>NC_133424.1:65347272-65666818 GCF_049350105.2 Macaca mulatta
CTGTCTCTTTGCAAATCCCTCACCCATCCTCCACTTTGCTATCTGTTTATAGGTCTCCCTCATTTTTCTTTTTCTCTTTCTTGGTTTTTCCATCTCCTCTCAGTCGCTCTTTGTCTCTCTCCTGATTCCCTGGGGCCACACATTCACTGGAGGGTTTGGAGTAGGATGTCTGCATGTCGGAGGAGTACATTTTCCAGGGGGTGGAGCTGGGCAGGCAAAAACATGGGGTATCACAGGACAGGCCCCGGGCACCTCCCCAACAAGGGCTCAAGGGAAGCGGTGACTGCGAAGGGGAGGCCTGGGGAGCAGCAGGGCCCGGCACGAGGAGGAGGGAGGCGGGGGACGACGACGCCTTAGGACACGGGTGGGATCTGCAGGATTCCAGGATCAAGCAGAGGCGCGGCCTCCCCGGGACTGGGGCTGCGGCGCTGCGCTCCAGGGGCCGACGAGGGCGAGGCTGGGAGGCGCCCAGGGCAGGCGGTGAGGACTTTAAGCGATGCTGGGCGGGAGGAGGCGTCAGTAAAGGATTTTAAGCAGGAAAATCCTGCTTAAACGTTTAAAAAACCGGGAAAGGCCATGTTTACTTGGCCCGAGGCAGAAAGACCGGGGGCAGGGACCAGCCTCAGGGCGACTTTAACCCAAAAGGAAGCGTCTCCGTGCCCACACCGCAAGGCCTATTTACCTGAGGTGGAGGGTGCGGTGCGGAGATGTTAAGTCCGTAGCAAACCCCGGGCATCGGGTGTGCGAACGGGGGACGGCGAGGCTCAGGTTGACTCTACACAGAGGAACACTCATACGCCATGGTGTGATGCTTGCTCCGCACGATCCACTTCCGGGTCTGGGGGCAACTGCGCGGAGGGAAGCGACCCAGTGGCCTGGGGCGGGGTCCGAGGTGGGCGGAACCGGAAAAGGGCGGGGCGTTGAGAGAGCCGAGCTGGGGCTGGGGCAGGGGCCCCGGGGCAGAGACACCGGGGAAGGAACTAGGAGGAGCCACCGGGGAAGGGCGGGGAGTGGCCGAGTGGGAGGGACCCGGGGGCGGGCCGGGGAGGAGCCACCGGGGAAGGGCAGGGAGGAACCGGGGGGAGGGACCGCCTGGGAGGGTCTTGGGGGAGAGGCGGGGCGGGCCGGGCCGGGACACGCTAGGGTCTGCGATTTCGTGTGACGCCCACTGCCCAGCGCCCAGCGCCCAGAGCCTTTAGTCTGTAGTGTCATGTGGAACGGCGTAGGTGTTTCAAAAGGTTTCAAGTTAAAGGCACAGTTGTGTAGGTTATTTTGGAAACCAAACTGCTTTCCTCTTAGAATGGAAACGGTTTATGTTGAAACCATTTTTTGCTAGCGCGTTTACCCAGTAATGTTATTGACGCTGAAGCAGCCCAGGAGTCTGGGAATGTGGGTCGACACGGAGCGGTGATGGCATCCTGGAAAGTTTCTGCGATTAAAATTAAGTAACTTAAAAGCCCTGAAATTAGCAATAACTTTTAAAATATATATATAAATTGCATTGCCCTTTTTAAATACTCACTATTTTCTATTCCGTACGAGATGACAACCTCAAACGCCTATACTTTTTTTTTTGAGCTGGAGTCGCGCTCTCTCGCCCAGGATGGAGTGCAGTGGCATGCTCTCTGCTCACTGCAACCTCGGCCTCCCGGGTTCAAGCAATTCTCCTGCCTCAGCCTCCCGAGTAGCTGGGATTACAGGCGCCCTCCACCACGTCCTTTAGTAGAGATGAAGTGTCACCATGTTGCTCAGGCTGGTCTCGAACTCCTGATCTGAAGTGATCCACCCGCCTCAGCCTCCCAAAGTGCTGGGATTACAGGCGTGAGCCACCATGCCTGGCCCCAGGAACCACTTTCACCTACTGAATATGTATTAAGCCCTCTGCCACAATGAGAATATACATAATTTATCTCAGAACAATTAAGACATTTACCACTGTAAATGACAAATTCAGACTTAGAGAAGGAAAGATTTTATTCAAAAGGACTATTGCAATAGAGCGAATGTTCCAATTACAAGATCTGAAAATGTCCAAGAGACACAAACTAACAAGCATTTTTTTTTTCATATATGGAGGAGTAAACAAGGCTAGAAAGCACAAGCACAAGTTATGGGGCTGTGGATGAGCATTTGGCATGACTACAGTTATTCAGGGAAAGTTTATGTTATGTTATGTTATGTTATGTTATGTTATGTTATGTTATGTTATTTATTGGAGAGAGTCTTGCTCTGTCACCCAGACTGGAGTGCAGTGGCGTTATCTCTGTTCACTGCAACTTTTCATCTATCAGGCTCAGGCAGTCCTCCCACCTCAATCTCCCCAGTAGCTGGGACTACAGGCACACATCACCACGCCTAGTTAATTTTTGTACTTTTTTGTAGAGACGGGGGTTTTGCCATGTTGCTAAGGCTAGCCCCGAACTCTTGAGCTCAAGGGATCCCCCACACCTTGACCTCCCAAAGTGCCGGGATTACAGGCGTGAGCCACCGTGCCCGGTCTATTTATTTTTTGAGAGAGCATCTTGCTGTGTTGCCCAGGCTAGAGTGCAGTGTCAAGACCATAGCTCACTGCAGCCTTCAACTCTGGAATCAAGTGATCCTCCTACCTCAGCCTCCCAAGTAGCTGGGACTATGGGTTTGCACTACCACACTTTACTAATTTTTTTACTTTTTGCAAAGGCGGATTCTCACTATGTTGCCCAGGCAGGTCTTGAACTTCTAGCCTCAAGTGATCCTCCTGCCTCGACCTCCCCAAGTGTTGGGATTACAGGTGTGAGCCTGGCTCATCATGGAGTTCAAGACCAGTTTGGGCAACATAGCAAGACTCCCATCTCTACAGAAAATTTTTAAAAATTATCTGGGCATGGTGGCACACACCTATAGTCCCAGCTACTCAGGAAGATTGCTTGAACCCAGGAGTTCGAGGCTGCAGTGAGCTATGATCCTGACACTGCACTCCAGTCTGGGCAACAGAGTGAGAACCTGTCTCTCTTTCAAAAAAAAAAAAAAAAAAAAAAGCCTACTCTTGGGAGGGGTGTTGTTAAGGAAAAGTTGTTCCAAATTACACTGACAAATAATGGTTCAGAGGGTTGGGCATGGTGGCTCATGCCTGCAATCCCTGCACTTTGGGAGGCCGAGGTGAGCGGATATGAGGTCAGAAGTTCGAGACCAGCCTGGCCAACATGGCCAAACCGCGTCTCTACTAACAATACAAAAATTAGCCGGGCGGGGTGGTCCACGCCTGTAATCCCAGCTACTCAGGAGGCTGAGAGGCAGGAGAATTGCTTGAACCAGGGAGGCAGAGGCTGCAGTGAGCTGAGATTGTGCCACTGAACTCCAGCTTGGTTGACAGAACGAGACTCTGTCTCAAATAAATAAATAAATAATAACAAATAAATAAGGCTGTGTGCGGTGGCTCGAGCCTGTAATCCCAGCACTCTGGAAGGTTGAGGCGGGCGGATCACATGAGGTCAAGAGATCGAGACCATCCTGGTCAACATGGTGAAACCCTGTCTCTATTAAAAATACAAAAATTAGCTGGGCGTGGTGGCACATGTCTGTAGTCCCAGCTATTCGGGAGGCTGAGGCAGGAGAATTGCTTGAAACCAAGAGGCAGAGGTTGCAGTGAGCCAAGATCATGCCACTGCACTCCAGCCTGGTGACAGAGTGAGACTGCATCCCATGAATGAACAAATTAATGAATAAATGAATAGTGAATTAGTAATCAAAAACCTCAAAAAAGAAAAGTTTGTAGCTGTACACGGTGGCTCACACCTGCAATCCCAGCACTTTGGGAGACCGAGGCAGGCAGATCCCTTGAGCTCACAAGTTTGAGACCAGCATGGTCTACATGGTGAAACCCTGTCTCTACAAAAAATACAAAAATTAGCCAAGTGTGGTGGTGCGCATCTGTAGTCCCAGCTACTCGGGAAGCTGGGGTGGGAGGATCACTTGAGCCCAGGAAGTTAAGGCTGCAGTGAGCCAGGATTGCACCACTGCACTCTACTGGGCAAGAGACCAAGAGTCTGTCTCCAAAAAAAAGAAAAAAAAGACCGTTTAAAAAGTTCTGGAGTTTGTGTAGGTTTTGGAGAAACTCCTGCTGAGCCATACCCTCTGCACTAGAGAAGGAAATGTTACACTAAAACACACAAATCAATAGACATTCCCTGATACAACAGTTCCACATATCACAAATTTAAAACTATGAGTACTAAGGTGTCATCAACAAAACTGCTGATTAAATAAAAAGCCAAGTTCATTTATAATACATGGAAATGTACTAGACAAAATTAGCAGTGCTGGAGCGACCTCAGCAAGGTGGTTGACTACAGAAGCCTAGTAAAAATCATAAAAAATAACAAAGTAATTTTACTAAAGTTGAAAATAAACCTTAGAATATAAACAAACATTTCAGTGTTTGGCATTATCACTGTCAATACTGAAACTAAACCTTAGAAGGAGTTCATTGCAGTTCCTGTAAAGTGGTCACAAGTTAAAATTCCTAACAACGTTATCAGGGTGAATATATAATTTCTACTTTATCTACCAAAACAAAACAAAATTCACATTGTGTATGTTAATTTTTAAAAGGAAGGTCATAAACAATAATTATTCTTTTCAAATTATGACACTGAACACTCTAAGGATAAAAAAACATTTTATCCTTATCCCCCACATTTAAAACATTTTAGGGTATTTTCTATATTCTTTTTTTTTTTTTTTTTTTTCGGAGACGGAGTCTCGCTGTGTCACCCAGGCTGGAGTGCAGTGGCCGGATCTCAGCTCACTGTAAGCTCCGCCTCCCGGGTTCACACCATTCTCCTGCCTCAGCCTCCCGAGTAGCTGGGACTACAGGCGCCCGCCACCTCGCCCGGCTAGTTTTTTGTATTTTTTAGTAGAGATGGAGTTTCATCACGTTAGCCAGGATGGTCTCGATCTCCTGACCTTGTGATCCGCCCGTCTCGGCCTCCCAAAGTGCTGGGATTACATCCATATTCTTACTATATTTGTACTTTCCCTTCATGTAAATCAAGGTGTACTCCTTGGGTCTTATCTGACACACAAGAGGCATGTGGAAAAATAATCATATGGTGCAAGTCACCAAGAGTGATACAGCTGGCCAGGGACGGTGGCTCACACCTGTAATCCCAGCACTTCAAGAGGCTAAGGCAGGCAGATAACCTGAAGTAAGGAGTTCGAGACCAGCCTGGCCAACATGGTAAACCGTTGTCTCTACTAAAAATACACAAATTAGCCAGACATGGTGGCGTGTGCCTGTAATCCCAGCTACTCAGGAGGCTGAGGCAGGAGAATCGCTTGAACCCGGGAGGCGGAGCTTGCAGTGAGCTATTGTGCCACTGTACTCCTGCCTGGGCGACAGAGCAAGACTCCGTCTCAAAAAATAAAAATAAAAAAAAAGAGTGATACAGCTTTCATGGTGTAAAATAACTTTCTTGGGATTTTCATTATATTCACATAAGTATCCTGAGGCAGGGCATATGGAGAACAACTCAAGTGCACTCTATGTGTATGTTCCCAACATTCTATTTAATTCCAAGAAAAAAAAATGGTTCTATCTTTCAGCCTTAAGAGTCTAATGGTGTGTTGTTATCGTCTGTTACAAAGTATAACCTACTAAGGTGTGATAAAACTATGTTGGTAGAAAGAACATGATGCATTCATAGTTATGCAAAAATTAGATTTTATTAATTAGCACATGAGATCTATGATACATTCTGAATAAAACGGTAGCAAAATGTAATAACAGCAGTAAATGTGAATCCTAATTAGTAACATAGTATTGTGGTTTATCTTTGAGGTTGTGGTTTCTACCGTGGTTTCAATCTTGGCTGTACAACAGCAATGGCCGTTCCATGCAGAAGGTAGCCACCATTTTCCCCTGAATTATTTCCACCATGGAATCAGTCACTTATAACCCATTACGCTCCTCCCACAAATCAAAATGTCTAAGGTCTTGGTTGGCTCTTATTTTTTTTGAGACGCAGTCTCTCTCAGTCACTTAGGCTGGAGTGCAGTGGTGTAATCTCGGCTCACTGCCACCTCCGCCTCCCAGGTTCAAGACAGTCTCCTGCCTCAGTCTCCCAAGTAGCTGGGATTATAGGCATGTGCCACCACTCCTGGCTAATTTTTGTATTTTTAGTAGAGACGGGGTTTCACCATCTTGGCCAGGCTGGTCTTGAACTCCTGACCCCATGATCCACCCGCCTCAGCCACCCAAGTGCTGAGATTACAGGTGTGAGCCACCACGCCCGGTCGTGGTCTGCTCTGTTTCATGGTCAGTTTGTAGGTCATCTCTTTCCGGTAACCCAAAGTGCCCTCTGTCAGGAGAACACCCTGAACACAATAAGGATGATGATCAATATCATCGTTTTGCATTATTCTCTGCCTGCCCACATGCTTGGTAATTTGGGGCAGAGTCCTTATTCTTCAAAGAATTTGAATAGAAATGATCCTCATCTAATGCAGTGAGCCCTTCCATCTTACTGATTCTTTCCCAGGCATCACCATGAAAGGCAGGTAAGGAGGCATATCAACAGATTTCAAGGTTTAGGTTGAAAGTCATAAATCCTAAAATATAAAGTAGTAGCCTTGCAAGACACCTAAAATAAATAAATAAAATATTTTAAAATCTGGAGATAACCAGTGACTTCAAACATCCTGTAACCTTTAATACATATCATGTTGTGTATGAGTTTTAACACATTTGAACTTGCAGTTGTTCTACAATGTATATGAAAAGTTTATCAGCACTAGATTGAATTATTCCTCACATAAATCCTTGGATGTTTTACAGTTTTGATCCTTGGTTAATAGCTTCAACATGCACAAAATATAAAAAGATGTATATACATTTTGATATCTAGTGAGTTGTGAGACCTAAATGAAGCCTCTGCCACATACTTAGGTTTATACGATTTCTCTTTAGCATGGACTCTGACATCAATGAATGCTTGAACTCGTGATGAAGGGTTTGCCATACTTGTAAGGATTCTCTCGAGAATGAAATTCTCTGATGCTGTGTAAGAGTTAATTGTGACTGAAAACCTTGCCACATTTATTATATTTGTATGGTTTCTCTCTGGTATAAATTCTTTGATGACTCACAAGATTTAAACTTTGACTGAAGACCTTGCCATACTAATTTCTTTTATAAGGTTTCTCCTTAGTATGGATAATTTGATGTCTAAAGAGGTTTGGGCGCACACTAAAGGACTTCCCACAATCACTACATTTGTAAGGTTTCTTTCCAGTATGGATTATCTGATGTCTAGTGAGGTTTGGGCGCACACTAAAGGATCTGCCACATTCATTACATTTGTAAGGTTTTTCTCCAGTATGGATGACCTGATGGGTAGTTAGGCTTGAATGCACACTGAAGGCTTTGCCACACTCATTACATTTGTAAGGTTTCTCTCCAGTATGGATGACCTGATGGGTAGTTAAGTTCGAATGCACACTAAAGGCTTTGCCACACTCATTACACTTGTAAGGTTTCTCTCCAGTATGAACTCTCTGATGACTCGCAAGGTGTGAATTATAACTGAAAACCTTACCACATTCATTGCATTTGTAAGGTTTCTCTCCAGTATGAATTCTCCAATGCCTTGCAAGGCTTGAAGTTTGACTGAAGACTTTACCACATTCATTACACTTGTATGGTTTCTCCCCAGTGTGAATTCTCTGATGAGTTGCAAGGCTTGAAGTCTGACTGAACACCTTGCCACATTCATTGCATTTGTAAGGTTTCTCGCCACTATGAATTACCTGATGGTTGCTAAGTGTTGACCTCACACTAAAGGCTTTGCCACACACATTACACTTGTAAGGTTTCTCTCCAATGTGAATTTTCTGATGTAGTGCAAGGCATGAATTGCGACTGAAGACCTTGTCACATTCATAACATTTGTAAGGTTTCTCTCCAGTATGAACTCTCCGATGCAGTGCAAGGCATGAGTTGCGACTGAAACCTTTGTCACATTCATTACATTTGTATGGTTTCTCTCCAGTGTGAACTCTCTGATGACGCGCAAGGTTTGATTTTTGACTAAAGACCTTGCCACATAGATCACATTTATATCGTTTCTCTCCAGAATGACTTACCTGATGTACAGTCATGTGGGAGCCATGATTCAAGGCTTTGTCACACTCATTGTATCTGTAAGGTTTTTCCCTAATGCATGATTTCTGTTCTTGTGTGAGTAACGAAGAACAGACTAAATCAGTCCCATATTTATTAGAAATATGGGTTTTGACGGTAGAAGAAATTATTTGGGGTGCTGAGACTGAGGAACCATGGTTGACAGACTTCTCAACATGGTTACATTCATAAATTTTCCCTTCAGCCTGAAATTGCTGCAGTTCAGGGGGATGTGGTAGAAAGCTTAATCCAAGCTGATTTTTAATAGACTTGTTTTCTATACCACTTCTATCATGTTGGTCTCTTCTACAAGTAAGATTTTCTTTTGGGGCCATAGTCGCTTTGTTGTAATTTCTTTCATTATCTCTCCACTGAGAGTCAAAGTCATGTATTTTTTTCTTCATTTCCCTGAAGCAAAACTCTTCGATGTCATGTTTTTCATGTTGTTCCAATGTCACTGTGTGGAATACTTCTTCTCTGTTACTTTCCCGTTGCGGTGCTAATTCCTTGATCATACAGTTACGAGAGAGATCTATAAGAAATAAAAAACCATAGGTTTCCAATTAGAGACAGTATATAAATATTTTATACTGAATAACAGAATTACACAAAAAGCAATATTTATACACAACAGAGTTATAAAACTTCCCAATCAAGATCTTTAATTTTTAGGAACACAAAGGAATCACATTCTTTAGTAAAAAAAAGGTGATTATATGTAATTCAAATGAATTCTAGGGAAGGACAGTTTCAAACATCCTATGACCAAAACACATTGTTCAAACCTATGTTAGCCCTGAAAGGAGTATTTTTTCACCTTGACAACAAAGTACACACCGATTGGCAGAAAAGACATGGCTGTCTCATTATTGAAAGGAAATAAATATTACATTTTACCTAGCTACAGCATATTTACTGTGCCCATATACATGAAAAAAGTACTACACAGTATATCATAATGGTAACTAAGCCGCAACAAACTTATGGAATAAGGTACATAAATGATAATTCTGAATTGTAAAACAGTAATAGCACTGACAAAATGAGAAAAAAATTAATAAAACATTGTTAAAAATAGCTAATTTTTCTGAATACCTGTTATGAAACTATCTGTACCCACCCAGACCAGGCATTTTTGACATTAATGAGTGATGCATGTCAGTTATATTGCATGAAACTTACTAAAAACCCATCATCTGTAAATCATAACAATTAATTAATAAAACACTGTAGTAACCCATGATAAAACCAGCAAACCAAAAACTAGTAACTACCTTGTACAAAGTTATAGCCTGTAAATGATTCTCACCTAAGAAAAAAACAAGGACTATTTCAGAACCAGCACACAACCTGTGAACCAGAATATATGTTAAGATCTCTGACATTTGATGCATGAGGCCAGGTAAATATATAGCATTATAAAGAAGTGAAGAACAAAGTCAGAAATCACAATTATGACTTCACACCTGCACTTATACAACAAACAGCCAGTCAATAAAGCAATTCCCTACATATGCATTGTCCTTTCGTGACCTAGTTCATCGACCACAAAACACACATAACTTGGCAAATTTATTAACTGAAATCAGAGAACACAATGTTTAGAAAGGACTGAAAAATAAACAAAATAGAATGCAATCTCTACGGTCTGAATATATTGGCCAAAATTCATATGCTAAGGTCCTATTCCCTAGTGTAATGTTGTTGCAGATGGGGCATTTGGGATATAATTAGGTCATGAGGTTGGACTACTCAAAAATAGGATTAATGTCCTTACAGGACGAGATGTAAGAGCTCGTTTTATCTTGCCCTTTCCATCATGTGGGACAGTCAGAAGATGGCTGGGGTAAACCAGGCAGCGGGCCTGCACCAGGAACTGATTCACCTGGCTCCTTAATTTTGACTTCCCAGCCTCCAGGTCTGGGAGATACAAATTTCTGTGGTTTAGTTCTCCTAGCTTATGATATTTCTTTTTTTTTTTTTGAGACAGAATTTCGCTCGTCGCCCAGGCTGGAGTGCAATGGGGCAATCTTGGCTAACTGAAACCTCCGCCGCCTGGGTTCAAGTGATTGTCCTGCCTCAGTCTCCCAAGTAGCTGGGATTACAGGCGCCTACCACCATGCCTGGCTGATTTTTGTATTTTTAGTAGAGATGGGGTTTCACCATGTTGGCCAGGCTGGTCTCGAACTCCTGACCTCAGGTGATCTGCCCACTTCAGCCTTCCAAAGTGCTGGGATTTCAGGTGTGAGCCACCGTGCCTGGCCCGCCTGTGATATTTCTTATGGCACGATGAGTTATATAAGACAGAAAAAGGACAATCTCATCACAATCATCAGAGAAGGTTGATCAATCTTATTAAACAAAGAAACTTTGGGACTTTACTGTAAGACATGCAATATTCCAAGTAATCACACACCACCACCTTGTTTTAAAAACTTTCAGGTAAATTGTTATTATTTTTCAAATAAAGACATTAGGCTCACAGTATTCATGTATCTAATCTCAATTTTTACAGAAAATAAGAGAAAAACAGGACTAAATCCTGGGCCACGAGGCTCAGACTTTTTTTTTTTCCTTTTTGAGACAGAGTCTCACTCTGTCGCCCAGGCTGGAGTGCAGTGGCGTGATCTCGGCTCACTGTCACCACTGCCTCCCAGGTTCAACCAATTCTCCTGCCTCAGCCTCCCGAGGAGCTGGGATTACAGGCACCTGCCACCATGCCTGGCTAATTTTTTTTTAATTTTTAGTAGAGAAGGAGTTTAACCATGTTGGTCAGGCTGATTTCAAACTCCTGACCTCAAGTGATCCGACCACCTCGGACTCCCAAAGTGCTGGGATTACAGGCGTGAGCCACTGCGCCAGGCCACCAGACATGTTTTTAAGCACATGTCCACCCAGGCAGTACGGAAAACCTGGGTGGACATGTGCAGTGTTGAAAACTATCAGTCACGGCCGGGCGCGGTGGCTCAAGCCTGTAATCCCAGCACTTTGGGAGGCCGAGACGGGCGGATCATGAGGTCAGGAGATCGAGACCACCCTGGCTAACACAGTGAAACCCCGTCTCTACTAAAAATACAAAAACTTAGCCGGGCGAGGTGGCGGGCGCCTGTAGTCCCAGCTACTCGGGAGGCTGAGGCAGGAGAATGGCGTGAACCCGGGAGGCGGAGCTTGCAGTGAGCTGAGATCCGGCCACTGCACTCCAGCCTGGGTGACAGAGCGAGACTCCGTCTCAAAAAAAAAAAAAAAAAAAAAAAAAAAAAAAAAAAAAAAGAAAACTATCAGTCACAGCAAGAATGCACCCAGGCAAGGAGCACATGAAGAAAAGGAGATACAAGAGCTGGACTGCGTTGGTAATAGTGTTATTCAGTCAGCTCTTGTGGAAGGCAGCTATGCTCACCACTACACCACCAACACATCTAGTCAGTCAGCTCTCATGGGTAATGGTATGTGAGTCATCACTTCCTGCACATACTGATTTAGGCAGATCCTGACTTACAAAGCGGCTGAGCGGCATCTAGTCTTGCATACTGTAAGTAGTGTGGAGGGTGAAGAAGTCCTGTGGAAATCGGGTGTTCAGGAATACAAAATCAATATGCTAAAAAGCAACAGTATATTCCATGCAGATCAAGATATCATGTGAGGATAGGAGAGAGAAAGGGCAAGAGCACAGGGGAGGGAGGAATGGGAATATAGGAGGAAAATTGGTGCATGCATGTCTGCGGGATATAATTCCACTAGGACAGTTACAATTCTGACCTTGGGGCCAGGCGTGGTGGCTCACGCATGTAATCCCAGCACTTTGGGAGGCCGAGGTGGGTGGATCACCTGAGGTCGGGAGTTCAAGACCAGACTGACCAACATGGAGAAACTCTGTCTCTACTAAAAATACAAAATCAGCCAGGTGTGATGGTGCACGCCTACAATCCCAGCTACTCAGAAGGCTGAGGCAGGAGCATCACTTGAACCTGGGAGGCGGAGGTTGCGGTGAGCTGAGATTGTGCCATTGTACTCCAGCCTGGGTGACAAGAGCGAAACTCCATCTCCAAAAAAAAAAAAAAGTATCTCAAAAAATACAGAATTTATGACTAAATGAAAAAGGTGTTCATTTATACCACATGTAAATGTACAAGATGAAAGTAATAGTGGCTTAAACAAATGACACTGGACTTTAAAAACCAAGGCATTACAGCGGTGTGAAGCAAAAAAAAAAAAACAAATGAGAAGAAACCAAGGCACCATTCAGTTTCACAAGCTCCCTCCACAAGATGTGATGTGTCAACGCTGTATTTATTGTAGGTTTGAACCTACAACAAATTGAACCCAGGCTGAACAAAGGTTTGGTGATGAGAATGAACAATGGAGCACACAGGATGGAAAATGAACAAATACGGCGTGAACAATAGTTTAGTCAAGAGCCTCACACATATGATGCTGTGAACTTGGACAATGTCATCGCTAGGAGAACATCCCACACCGACTGCTGGCTTAGGGGAGATGATCATTAGTTTATGTGTCCAGCACTGTCACAGTGCCCTTCAGATACACTTTTTTTTTTTTTTTTTTTGAGACGGAGTCTGGCTCTGTTGCCCAGGCTGGAGTGCAGTGGCCGGATCTCAGCTCACTGCAAGCCCCACCTCCCGGGTTCACACCATTCTCCTGCCTCAGCCTCCCGAGTAGCTGGGAGTACAGGCGCCCGCCACCTCGCCCGGCTAATTTTTTTTTTGTATTTTTAGTAGAGACGGGGTTTCACCGTGTTAGCCAGGATGGTCTCGATCTCCTGAACTCGTGATTCGCCCGTCTCGGCCTCCCAAAGTGCTGGGATTACAGGCTTGAGCCACCGCGCCCGGCCAGATACACTTTTGTGAGGCTCCTCAAAACTCGAAGGACAGCTGGAAACACTTGTCAATCAGGCTCGCCTGATATTTTGTATCCTGGGCCATGCTGACAATTCTCAGTGCTTTAAGGGGCATCTCTACATGTAGCAGGAGGCTATTCAATTATATTAGTCAAAGAGTTTTCCCTCACAAATTTCCTGTTATCACATAAACACCCTCCATAAGAGACTCCAGGAGAAGGTATGCATAACCTATAGGTTGGTTATCACAGCAGGAATACAAATGACAGACCCTAGGGGTGTGTATATCAAAAGCCGGGTTTTGTTTTGTTTTTGAAATGGAGTCTCGTTCTGTTACCCAGGCTGTAGTGCAGTGGTGCCGTCTCAGCTAACTGCAACCTCTGCCTCGTGGGGTCATGTGATTCTCCTGCCTTGGCCTCCTGAGTAGCTGGGCTTACAGGCGCATGCCACCACGCCCGGCTAATTTTTGTATTTTTCTTTTTTTTTTTTTTTTTTTGAGACGGAGTCTCGCTGTGTCGCCCAGGCTGGAGTGCAGTGGCCGGATCTCAGCTCACTGCAAGCTCTGCCTCCCGGGTTTTTACGCCATTCTCCGGCCTCAGCCTCCTGAGTAGCTGGGACCACAGGCGCCCGCCACCTCGCCCGGCTAGTTTTTTGTATTTTTTAGTAGAGACGGGGGTTTCACCGTGTTAGCCAGGATGGTCTCGAACTCCTGACCTCGTGATCCGCCCGTCTCGGCCTCCCAAAGTGCTGGGATTACAGGCTTGAGCCACCGCGCCCGGCCTAATTTTTGTATTTTTAGTAGAGATGGAGTTTCACCATGTTGGCCAGGTTGGTCTTGAACTCCTGATCTCAGGTGATCCACCTGCCTTGGCTTCCCAGAGTGCTGGGATTACAAGGCATGAGCCACCATGCCCAGCTATGCCTGGCTAATTTTTGTATTTTAGTAGAGATGGGGTTTCACCATGTTGGTCAGTCTGATCTTGAACTCCTGACCTCAGGTGATCCACCCACCTCAGCCTCCCAGAGAGCTAGAATTACAGGCGTGAGCCACCGCACCTGACCCAAAGTCGGTTTTCAGAGGAAAAATCATGCAAACTTAAGAGAAAACAAAATCAGGAAGAGCCAAGGTTTTTCTACATTCATATAGTAGTGAGACCAATGGAAAAGAGAGAAAAATACAACATATGAAGCTGGATTTTGAAAGATCTTGAGATAGGATTGTCTGCTCTGCCTATAGATAGATCCTAAGCTAAGAGCCTGAAAGACTAAGATATACTCCCTGTGTAGGACGGGGGATCCCAGTGAAGACCTGTCAACTGTTCTTACAGTTCTGCTGAGTAACAGTCTCAGAAGATCCAACCCCCTCCCCTGGTCCACACACCCATGAACTGTGGCAAAAGCAGAAGAGAAGAAATGGCTGAGGGATCACAACAGGCACAAAGGGCTTGAGACAGCTCCTTGCAGCTTGCAGGGCCTCCGATGCAAAGGAGGAGCAGCCAGTGTTTCCCATCTCCTGCGCAGGTCTTCCAAACACCGGAAATGAGGTGGAGCATAGATAGCTCCAGGCATCAGGACTGTGGAGGCCTCAGCTCTGATCTATACGGAAAGCGAACTGAGCATCAGGTGGGCATCAAGAACAGGAGAGACTGGCAGGGCGCAGCAGCTCAAGCCTGTAATCTCAACACTCCGGGAGGCCGAGGCGGGCGGATCACCTGAGGTTGGGAGTTTGAGACCAGCCTGACCAACATGGTGAAACCCCGTCTCTACTAAAAATACAAAATCAGCCAGATGTGGTGGTGCACGCCTATAATCCCAGCTACCCGGGAGGCTGAGGCAGGAGAATCATTTGAATCCGGGAGGCGGTGGTTGCAGTGAGCTGAGATTGTGCCATCACACTCCAGCGTGGGCAACAAGAGCGAAACTCCGTCTCAAAAAAAAGAAGAACAGGAGAGACCAAGGGAGAAGCAGACCCTTGTGATATGGCCCCTCCTGGACCCCTCAGAGTAAAGGAGCCAGAGAGTTCACGGAAGTCAGAGGGCAATGTTGTCCATCATAATAAGCACTTCCACTTGTCTCTGTTTGAGCTGCAGCTCCCCTGGACAGCGAAAGGATCATCCATGACACGTCTCAAGGGCAGAGGCAGAAGTAGGGGAAGTTTAAAATTTCCTCTAAGAGCTCACAGGATATAAACATTTGTTTTCCTATAGAACTCTCCCACTGGCTGAGAGTTTCCAAACATAATTTAATGGTGTGGCTTCTTCTCCCCCCATCTGAGGTCTTACCTATTTTCACACCTTTGATCCATTCCCACCCTTTTGGTTTTCTTGCTATTTGCACTTGGCTTTCCATGGTCCAGGGCTCTTTCCTGTGCTCCCACATGAGATAATATTCTGGTCAAGAAGAGAATTTCCTGCTTATGAAATGAATGGAACATGATGTGCTGTGGCTTTTCAACAATCTCAGCCCTTTGCTTGGATAAGAAGAGAGAATATCACAGATGGATCTAGGAAAATATTTCACAAATTCTTTCACTGAATGCCTACTCTGAATGCTTAGGGAAGACTTAATATGCAAATATCTAGCTCCCCTCCAAGAACTACTGAATCAAAGTACAGGGGTAGAAAACAAGAAGTGAGTATTTCAGAAGTCTACTATAAGCTTTCATGGATACTTCAGCTCTGGAACCACCACTGTTGTATCAGGAAGGGATCAGAACATCTGGAAAAAGGGGATGGTTGAACTCCAGAGTCCACATTATGGAGCTTTTCATTTCAGAGTCAACAAGGCCTCAAACTCAGTCAGGCAATGCAGGGGCTCCCAAGAGGCACACAAGGGAAAATAGCAAGATACCAAGGGCAGATTTTGACTTCTGGAAGAAAATAATCCTCACCCAGGGAGACCAGGTTCCTGTAGTTCTCCAACATCACGTCCCTGTATAAAGTCCTCTGTGTAGAATTCAGGCATTTCCACTCCTCTTGAGAGAATTCGATGGCCACGTCCCTGAATGTCAACTGTCCCTAAAATAATAAACACATTTCACCAAGGGGTTATGAAGGGAGTTACCATCTTCACACAAAATAAGAATAAAAGAGAATTTTAAGTATAGATTTAATTGAAGTGTGTGTTCTGATAAACCTACACTAAGGTATTTTTGAGTATACATCTCTCCCTAATTGTGCTTTTTTTTTCTCTCCCTTTCTTTTTTTTTTTTGTTTGAGACAAGGTCTCGCTCTGCTGCCCAGGCTGAAGTGCAGTGGCATGATCATGGCTCACTGCAGACTCAATCTCCCAGGTTCAAGTGACCCTCTGACCTTAGCTTTCCAAGTAGCTGGACTATAGGCATGTGTGTACAAAGTACATTTGAAAACTTCCATGATGAACTAGGGATCAAGCAGAAGAAAAAAATTCAGAACTTGAAGACAGGTCTTTTGAAATAAACAAGTCAGACAAAAATAAAGACAAAAATAAAAAAGAATGAACACAGCCTATGCGACATATGGGGCAGGCACCATAAGGTGACCAAATATTTGAATTTTTGGTGTCCCAGAAGGTGGAGAGAAAATGAAAAGGATAGAAACCTATCTAACAAAATAATAACCAAAAACTTTCTAAGTGTAGTAAAAAGCTTAGATACCTAGATACAGGAAGTTCATAGATTCTCAAAGAGAGACAATCCAAAAATGTCTTCTCCTTGGCACATTATAGTCAAACTGTCAAAAGAAAAAGAAAGAGAATTCTAAAAAAAAAAGCAAGAGAAAAGCATCTGGTCACTTACACAGGGTGCTCCATAAAACAGGAAATTTCTCAATAGAAACCTTACAGGCCAACAGAGAATGGTATGATATATTCAATGTGCTGAAAGAAAACCAAAAACAAAAACAAAAACCCTGCCAGCCAAGGATACTATACTCAGCAAAATTATCCTTCATAAAAAGGAGAAATAGTCTTTCCCAGAGAAGCAAAGGCTTAGGGAATGCTTCACCAGTAGACTGGCCCTACAAGAAAGGCTTAAGGGATCCCTACATCTAGAAGCAAAAGGACAATATTGGCCATCATGAAAACACACAATACTATAAAACCCACGGTCAGAGCTAACATGCAAGTAAGGAAAGGAGTCAAATGTAAATGTTACCACTATAGAAAACCACCAAACCACAATGAAAAACAGTTAGACAAAGAAAGGAGCAAAGAACATACAAAACAACCAGAAATCAATGAACAAAGTGACAGTAACAAGCCCTTGCATGTCAATAATGAACTTAACGTAAATGGTTTAAACTTTCCACATAAAAGATATAGATTGGCTAAACTGATACAAGCATATAACCCAACTACGTGCTACCTTTAAGAAACTCATCTCAGCCAGGTGTGGTGGCTCACGCCTGTAATCCCAGCACTTTGGGAGGCCGAGGCGGGTGGATAACAAGGTCAGGAGTTCGACACCAGCCTGGCCAAGAGGGTGAAACCCTGTCTCTACAAAAAATAAAAAATCAGCCGGGCATGCTGGCACGTGCCTGTAGTCCCAGCTACTTGGGAGGCTGAGGCAGGAGAATTCCTTGAACCTGGGAGGTGGAGGTTGCAGTGAGCCGAGATCACGCCACTGCACTCTAGCCTGGGTGACAGAGTGAGACTCCATCTCAAAAAAAAAAAAAAAAAAAGATTCTATCTCAAAAAAAAAAAAAAGAAACTCAAAGAAACTCATCTCAACTGTAAAGACACAAATAGACTCAAAGTGAAAATATGAAAAAAGGTATTATATGCAAATGAAACCAAAAGCAAGCAGGAGTACCTCTACTTAACAAAATGAACTTTAAGTTAAAAACAGTAAAAGAGATGAAAAAGGTCATTATATACTAATAAAGAGATCAATACGAGGAATATAACAATTGTAAACATATATGCACCCAACACTGGAGCATCCAGACATATAAGGCAAATATTATTAAAGGGAGAGATACACTCCAAAACTAATAATTGGGATTTTAGCATTAGACAGCTGATTTAGACAGAAAATTAATAAAGAAACACTGAATTTAAACTGCATTTTAGACTAGCCATACCTAAGAGATATTTACAGAACATTTCATCCAACAAGTACAGAATATACATTCTTTGCATCAGCACATAGAACATTCTCCAAGACAGACTATATATCAGAACACAAAACAAGTCTCAACACATTTTAAAAATATCAAAATCTTAATAAGTATCTTCTTAGAACAACAATGGAATAAAATTAGAAATCAATACCATGAGAAACTTTGAAAACTGTACAAATACATGGAAATTGGACGGCCTAAATGACCATTGGGTCTAGGAAGAAATTAAGGGGGAAATTTAAAAAAAAATCTTGAAACAAGTAAAAACGAAAACACAATATGTCAAAACCTATGGAATACAGCAAAAGCAATGCTAAGAGGGAAGTTTATAGTAATAAACACCTACTTGAAAAAAGTAGAAAAATTTCGAATAGGCCAGGCACAGTGGCTCTCTCCTGTAAACCCAGCACTTTGGGAGGCCAAGGTGGGTGGATCACCTGAGGTCAGGAGTTCAAGAACACCCTGGCCAAGATGGTAAAACCCCGTCTCTACTAAAAACACAAAAATTAGGCTGGGTGCAGTGGCTCATGCCTGTAATCCCAGCACTTTAGGAGGTCAAGGCTGGCGGATCACGAGGTCAGAAGATCGAGACCATCCTGGCTAACATTATGAAACCCCATCTCTACTAAAAAATAGAAAAAATTAGCTGGGCGTGGTGGCAGGCGCCTGTAGTCCCAGATACTCGGGAGGTTGAGGCAGGAGAATGGCGTGAACCTGGGAGGTGGAGCTTGCAGTGAGCCGAGATCACGCCACTGCATTCCAGCCTGGGCAACAGAGCGAGACTCCATTTCAAAAAAAAAAAAAAAGAAACACCTAGATGGCAAACCCACAGCTAAAATCACGCTGAATGGAAAAAAGCTGAATGCTTTTCCTCTAAGAACTGGAATAACTCAAAGATGCCCACTGTTACCACTTCTATTTCACACAGTTCTGGAAGTTGTAGTCACAGCAATCAGGCAAGAAAAAGAGATAAAGGACATCGAATTGAAAAAGAACAAGTCAAACTGTCCTATTTTACAGATGATATTAATCTAAAAAAACCTCAAGGGCCCACCAAAAAATACTTAGTTCTGATAAATTCAGTGAGGTTGTAAGTTACAAAATCAATATACAAATACCAGTAATGTTTCTATACACCAAAAATAACTACCTGAAAAAGGAATCATGAGGGCAAAATCAAAGGAATCACAAAGGCAAAATCAATTTATAAGAGTTACAAAGAATTAAAATACCTAGGAATGGCAGGCTGGGCATGGTGGCTCACACCTATAATCCCAGCACTTTGGGAGGCAGAGGCGGGTGCATCACCTGAGGTCAGCAGTTTGAGACCAGCCTGGCCAACACGGTGAAACCCTGTCTCCACTAAAAATACAAAAGATAAGCCCAGCGTGGGGGCAGGCGCCTGTCCCCCAGCTACTTGGGAGGCTGAGGCATGAGAATCTCTTGAACCCAGGAGGCGGAGGTTGCAGTGAGCCGAGACCAACCTGTGCAACAGAGCAAGACTCAGTCTCAAAATATATATATATTAATTCTTTCAATTTGTGAGCATGAAATGTCTTTCCATTTGTTTGTGTCCTCTTGAATTTTTTTCACCAGTACTTTGTAGGGTTCTTTTTTTTTTTTTTTTTTTGAGACACAGTCTCTCTCAGTCACCTAGGCTGGAGTGCAGTGGTGTAATCTCAGCTCACTGCAACCTCTACCTCCCGGGTTCAAGGGATTCTACTGCCTCAGCCTCCCAAGCAGCTGGGATTACAGGTATACACCACACCTGACTAATTTTGTATTTTTTTTAGTAGAAATGGGGTTTCTCCATGTTGGTCAGGCTGGTCTTCAACTCCTGACCTCAGGGATCCACATGCCTCGGCCTTCCAAAGTGCTGGGATCATAGGTGTGAGCCACCGTGCCCAGCTGTAGGGTTCCTTTGGTAGACATCTTTTACCTCCTTGGTTAAATCCATTCCTAGGTTTTTCTTCTTCTTTTTTTTTTTTTTGAGACAGGGTCTTGCTCTGTCACCTAGGCTGGAGTGCAATGGTGTCATCTCGGCTCACTGCAACCTCCACCTCCCGGTTTCAAGCAATTCTCCTGCCTCAGCCTCCTGAGTAGCTGGGATTACAGGTGCCTGCCACCACACCTGGATAAGTTTTTGTATTTTTAATAGAGACGGGGTTTCACCATGTTGGCCAGGCTGGTCTCGAACTCCTGACCTTGTGATCTGCCCGCCTTGGCCTCCCAAAGTGAGAATTAATATTGTTAAAATGACCATAGTGCCCAAAGAATTTACAGATTCAATGCAATCTCTATTGAAATACCAATGTCATTTTATTAAAAACAGAAAAATGAATCCTAAAATTTGTATGGTATCAAAAAAGAGCCCAAAGAATCAAAGCAATCCTGAGTAAAGCTGAAGGCATCACTCTACCTGACTTCAAAATGTATTACAAGGCTATAGTAAACAAAAGAGCATGGTATTGGTATAAAAACAGCCACACAGACAAATGAAACAAAATTGTGAACCCAGAAATAAATACATGTACTTACAGCCAAATGATTTTTGACAAAGGCACCAAATACATACACTGGGGAAATGACATCCTCTTTAATAAATGGCGCTGGGAAAATTGGATATCCACGTGTAGAAGAATGAAATTGGATCCCTATATGGCACCATATACAAAAATCAACACAGATGCATTAACAACTTAAAAATAAGACCCCAAAAATATAAAACTACTATAAGAAAACAGGACAAACACTTCAGGACACTGGTCTAGACAAAGGTTTTATGGCTAAGACCTCAAAAGCATCAATGGCAAAAACAAAGATAGATAAATGGCACTATATTAAATTTAAAAGCTTTGCATAGAGTGAAGAGGCAACCTGTTGAACAGGAGGAAATATTTGTAAACTATTCATCTGACAAAGGACTAATATTCAGACCGTACAAGGAACTCAAACAGTTCAAAAGTAACAAAGAAATAATCCCATTAAAACTTGGGCAAAGGACAGAAGAGACCTTTCTCCAAAGAGGACATACAAATGGCCAACAGATGTATATAAAAAATGCTCAACATCAGTAATCATCAAAGAATGAGAAAAGCACAGTATCATCTTATCCCGGCTATTACTAAAAAAGACTATTAAAAGACTATTACTAAAAAGACTATTACTGGCTATTACTAAAAAAGACAAAAAAAATAACAGATGCTGGTGAGGAATATGGAGAATGGGTAACTCTTATTCACTGCTGGTGGGAATGTAAATTAGTATAGCCATTACAGGCCAGGCGTGGTGGCTCACATCTGTAATCTCAGCACTTTGGGAGGTCAAGGCAGGCAGATACCTGAAGCGAGGAGTTCGAGACCAGCCTACTCAATATGACAAAACTCACCACCCCCTGTCTCTACTAAAAATACAAAAATTAGCTGGGTGTGGTGGCGGGCACCTGTAATCCCAGCTACTCAGGAGACTGAGGCAGGGAGAACTGCTTGAACCTGTGAGGCGGACAATGCAGTGAGCTGTGATCATGCCACTGCACTCCAGCCTGGGCAACAGAATGAGACTCTGTCTCAAGAAAATTAAAATAAATAAATAAATAAATTAGTATAGCCATTATGAACAGTATGAAGACTTCTCAAAAACTAAAACTAGAACTACCACATAATCCAGCAATCCCATTACTGGGTATTTATCAAGGAAGAAGAAATCACTATATCAAAGGGATACTGTACTCCCATGTTTACTGCAGCACTATTCACAATAGCAAAGATATGACATCAACCTAACTATCTATCAACAGGTGAATGGATAACGAAATGTGGTATACTCAGCCATAAAAAAGAATGTAGCAACATGAATGGAACTGCTGGTCATTATATTAAGTGACATACATCAGGAACAGAAAGGCAAATCTCACATGTTGACACTCACTGGTAGGAGCTAAAAAAAGTTGATTGCATGGAGGTAGAAAGTAGAATGGTAGTTATCAGAGACTGTGAAGGGTGTGTGGGTGGGTGCGGGCAGGGAGGACAAAGAGAAGCTGGTTAATGAGTACAACTATAGTTAGAAGGAATAAGTTCTAATGTTCGACAGCATTGTAAGGTGACTACAGTTATCAACAATGTATCGTATATTTTCAAAACAGCTAGAAGAGAGGACTTGAAATATTCTCAACACTTAAAAATGATAAATAATTGGCCGGGCGCGGTGGCTCACGCCTGTAATCCCAGCACTTTGGGAGGCCGAGACGGGCGGATCACGAGGTCAGGAGATCGAGACCATCCTGGCTAACACGGTGAAACCCCGTCTCTACTAAAAAATACAAAAAACTAGCCGGGCGAGGTGGCGGGCGCCTATAGTCCCAGCTACTCGGGAGGCTGAGGCAGGAGAATGGCGTGAACCCGGGAGGCGGAGCTTGCAATGAGCTGAGATCCGGCCACCGCACTCCAGCCTGGGTGACAGAGCGAGACTCCGTCTCAAAAAAAAAAAAAAAAAAAAAAAGATAAATAATCAAGGTAATAGACACCTCAAATACCATTACTTGATCATTACACATTCTATGACACATGCAACAAAATATCACATCTGCCCCTTAAATATGAACCAATATGATGTATCGACTTGAAAAAGGAGCAAGCTATCCTTGTTCCTTAATATGAAAACATGTAAATATTCACAACTTGCAGGATAAAATACCCCAACAAAACATTTACTGAAAATTTTCTTCTAAAATCTCACAATGATTAAACACATTTCAACAGGGCTTGAACTGTCTCTTCACACAGAACTGACAATAGTGGCTCACCATTGAGACGTGTGCAAGGGTGTAAGGCTTGATAGGAAAAGGGATGCTCTGTATCTGAGCACCTAAATGTGTCTCTACTGAGAGTTTCACCATAAAACAAATATATACATCGTGTGATGTTTAAAAAAAAGCAGCATAACACTTAATAATAATAGATATCATAAGAATATGGCTATATCCTCTTCAATGAAAAAGGAGTTCTGCTCTGATATCTGAGCAAAACTGTTATCATTTTTGCCTAAAATATCTGATGCCTAAGAGATCCTGCAGGAATAGCACCATCTCCGTGGTATGCAAATGCTGAGAATGGTTTAAAAACTTGCCCGGGCGTGGTGGCTCACGCCTCTAATCCCAGCACTTTGGGAGGCCGAGGTGGATGGATCATGAGGTCAGGAGTTGGAGACCAGCCTGACCTACATGGTGAAACCCCGTCTCTACTAAAAATACAAAAATTAGCTGGGCGTGGTAGCGTGCACCTGTAATCCCAGCTAGCCAGGAGGCTGAGGCAGGAGAATCGCTTGAACTCGGGAAGCAGAGGTTGCAGTAAGCTGAGATCGCGCCACTGCACTCCAGCCTGGGTGACAGCAAGACTCAAAAAAAAAAAGTCCTACTCCTACAGCTGGCCAGGCACAGTGGCTCACGCCTATAATCCCAGCACTTTGGGAGGCTGAGGCAGGTGGACCATATGGTCAGGAGTTCAAGACCAGTCTGGTGGCCAACATAGTGAAACTCCATCTCAACAAAAATTAGCCGGGCACAGTGGTGGGCGCCTGTAGTCTCAGCTACTTGGGAGGCTGAGGCAGAGGAATCACTTGAACCCGGGAGGTGGAGGTTGCAGCGAGCCAAGATCATGCCACTGCACTCCAGCCTGGGCGACAGAGTGAGACTCTGTCTCAAAAACAAACAAAAAAATGTCCGACAGTTACACTTTTTGTTGTTGTTGTAAGACAGAGTCTCGCCCTATCACCCACACTGGAGTGCAGTGCAGTGGTGCGATCTCCACTCACTGTAACCTCTGCCTCCCAGGTTCAAGTAATTCTCCTATCTCAGCCTCCTGAGTAGTGGGGATTACAGGCGTGTGCCACCACGCCTGGCTGATTTTTGTATTTTTAGTAAAGACGGGGTTTCACCATGTTTGCTGGTCTCAAACTCCTGACCCACAGTGATCCGCTCACCTCAGCCTCCAAAGTGCTGGGATTACAGGCCTGGGCCACTGTGTTCAGCCTTACAGTTACACTTCTACATTGACTTTATGTTTCAAAGTCATTAAAGGAAAAAACGCCCTCTGGTACTGATGTCTGCATCTCAACTTTACATTCCATTCCAAGTCATTAACAGTCTGGAGTCAGAGAATCAGGCACAAAATATATCCCCTTATTGGCTGCCTTTTCCAGGATTTACCAGGTATTTGTCTACATTAATATGTGACTTTAGGCCAGGCATGGTGGCTCACGCCTGTCATCCCAGCACTTCGGGAGGCCAACGCAGGTGGATCACCTGAGGTCGGGAGTTCGAGACCAGCCTGACCAACATAGAGAAACCCCATCTCTATTAAAAATACAAAATTAGCCAGGCATGGTGGCGCATGCCTGTAATCCCAGCTACTTGGGAGGCTGAGGCAGGAGAATCGCTTGAACTCGGGAGGCAGAGGTTCCAGTGAGCCGAGATTGCACCATTGCACTCCAGCCTGGGCAACAAGAGCGAAACTCTGTCTCAAAAACAAACAAACAACAACAACAAAAAGAAACATGACTTCCATGGGCAGCTTCTCTGCTTCTCTATTCCTGGGCCACAGAGAGCTGACAGAGCATCCAGATGTGGCCCCTGAACAATCCCTGCTGCCCGACAGCACTGACACCACGGGACCCTCACCCCGTCTCCATCCATGTCTGGGTGTGAGCCCTTCCCAGGACCACGCCCACTGGACTCTTCCCAAGGTCATGTCACTGGGTCAGAGTGAGACGGAATCTCAGTAGAGATGAGAGGGACTGAGGAAAGGCATGGGCGAATGTGAGCAAACACGTCAGGCAGGACACTTCAGAGTCGGAGAAGATTTGCAGCTCCAATGCATTGTCTCCTGCCTTTCTGAAAGGAAGAAGACAGAATGATCCACACAGAATCTTTCTTTACCTGAGTAAAAGCCATTCCGGACTCCTTTGCTCTCTTCTTCCGGGTTTCTTCCTCATGTGCCAAGAGTCTTTAGAGGTCAATGCTGAATAACAACAACAACAAAAAGTGCTCTTTATTGCTCAAAAACAACACACCCCCTCTTGTGTGACAGGCACACACATACACAGGGAGGAGCTCGCCCTGTGCAAAGATGGTCCTCTGCTGCCCACTGCACCAGGGTGGCCCCAGGGACAAGAAACTCCTACAGGAAAACCCATACATGAGTCTTCTGACCCCTTTCTTCAGAACCCTCTCCCCTCCTGGAGAAGCTCGCACACACGCTGCAGCAGTGGGGAGTAGACCCAGCCCTGATGAACCGCCATGCAGAGCCCAGCCCCTTTTCCCTCTCTGTGGCTCCCAGGCCGAGCTCAGCCCTCAGAAATAGAGGGCGCAGAGCCTTGGTGCTCAGGGCTGGATATAGTTGAGAATCATGCTGGGCACTGTATCATCTAGGGCAGGTCCCAACCTATGTGAATGGGAATCTCTGTGACACGGGTGCGGGCACAAGAAGTATATCTGCAAAGTACCTCAGCACTTCCACGTGAAGCCAGGGGTGAGCTCTACTCAAACAGGGTCAGCCCAGCATAGCCCCCACCTTCTGACTCTGTTCTCCACTTGGGACCTTGGGTTCATCAGGATCCAGACAGTGGAAGCAGAAAGAATCGAGAGAAGCATGCAGAACAGGTAATATGGACCAGAGGAGGGAGTGAGGGTGCGGCTGGAGTGTTAAATGGGAGGTGGGTCACAGAAGTCCCCACTGAGAGGGTGATATCAGAACAGAAACCTGGGGAAGGAGGGTGTTTGCACCTGCAGCTGAGGGGTCAGCGAGTTCCAGCAGAGGGACAGCCCACGTGAAGGCCCTGAGGCAGGAGCAACCTCAGCCCAGGAACAGGAAAGATACCTGCGTGGCTGGAGCAGAGGAAGAGAGGAGGATACAGGTAGGAGATGAGGCCAGAGAGGTCCTGGGAGGGCAGATAAGACAGGGCAGATGCCTTCAAACGTTTTTCTCCCATATCTCAAAAGAATTTTGGAAATTATATATTTCCTCACCCATTTTAATTAAACATATAATATTTTCTTTATAAATTAACACAGTTACAATGTAATATCTTATATATTTGAAGTCCCAGGAAATACGTGGTCGCCCTCATCTGAGATGTGCAGGACTGCAGGGGAAGGCATCTAGGGAGTCAGGAAGTCACTTTTGGACACCTGAAAGTGGAGATACCTGTTAGATGTCCTAGCAGAAAGTTGAGGAGAAGGCCAGGCGCAGTGGCTCACGCCTGTAATCCCAGCACTTTGGGAGGCCTAGGCAGGTGGATCACCTGAGGTCAGGAGTTCGAGACCAGCCTGACCAACATGGTGAAACCCCATCTCTACTAAAAATACAAAAAGAAATTAGCCAGGCATGGTGGTGGGCACTGGTAATCCATCCCAGCTACTCGGGAGGCTGAGGCAGGAGAATCGTTTGAACCCGGGAGGCAGAGGTTGTGGTGAGCCGAGATTGCGCCACTGCACTACAGCCTAGGCAACAAGAGCGAAACTCCATGTCAAAAAAAAAAAAAAAGAGGTTTATTTGGCTCATGGTTCTGCAGGCTGTACAAGCAGCACAGTGCCAGCATCTGCCTCTGATGAGGGCCTCAGGAAGCTTCCGTTCAGCGTGGAGGGTGAAGGGGCGCCAGCAGGGCAGATGAAATGGTGAGAGAGGAGGCAAGAGACAGAGAGAGGTCAGGCTTTTTGACAACCAGCTCTCAGGGGAACTAAGAGTCAGAACTCACTCCCTAGAGAATGACATCAAGTCATTCGCAAGCGATCTGCTCCCATGACACTCACCAGACCCTACCCCCAAGTTTGGAAATCACATTTCAACATGAGAGTTGGTGGGGCAAAACAAATCATATCCAAACAATTGCACATTCTGAGGCTATGAGTGGGGCTGGCATCTGGTACACAATTGGAGGGTTAGCAGCAGCCAGGAGCAGGAACAGACCATTCCCAGTCACTACTGAGTAGGGATCCCAAGCCCTGAGACAGGTGGGTGGGTAAGTTGGAAAAGATCTCTTCCTTTGCTTCCAGGTGCTCAACAGTGAAGAAAAACCAAGGCCTTCAAATGAGCAAAAAGAAGAAAGAAAAGTTCCAGAGACAAGGTGCAGAATAGAAAAATAGGAGAATGGAAGAGGTGTGGGGCAGGAATTAAATGACACCAGGAAATCTGGGTGTATGTTTTCTCCAGGCTGTGATCAGTTACCCAGGGACAGAAGCAAAGTAACAGAGTTGGATATGGGGATATCTGGGAGAAACACATGATTTCGTACACTTGACTTGCAAATCATGTAGTATCTGAAACGGTTTGTTCATATCCAATTTTTTTTTTTTTTTTTTTTTTTAGACGGAGTCTCACTCTGTCAACAGGCTGGAGTGTGGTGCCGTGATTTCGGCTCACTGCAACCTCCGCCTCTCAGGTTCAAGCAATTCTCCTGCCTCAGCCTCTTGAGTAGCTGGGAATACAGGCACATGCCACCATGCCCAACTATTTTTTGTATTTTTAGTAGAGACAGGGTTTCACCATGTTGGCCAGGATGGTCTTAATCTCCCGACCTCATGATCCACCCACCTCAGCCTCCCAAAGTGCTGGGATTACAGGCATGAGCCACTGCTCCTGGCCCTTTTTGTTTTTAAACAGGATCTTGCTCTGTCGGCCAGGCTAGAGTGCAGTGATGCAATCCTGGCTCAGTGCAGCCTTGACCTCCTGGGCTAAAGCAATCCTCCCACCTCAGCCTCTGGAGTAGCTGGGACGACAACAGGCACAAGCCACCACATCTGGCTAATTTTTAAATTTTTTATAGAGACAAGGTCTCACTATGTTACCTAGGCTGGTCTCAAACTGGGCTCAAGTGATTGTCCTGTCTCAGCCTCTGAAAGTGCTGGGATTATAGGTGTTAGCAACCATGCCTGCCATATCTCTATCATTTTAAAAATAAAACTGGGGCCGGGCGCAGTGGCTCACGCCTGTAATCCCAGCACTTTGGGAGGCCGAGGCGGGTGGATTATGAGGTCAGGAGTTTGAGGCCAGCCTGACCAACATGGTGAGACCCCATCTCTACTAAAAATACAAATTAGCCGGGCGTGGTGGCGCATGCCTGTAATCCCAGCTACTCGGGAGACTGGGGCAGGAGAATCACCTGAACCTGGGAGGCGGAGGTTGCAGTGAGGTAAGATCATGCCACTGCATTCCAGCCTGGGTGACAGAGCAAGCCTCCGTCTCAGAAAGTGCTGGGATTATAGGCATGAACCACCGTGCCCGGCCTCAACACTTTTAATGTTCCTTTAGAGCAAGGTTGTCCAATCCGCAGCCTAGGAAGGCTTTGAATGCAGCCCAACACAAATTCCTAAACTTTCTTAAAACATTTTGAGATTTTTTGCATATTTTTAATTTATTTATTTATTTATTTATTTTTAGCTCATCAACTATTGTCAGTGTTAGTGTACTTTATGTGTGGCCCAAGATAATTCTTCTTCCAATGTGGCCCAGGGAAGCCAAAAGATTGGACACCCCTGCTTTGAAGAGACACTATGTAGTGACAGAGTCACTTTCTGTCCAGCTTTACTCTCCCACTCCCCCTTCCCCTCCCCCTGCCCCAATGCCAGGGAAGGGGAAGAGGATGACCTGTGGGATTAATGAGTCAAGTCACTTCCCTCTGCCTTAACAGGGATTGCAAGTGGAAGCTAACTTCTGATGCCGTAATTATAAAATGCACCAGCCTTAATAGGCAGGAGTTTTGCAATTCTCATCTTCATCCGTGTATTTTAAACTTATAAAGACAGAAATCAACAGGTCAAAATGTAGATAACACATCCAGTCAATTCACAACTCACCTGGACCCAGGGTCCTCCTGTTTCCTCATTACGGTGTGTTTCCCTCCCTCATTCCGTACATAGCTCTCATTCTCACCTTCTTTCTCTAGCTCTTTCCTTCCCCTTTATTTTCCCCCTAGGATTCTGCTCATTTTGAGCCCCTCTCCTCTCCTGCTGTTTCTCCCCTTCTTTCCTCTATTTCTTCTCTTCCACCTGTTCTTTCCAGTCTTGCAATTTGTTTCACCTCATATTCCTCTTTCTTCCTAATCTTTTCATTGTCCCAATCTCCACATATTTCTGGCTCTTTGTTCCCCATTTCAGCGCCCCCTGTTAAATTCCCTCTTCCCTGTTACAAACCCTTGTCCCCACTCTTTGGCACCCCCAGATCCCAGGCCTCCCCGTGCTGTGGTTCTCTCTCTGCTCTCCTTGTCTTCGGCTGCCCCTTCTTTTTGTCCCAGCACCACACTGCTCTGTCTGCCCTGGCTCCAAATCCCTCCTCCTCTCTCCCACTCTCTATGTGAGGAGCCTCCCCCTTTGCTGCCACCCGCCCTACCTTGCTGTCCTTCATCTCTCTGGATACTGTGCGTTTTCTCGAAATGTGTCTAGTTACTTTTCTCTCCTTGCAACTTTCTGGGCTTCTTCTTTCACTCTTACTGTCTCTTTGAAAATCTCTAACCATCCTCTACTTTGCCATCTGTTTATTGGTTTCCCTCATTCTTTCCTCTGTCTCAGGTTTCCTACTGCTCTCTCTGTCCCTCTCCCGATCCCTTTGGCCCACACATTCACAAGAGGGTTTGGGGTAAGATGCCTGCAACCTGGAGGAGAGCATTTTCCAGGGAGTGGAGGGGGGCAGGCAAGAACACCGGGTGTCACAGGACAGGCCCTGAGCACCTCCTCAACGCGGGCTCAGGTGAGGGCTGGGGAGCAGCAGGGCCCGGCACGAGGAGGAGGGAGGTGGAGGGCGACGGCACCTTCGGACAGGGTGGGGTCTGCAGGATCCCAGGACCAGGCAGAGCACGCGGGCTCTGGGGCGCTGCGCTCCAGGGGCCGACAAGGGCGAGGCTGGGATGCGCCCAGGACGGGAATCCACCTCTTGGGTGAGGACTTTAAAAAGCCCGGGGTTGGAGGAGGGGTCAGGAAAAGGTTTTAAGCGGGAGGAAGCAGCAAAGGGCCGGGGACAGGGAGCAGCCTCAGAGCGACTTCAACCCAAAGGGAAGCGATTCCGGACCTACACCGTGAGGCCTGTATTCACCTGGGGTGAAGGGCGCGGTGCGGGAATTTTAAAGCCCGTAGCGACCCCGGGCATCGGCTGTGGAAATGGGAAACAGGGAGCGCAGGTTTAATCTACACAGAGGGCCACTCACGCTCAGCGCCGTCACCTTCACCCAACACGATCCGTTTCCGGGACTGTAGGAAACTGCGCATGTGCGGAGAGAAGAGCCCAGGCAGCCTGGAGGCGTGGCGTGGTTGGAGTGGGCGGGGCCTGCGCCGTTTTAAGGTTAAGAAGCAGAGTTGTGTGGGCCACTTATGTTGGAAACCAAAATATTTTCCACTTACCAAGTTGAAAACGGTTTATGGTAAAAGCATTTTGCCTGCAGGTTGGACCCGATCCTGCTAGGGAGTCTCCTGCAGCTTAGCAGTCCGGGAACTGGGATTTCAGTGGGGGATCCACAACTAGCAGTGGCTGGATCCATAAACGTTATTGAAAAACAAAAATAAAGTGTCTGGAATAAATCCACTGGATTTCAAGACTACCAATATAGGAAAGATAATAAAAATTGTGTGGTATTGGGGCAATAAAAGACATGGATTGATGCAATACAATAAGTGAGTGCAAAAATAGCCTCCACAGGTACTTCCAACTGATTTTTGACAAAGTTACCGAGGGAATTGAAGGAAGGAAGAATTTTGTAAAACTGGTGAGGAGCTAACTTAATATCCATAGCAGAAAAGAAGTCATCTTTACTCAAACTTCACAAGCGTACAGACATTAGCTCAACATTGACCATACCCTAAATGTAAAGTATCAAACCATAAAATGGTATCCTGTAAGAGACTGAAAGAAAAAAATATTCACAGAATAAAATCGTAAGAATCAAGAGCTTGTTCAAAAATTCTTAGCCATGGCAGCAAAAGCATGATTCATTAAAGAAAAAAAATCAACTGGTATTTACCAAATTAAAAACTTAAGACAAGGAAAGAAAAGGTATTTGATATGGTTTGGATCGATGTCCGCATCAAATCTCATCTTCAAGTATAATCCTCAGTTGTTGAGGGAGGGACCTGGTGGGAGGTGACTGGATCATGGAGGTGGTTTTCCCATGCCGTTCTCATAATAGCAAGTTCTCAGATCTCATGGTTTAAAAATCTGTGATAGTTCCTCCTTTGATCGCTCTCTCTCCTACTGCATGCAAGGCGTGCCTTGCTTCCCCTTTGCCTTCCTCCATCATTGTAAGTTTCCTGAGGCCTCCCTAGCCAAGTGGAACTGTGAGTCAATTAAACCTCTTTTGTTTATAAATCACCCAGTCTCTGACTGTATCTTTATGGCAGTGTGAAAATGGACTAATACAGTACTGAATAATAGAAAATATTTGCCTACCATATATCTGCCATAAAACTGGTATGTGGAATGTATAAAGAATTCTAGAATGACTTAAAAAAAAAAGCAAAATAATCCAATTAGAAAATGGATAGAACTATGAAGAGACATTTCACTGAAGCAGATATACTGAGATAAATGGGCACATAAAAACATTTCCAACATCACCATCCATCAAATCTCAGACCTCAGCATTTTCTGCTTTCTCCATATGAACCCCTGGATGCTGTCAGAGATAATGGGAAACACAGGAGCTTCTACTGAACAGTCCAGTTGATGTGTATTAGCAACCTGTAATTGTTTTTGGAAACTAACAACGGAAACACAGATACAAAAATATTAGCCCAACAAATATGCACTGTCTTTGTCACTATTAGCGATTTTTTTTTTTTTTTTTTTTTTTGAGACGGAGTCTTGTTCTGTCACCCAGGCTGGAGTGCAGTGGCGTGCACTCGGTTCACTGCAACCTCTACCTCCTGGGCTCAAGCGATTCATTGGCCTTAGCCTCCTACGTAGCTGTGACCACAGGTGCGTGCCACCACACCCAGCTATTTTTTGTATTGTTAGTAGAGATAGGGTTTTGACATGTTGGCCAGGCTGGTCTGCAATTCCTGACCTCAGGTGATCTGCCCACCTTGGCTTCCCAAAGTGCTGGGATTACAGGGGTGAGCCACCGCGCCTGGCCACTATTAGTGAATTCTTAAACTCACACCTCAGGTACTGGATGCCTCCTTCGAAAGATTTGATAATCTTTCTTACAGGATTATGTGGTAATGAGTGTCTCTGTCATTCATTTAGGTAAGATGCATAGGCAATAGTGATCTAAAAAAATGTAGACTTAATTGATCTATAAAAATATAGATTTAATACAAAGTTACCACAATCACAATGACACATGAAGATAAACCATTTAAAAATTACAAGAGATACTAACAAAATAGGCATAGCTGGTGAGTAAAGGACAAAAATAACTAGCATTGTTACTGTAGCATCATCATTAAAAGCTTTGTCTTTGCAGCCACACAACATGGATTCAAATCTCGATTCTGCCTCTTACTGAAATGTGATTGAGCCTTTTAAAGCAGAATATGCTGAGGTCTGAGATTTGATGGATGGTGACGTTGGAAATCTTTTTATGTGCCTATTTATCTCAGTATATCTGCTTCAGTGAAATGTCACTTCATAGTTTTAACCATTTTCTAATTATATATAACATATATGTATATATTACATAATGTGTATATTATATACGTATATATTATATACAGTGTATATGTGTGTATATTATATATGTATATATTATATACATATATTATATATGTATATGTATATAGGTATATTATATATGTATATAATATACATGTGTATATTACATACATATATGTATATTATATATAGTATATGCATATACAGCATAGTATGTACATAATATATACGTATATTATATATGATGTTATATGTATATAATATACATATATTATATATGTATTTTAGAGAGAGAGAGAGAGGGAGATGCAGTCCTGCTCTGTCGCCAAGGCTGGAGTGCAATGATGGGATTTCGGCTCAATGCAACAGCCACCTCCCAGGCTCAAGCGATTCTCCTGCCTCAGCCTCCCAAATAGCTGGGATTACAGGTGCCCGCCACCACACCCAGCTAATTTTTCTATTTTTAGTAGAGATGGGGTTTCACCATGTTGATCAGGCTGGTCTTGAACTCCTGACCTCAGGTGATCCCCCCACCTCGGCCTCCCAAAGTGCTGGGATTACAGGCATGAGCCACTGTGCCTGGCCTAATTTGATTATTTTGCCTATCTGTCCTAGGTTTCCTCACCTCTGAAATGAGAATATCATCAATACTTATTTCAGGGAGCTGACGATTCAGTTGTTACATTTAAAGCATTAATAACTGTGATTCTTACTCTAACTGCGATTGACCTAAAAGAAAATATATATGCAGGCTGGGCGCGGTGGCTCAAGCCTGTAATCCCAGCACTTTGGGAGGCCGAGACGGGCAGATCACGAGGTCAGGAGATCGAGACCATCCTGGCTAACATGGTGAAACCCCGTCTCTACTAAAAAATACAAAAAACTAGCTGGGCGAGGTGGCGGGCGCCTGTAGTCCCAGCTACTCGGGAGGCTGAGGCAGGAGAATGGCGTGAACCCGGGAGGCGGAGCTTGCAGTGAGCTGAGATCCGGCCACCGCACTCCAGCCTGGGCAACAGAGCGAGACTCCGTCTCAAAAAAAAAAAAAAAGAAAAAAGAAAATATATATGCAAAGATAAATCACTTATTAAAGTATATATATATATCAGTTTTTTTTAAATGGAAACAAAACTAAAGGGAGTATATTAAATGGCAGCTATCATGGCAAAAGTTGCACAAATATCATGTTTTGCTGTAAGAGCCTCTGGCTCAGAACAGAAATACCAGCCACAGTGGGAAGTTGAATTGCCTCCAGGGACTCATTGAGAGAAATTATCTCCTTTGCATAAATGATAGTATCTTGGGGACTCTCTTATTAACTGTATTTTCATTTACTTCTCCAGATGCTGGTTAACATCCACACGCTTGATTTTCAAGCAGCTGATCTTTGATAACTTCCATATTAAGAGACTTCATTTCACCATCTAGTATCCCTGTACTTTAATTGAACTGAAGATTTACAAGGACACTCCATTTTCCTATTTACAGAGAACCTAGTCTGTACCTGCCATTGTCTTACATACATTTTCATGTCACAAAATTTTATTTCCAAACAACACCCTAATTTATGTATTTTCTAAGTTTTCACTGGAGTAACACAGAGAAGAAATGCAGTAAACATATAATTTAGATTAAAATGTATGGAAGGAAAAAATCCTTAAAGTAAAAATCATATACAAAAAGTCATTTTACTACTATTGGCTCACGGCTGTAATCCTAGCCCTTTGGGAAGCTGAGGCAGGAGGAATGCTTGAGGCCAAGAGTTCAAGACCAACCTGGCCAACATAGCGAGACCTCACGTCTAAAAAGAAAAAGAAAAAAAAAAGATGCTATGGAATATATTACACAATGCCATAAACTGAACATGACATTAACATAACACAGCCTTTGGAAAAATACCCTTTGGCTAAAGTTGCTTGATCATATTATGTAATAAACCTTTCCACAAATTCATTTGCACTGAACTACTCTAAAAATATTTTAGGCAATTTAAACAGCATTTCACAAACATTTTCAAGAATGACGTTATGTAATGGGATCTATGGGTTCAGCAGAAAAGGAAGAGTAGTTATCTACTATATGAAGAAAGCGAAGGTCTTTCCTAACAAAGAAGTTAGAAATTTTTTTTTTTCTCTTTTGTTTTGAGACAGAGTCTCACTCTATTGCTCAGGCTGGAGTCCAGTGGTGAGATCTCAGCTCACTGCAACCTCCATCTCCCAGGTTCAAGTGATTCTCCCGCCTCAGCCTCCCTAGTAGCTAGAACTACAGGTATGCGCTGCCACACCTGGCTAATTTTTGTATTTTTAGTAGAGATGGGGTTTCACTATGTTGGCCAGGCTGGTCTTGAGCTCCTGACCTAAGGTGATACACCTGCCTCAGGCTCCCAAAGTGCTGCAATTACAGGCATGAGCCACCATGCCTGGCCAGAAATCAGAAGTTTCAAGAGTAAATATTCAGTGTTGTACTAGAGTCAGTTTCCATTTTGTGATTTTTGTCTTATAACACCTTTTATACCTCTGCACTCCCCCTTCTTATTCTGCCCATCTGGCCAAGCTGGTAATGCCCGTGTTCCCTCCTTTGGCACTAGATGGAAGTTCAAAGCACGTGTGGGACCCTCACCCCAACTTCACCCTTTTATTAAAGGTTATTACCATAACACCCCAAGCAAGTTATTTATCCTTGCTCTCTCAAGCCATTTTGGACCAGTTTGGGAAGTCAATCCTGCTTCTCACAGAAAGCCTCATTATGCAATACACATTTTCCTAAAACTTCATTGTTTGGCATCATCATTTTCCATATCTAAACCAAACTGTAGGTGGAGTTCAATACACTTCTTGTGGAGAGGTGACAAATTAACATTGCCAAAAACGTGATAAGGTTAAATTTATGAAACTTCTAGTTTACCTACCAAAACAAAATGAAATTTCCATTTATATGTTCATTTTTAAGAGGAAACTGATGAATATTAGTCTTGTCAAATTATGTCACTGAGCATAGCATTCTTTATTAGTGTTATTTTTGTTATTCTGCACTATTTATAATTTTTTTTTTTTTTTGACGGAGTCTCGCTCTCTTGCCCAGGCTGGAGTGCAGTGGCGCGATCTCGGCTCACTGCAACCTCCGCCTCCTGGGTTTAAGTGATTCTTCTGCCTCAGCCTCTCGAGTAGCTGGGATTACAGGCACATGCCACCACGTCCAGTCAACTTTTTTTTTTTTTTGTATTTTTTAGTAGATGATGGGGTTTCACTGTGTTGGCCAGGGTGGTCTCGACCTTCTGACCTCATAATCCACCCACCTCAGCCTCCCTAAGTGCTGGGATTACAGGTGTGAGCCACCGCACCCAGCTAATATTTTCCATACAATTTTTTTTTCTGAGACAGGGTCTCACTCTGTCACCCAGGCTGGAGTGCAATGGTGTGATCTTGGCTCACTGCAACCTCTGCCTCCAGGCTCAAGTGATCCACCTGCCTCAGTCTCCCAGAGGATCTGGGACTACAGGCGTGAGCCACTCTGTCCAGGTAATTTTCCTATTTTTTTTTTTTTTTGTAGAGACAGGGTTTTGCCATGTTGCCCTGGCTGGTCTAACTCCTGCACTCAAGTGACCCACCTGCCTTGGGCTCTCAAAGTGCTAGGATTACAGGCACGAGCCAACACACTCAGCCCATACATCTTCTATATTTGTATTTTCACTTCATGTAAATAAAGATGCATGCCATGGTTATTTGGCACACAAACATGTAAAAATAAAATATGATATATATTCACCAACACTGTGGCAGGTTTCACAGTGTAAGAATATCAAAATTGCACTTTCTATGGGATTTTCATTATATCCATATAAATATTCTAAGGCAGAGTGTAGAGAGAATAATTCAAGTGCAGAGTATGATTACAGTTTCCCAAAATTGTATGTTGATTCCACAAAGAAAAAAAAATTGTTCTAGATCCTCCAACCTAAAAGACTGAGTGTATTGTTATTATCTGTTATGAAGTATCCTACTGAGGTAGGATAAAACAGCGTTGGTACAAAGAATGTGATTTGCTCATAGTTATAAGAAAACGTTGAATTTTTTTTGGCAAAACATTATGTCTGTGACACATTCTTTTTTTTTTTTTTTTTTTTTTGAGACGGAGTCTCGCTCTGTCGCCCAGGCTGTAGTGCAGTGGCGCGATCTCGGCTCACTGCAAGCTCCGCCTCCCGGGTTCACGCCATTCTCCTGCCTCAGCCTCCCGAGTAGCTGGGACTACAGGCGCCCACAACCGCGCCCGGTTTTTTGTATTTTTAGTAGAGACGGGGTTTCACCGTGGTCTCGATCTCCTGACCTTGTGATCCGCCCGCCTCGGCCTCCCAAAGTGCTGGGATTACAGGCGTGAGCCACCGCGCCCGGCCCGACACATTCTTAATAAAACTATAGCAAAATGTAATTCCAGCAATTAGTGTGAATTCTACTAAAAAAAAAAACAAACCAAACCAAAACAAAAAACACGGTATTCTGGTTCTTCTGACCACGCTCTCCATTCCAATAACTGTTATCTCTTCGATTTCAAAAATAAGCCTATTTTTCATCAATCTCTGCTATAAAACAGCTATTGCCATTCAATAGAGAAAGTGGCAACCATTTCCCCTGCACTATTCCTATCACATATATGTCACTAATAACCTATTACATATATGTCACTAATAACTTATTACTCTCCTCTCATAAAAATTCCAGTGTCCTGAGGTCTTGGCCTACTCAATGCAGGTAGAGCCTGACTTCCCTAAAACCCATGGTGTCTCTCAGAAGAGCACCTTGAACACAATCAGTATGATGATTGATAATCATAGTTTTACATTATTTTCTGCTCCTAAACCATGGTCTCTCAATTGAGAGAAGATTTAACTTTATAAGGCAGAGTCCTCCTTCTTCAATAAACATAGATAAAAATTATCCTCATGTAATGAAGTAGGCCTTTCCATACTGCGTTTCTTTCCCAGACAGGCACCATGAAAGGTGATTAAGGATGCAAAATAGCCACAGATCCATAGTTCAGGTTGAAAGTCACAAACAGTACTCTTTTTAAGAAACCTCAAACAATGGAATGAAAGATTTTATAACCTGAAGGTAAGCAGCCATTTCCAAATGTCCTTCAACCTTTGAAATATATAATGTCTTAAGTTTTACCATATGGGGATGTGTAATTATCGTGCAGTTTATCATATTAAAAGTGAATCAAAGAACTAGAGACTGAGTCACTCTTTGTATGAATCCTCACCTACAGTTACAGTCTTAGAGTAAGAGCTTCAGGATACACATTGCATTTGTGTGGTTCCATCAAATATGTAGACTTTAATGCCTACAAAGCTGTGAGGCCTGAATAAAGCCTCTGCCACACACAGTACATTTATGTGATTTCTCATTATTATGGACTCTTGGATGTCTATTAATACTTGAACTCATGAGGAGTTCACCACAGTCATTGCATTTTCTTTTTCCTTTATGATGGAGTTTCGCTCTTTTTGCCCAGGATGGAGTGCAATGGCACAATCTTGGTTGACTGCAACCTCCACCTCCTGGGTTCAAGTGATTCTCCTGCCTCAGCCTCCTATATAGCTGGGATTACAGGCATGTGCCACCAGGCCTAGCTAATTTTGCACTTTTAGCAGAAATGGGGTTTCACCCTGTTGGTCAGGCTGGTCTTGAACTCGTGACCTCAGGTGATCCACTTGCCTTGGACTCCCAAAGTGTTGGGATTACAGGCGTGAGCCACCGCGTCCAGCCAGTCATTGCATTTTCAAGGAATCTCTCAGGAATAAATTCTCTGATGTTGTCAAAGGAATGAATTCTAACTGCAAAAGTTACCACCTTCATTTGTAAGGTTTCTCCCCACTATGAATCCTGTGATGACTTGCAAGGTTTGAACTCTGACTTTAGAACTTTCCACACGTTATATTTGTAAGGTTTTCCACCAGTATGGATTGTCTGATGGGTAGTTAGGCTTGAACAGATACTAAAGGGTTTCCCACACTCATATGGTTTCTCTCCGGTATGAACTCTCTGATGCCTTTCAAGTTTTGAAGTTTGACTAAAGGCTTTGCCACACTCACTACACTTGTAAGGTTTATCTCCAGTATGAATTCCTCGATGTCTTGCAAGGTGCGAATTCTGAGTGAAGACCTTCCCACACTCATTGCATTTGTAAGGTTTTTTTCCACTATGGATTGCCTGATGGGTAGTTAGGCTTGAACGGACACTAAAGGCTTTCCCACACTGATTACACTCATATGGTTTCTCTCCAGTATGAACTCTCTGATGCCTTGCAAGCTTTGATGTTTGACTAAAGGCTCTGCCACATTCACTACACTTGTAAGGTTTATCTCCAGTATGAACTCTCCGATGTCTTGCAAGGTGTGAATTCTGAGTGAAGACCTTGCCACACTCATTACACTTGTAAGGTTTTTCGCCAGTATGGATGACCTGATGGGTAGTTAGGTTTGAATGTTCACTAAAGGCTTTGCCATACTCATTATACTTGTAAGGTTTCTCTCCAGTATGAATTCGCTGATGCCTTGAAAGGTATGAATTATGCCTAAAGACCTTGCCACATACATTACATTTATAAGGTTTCTCTCCAGTATGAATTCCCCGATGTCTTGCAAGGTGTGAATTCTGAGTGAAGACCTTGCCACACTCATTACATTTGTAAGGTTTTTCTCCAGTATGGATGACCTGATGGGTAGTTAGGCTTGAATACACAGTGAATGCTTTGCCACACTCATTACACATATAAGGTTTCACTCCAGTATGAATTCTTTGATGATTTGCAAGGTGTGAATTTTGAGTGAAGACCTTGCCACATTCATTACATTTGTAAGGTTTTTCTCCAGTATGGATGACCTGATGGGTGGTTAGGTTCGAATGTGCTCTAAAGGCTTTGCCACACTCATTACACTTGTAAGGTTTCTCTCCAGTATGAATTAGCTGATGCCTTGCAAGGTGTGAATTACGCCTAAAGACCTTGCCGCATTCGTGACATTTGTAAGGCTTTTCTCCGGTGTGAATTACCAGATGAATAGCTAGGCTTGAACGAACACCAAAGGCTTTGCCACACTCATTACACTTGTAGGGTTTCTCTCCAGTGTGAATTCTCCAGTGATTTGTAAGGTGTGAATTTTGAGTGAAGACCTTGCCACATTCATTACATTTGTAAGGTTTTTCTCCACTGTGGGTTGCCTGATGGATAGCTAGGCTTGAACGAGCTCTAAAGGCTTTCCCACACTCATTACACTTATAAGGTTTTTCTCCAGTATGAATTCCTCGATGTCTTGCAAGGTGTGAATTCTGAGTGAAGACCTTGCCACATTCGTTACATTTATAAGGTTTCTCTCCAGTGTGAATTTTCCGATGTTGTGAGAGTTGTGAATTTCGACTAAAGACCTTACCACACTCATTACATTTGTAACGTTTTTCGCCAGTATGGATTACCTGATGGGTAGTTAGGTTTGAACGTGTTCTAAAGGCTTTGCCACACTCATAACATTTGTAAGGTTTCTCTTTAGTATGACTTCTTTGATGACTCACAAGGTGTGAATTATGAGGAAAGACTATGCCACATCCACTAGATTTGTAAGGGCTTCTCCAATTATTTGCTTTTTGCCCCTGTGTGAGTAATAAAGAAGAGATAAAATCTTTGAGATACTTGTTAGAAATGTGCGTTTTGACATTATAAGGCATTTGTTGAAGTGATGAAACTGAGGAACTATTGTTGAAAGACTTCTCAACCTGATTACATTCATAAATTTTCCCTTCATATTCAAAAAGCTGCAGTTCAGGCAGATGTGACTGAAGGCTTAATCCAAGCTGATTTTTAATAAGCTTGTTTTTTGCATCTCTTTTATCATGTTCCTCTCTTCCATGAGTGAGATTGCCTTCTTGGGTCATAAGCACTCCTTTGTAATTTCCTTCAGCATCTCTGCATTGATACTCAAGGTCATGCGTATTTTTCTGGACTTCCCTGAAGGAACAGCCTTCAATGTCATGGCTTTCCTGTCTTTCCAACATCACTGTTTGGAATATTTCTCCTTTATTACTCTTCCCTTTGTGTGGTAAATCTTTCATTAAAAATTCAGAAGAGAGAGCTACAAGATATAAAGATCCGTAGGTTTCCAATTAATTGTAGTATGTAAACAAGTATTTTACACTGAAAAACAATATTACACCAAAAGCAATTCTTATACTGAAAAGATTTATGAAACTTCAGAACAATAATATTCAATTTTTAGGAACACAAAAAAGAAAGAGGATTGTTTAATAAAGAAAAGTTGATTCCATGTAATTCAAGTTAATAGCATGGAAGCCTAGTTCCCAACCTACAAGACTGTAGCCAGCAAAGCAATCGTTCAGTAATAAAGGAGAGACAGTCTTCCCCAGACAAACAAAGCTAAGGGAATTTACCATGATCAGACCTGTTTTACAAGAAATGATAAAGGGAGTTCTTCAAATCCAAAGAAAATGACACAATGTAACTGTTACACTAATATTAATATCATAATCATGGTGTGCAAACCATTTATATATTTACTAAGAGGGCCAAAAGATAAAACTATTAAAAATAAGCACAACAATTTGTTAAGAGATAGGCAGTACACAACATAAATTGTGACATAAAAAATTCAAAATGCAGGGTGAGAAGGGAATGAATACACACAGAGGTTTTAGTTTCTTTTTTCTGCAATCAAAGGTAAGTTGATATTGATTTGAGATAAACTGTTAAAAGCTATAGGGTGTTTTTGTAAGTCTTATTTTATGGTCACCACAAAGTAAAAGCCTGTAATAGACATATTAATAATAAAGAGCAATGAATTAAAACATACTGTCATTTTGTTACTTCTTTTCTAATTGTTTTCTAACTCCTCTCTGGCTTTCTTTCTTACTGTCTTCCTTTGTGCTTAAGTGATTTTCTCTGGTAGTATAAGTCCTTACCTATCAATAATAACATTAAATATAAATGGACTAAATTCTCCAATTACAAGAGAGAGGCCTGCTGAATGGATTATAAAACACAGCTAACTATATGTTGCCTACAACAAACAAACTCACTTCACCTATAAGGATATATGTAGACAAAAAGTGAGGAGATGGAAAAAGAAATAAAAAAAGAGCAGCAATTAGATAAAACAGACTTCAAGTCAATAAGTGTAAAAAGAGACAAGGTCAGTATATAACGAGAAAAGGATCAACTTAGCAAAAGGATATAACAAATACATACACACCCTAATATGTAAACCTAATGTTAATAAATCTAAAGGCAGAGATAGGAAGCAATACAATAATATTAGAGGACTTCAAAACACAATTTTTGTTAATGAATAGATCATCCAGGCAGAAAACCAATTAAAAAAAATTAGAGTTAAAGTATACTGCAGACTAAATGAACTTAAAAAAGACTTTTTTTTTTTTTTCCTATTTTAAACAGATGGGATCTCCCTGTGTTGCCCAGGCTGTTGTGCAGTGCTTATTCACAGGTGAGTTAACAGTGCACTGCAGCCTTGAATTTCTGGCCCTAAGCATTCCTCTCTCCTCAGCCTCCCAAGTAGCTAAAATTACAGGCATGTTCCATGCCCTAACAGACACTTACAGACCATTTTATCCAACTGTTGCAAAATACATATTCTTCTCATCAGCACGTGGATTATGCTTCAGGACAGATTATATATTAAAACACCAAACAAGTCTCAATAAATTCAAAAAAGTCAAAATTGTATCTAGTATCTTTTCTGACCAGAGTAAAATAACACTAGAAACCAACAAGAAGAGCCTCAGAAGATACACAAATATAGCTGGGCACAGTGGCTCACGCCTGTAATCCCAACATTTTGGGAGGCCAAAGTGGGCAGATTACCTGGGGTCAGGAGTTAGAGACCAGCCTGGCCAACATGGTGAAACCCTGTTTCTACTAAAAATACAAAAATTAGCCAGGAGTGGTGGCACATGCCTATAATCCCAGCTACTTGGGAGGCTGAGGCAGAAGAATTGCTTGATCCCAGGAGGTGGAGGTTGCAGTGAGCCAAGATTGTGCCACACACTCCAGCCTGGGTGACACAGCAAGACTCTGTCTAGAAAAAAAAAAAGAAGATACACAAACACATGGAAATTAGATGACATATTCCTGAACAGCCATTGAGTTAATGAAGAAATTAAGAAGGAAATATAAACATTTCTTTCCCTTTTTTTTTTTTTTTTTTGAGATAAGGTCTTGCTCTGTCACCTACCCTGGAGTGCAGCTCAAGTGATCCACCCACCTCAGTCCCCCAAGTAGCAAAGTCCACAGGCACACGCCACCATGCCCAGCTAATTTTTGTATATTTTACAAAGACGGAGTTTGGCTATGTTGCTCAGGCTGGTCTCAAACTCCTGAGCTCAAGCAATCTGCCCGCCTCAGCCTCCTAAAGTGCTGCGATTACAGGCATGAGCCACCACCATGCCTGGCTAAAAATTTCCTGAAACAAATTAAAATGCAAAATAGCACAATCTATAGGATACAGAAAAAGCAGCAAAAAGAGGAAAGTTTGTAGCAATAAACACCTATATCAAAAAAATAGTAAGTCAACAAATAAAGTACCTAATGATACACCTCAACTAGAAAAGCAAGAACAAATCAAACCCAAAAGTAGTAGAGGGAAAGGAATAATAAAGATCACAACAGAACTAAACAAAATAAAGACTAAAAACACAATATCTAAGATCAATAAAATGAAAAGTAGGATTAAAAAAAATTTTTTTTTGAGATGGAGTTTCGCTCTTATTGCCCGGGCTGGAATGCAGTGGCGCGATACTGGCGATACCACAACCTCTGCCTACCGAGTTCAAAAGATTCTCCTGCCTCAGACTCCTGAGTAGCTGGGATTACACGCATGTGTCACCACACCCAGCTAATTTTGTATTTTTAGTAGAGATGGGGTTTCTCCAGGTTGGTCAGGCTGGTCTCAAACTCCCGACCTCAGGTGATCCACCCGCCTTGGCTTCCCAAAGTACTGGGATTACAGCTGTGAGCCACCACACCCGGCCTAAAAATATTTTTTTTAAGAGATGGGGTCTACCTCTCTCACAAAGGCTGGAGTACAGTGGCCCAATCATAGCTCACTGCAGCCTTGAACTCCTGGGTTTAAGTGATCCTCCTGCCTCAGCCTCCCAAGTAGCTGGGACTACAGGCATACACTACCATGATTGGCTAATTTTCATTTTATTTTTAGAGATGGGGTCTCTTACTATGTTGCCCAGGCTGTTTTGAACTCCCTGCCTCAAGCAATTCTCCTTCCTCAGTCTCCCAAGTTCCTGGGATTATAGGCGTGAGGCACCATGCCTAACTTGAAAAGTAGGTTTTTTTAAAAAGATAAGCAAAATCAACAAACTTTTAGCTAAATTGAAATAAAAGGTCAGGAGGAGGTACACCCAAATTAATAAAATCAGAGACAAAACAGAAAACATTAGAACTGATACACAACGGACCATTAGAGACAATTATGAACAACTACATATAAACAAATTTTAAAACCTAGAAGAAAGGGATGCGTTTCTGGACACATACAACCTATCAAGATTGAACCATGAAGAAATAGAAAACCTGAAGACACCAATAACAAAATTGAAGCTGAAAAAAAAAAAAAAAAAATTCATGTAGAAGAAAAGCCCAGGATTGAATGAATTCACTGCTGAATTCTACCAAACACTTGAAGAATAGTTAATACTGGTTACGCATGTTGGCTCATGCCTATAATCCCAACAGTTTGGGAGGCTAAGATGGGAGGATTGCTTGATGCCAGAAGTTTGAGACCAGCCTGGGCAACACATCAAGACCTCAGCTCTACTAGAAAATAAAAAACGATTCGGCCAGGCACGGTGGCTCATGCCTGTAATCCCAGCACTTTGGGAGGTCAAGGCAGGAGGATCACCTGAGGTCAGGAGTTCAAGACCAGCTTGGCCAACATGGTGAAACCCCGTCTTTACTAAAAATACAAAAATCAGCCAAGTGTGGTGGCAGACACCTGTAATCCCAGCTACTTGGGAGGCTGAGGCAGGAGAATCGTTTGAACCTGGGAGGCAGAGGTTGCAGTAAGCCGAGATCACATCACTGCATTCCAGCCTGGGCAAGAGAACGAGACTCCATCTCAAAAACAAACTAACAAACAAACAAAAAACCCCACAATTAGTTGGGCATGGTAGTGTGCACCTGTAACGCCAGCTACTGGGGAGGATGTGGAGGGAGGGTCAGTTGAGCCCAGGAGTTTCAGTTTGCAGTAAGCTATGATTGTGCCACTGCACTCCAGTCTGGGTGAGAGAGAGAGACAGAGAGACTATCTCAAAATAATAATAATAATAATAATAATAAAGAAAGAAAGAAAGAAAAGAAAAAATAAAGAATACTAATTCTACTCAAACTATTTCAAAAACTGAAGGGAGCACATATTTCCAAACTCATTTTACGAGGCCAGCATTACCCTGATACCAAAATACAGACAAGGACACAACAACAAAAAGAAAACTATAGGCCAATACCCCTGATGAATATACATGCAAAAATCCTTGACAAAATAGAATTAGCAAATAGAATTCAACAACACATTAAAAAGACATTCACCATGATCAAGTAGGATTTATTCCAGGAATGCAAGGATAGTTTAACACACACAAATCAATTAATGTGATTCATCACATCAACAGAATCAAGGACAAGAAGCATATTATCATTTCAATAGATGCTGGAAAATGACTCAATAAAATCAATATCTCTCCATAATAAAAAGTCTCAACAACTTGTGTACAGAAAAAACATACCTAAGCATGATAAAAGCCATATATGACAAATCCAGAGGGAACATAGTAAACAGGAAAAAATTGAAAGCCTTTCTGCTAAGATCTGAAAGACAAGGATGTCCACTTTCACGACATCTATTCAACATAGCACTGATGTTCTAGCCAAAGCAATTAGGCAAGAGAAAGAAATAAAAAACATACAAATTGAAAAGGAAGAAGTCAAAACATACTTCTTTGCAGATGACATGATTTTATATTTAGAAAAACCTAACAACTCCACTAAAACACTCTTAAAATTTAGCAAACTATATAGAATTTGGATCTATATGTCTGAGAACTGGGCATCAGATAGAATCAACTACAGAAGGAAACACCAAAGGACATCAAACAACCTTTTTGTAACAGCCCTCCCTGTGCCACATAGAGTCAAGGAACAAGAGTTCTCAGAAGCTAGATAACATTGTCATCCATCATGATAAAGACTTTGCCTTTGTCTGTTTGAGCTGCAGCACCATTGGAAGGTGAAAGGATATAGTACAAGTCTAAAGGACAGACAAAAGGGGGCAAATAAAGATTTCTGTTCAGAGGTCACAGGATTCAAATTTCTGTTCTCCCATAGAACTCTCAAATTTGCATAGAGTTTCCTAAACACTATTTAATAAGCGGCATTTTCTCTACCCATCCGAACTCTTACCTGTAATTACGGCTTTGATCCATTCCCATCCATCTGGGTTTCTTGCTATCTGTACTTGGCTCTCCACAGTGAAAGGCTCCTTCCCTTGCTCCAACATAGAGATAATACTGAGGTCAAAACAAGAGATTCCTGCTTATGAAAAGAAAGGAAAACAATGGGCTGTAGAGTCCCAGTCCTATGTTTCCAGAGTCCCAGTCCTATGTTTACATGAGGAGGGAGGACTTTACAGCTGTATCTGAAAAAACACTTCAAAAATTCATCCACTAAATGCTTCCTTATAAATTGTTAGGAAACACTATAATATGCAAATATATAGCTCTCATCCCAAAACCACTAAATCAAAGCATGGGGATAGAAAACAGGGAATTGGATATTTTAAAAGTCCTGAAACCCTCCAGTGATATCGGGAAGAGGACAATTAAAATCCAGTTTCCACATTATGGAGACTTTCATTTTTGAGTCAACACAGCTTCAGTTTCAGCCAAGCAATGCAGGAGCTCCCAAGAGACCCACATGGAAAATGAAAAGATACACAGGGGAAGATCCTGACTTCTGGAAGAAAGTCATCCTCACCCAGGGAGGCCAGGTTCCTATAATTCTCCAACATCACATCCCTGTACAAAGTCCTCTGAGCGGGGTCCAGGCATGTCCACTCCTCCTGAGAGAATTCTATAGCCACATCCCTGAATGTCACCTGTCCCTAAAATGAAAAACACATTCACCAAGGGGATATGAAGAAAGTTCCAAACTTCACATAAAATGAGAAGGGAAAATAGATGAAACTGAAGTGAGTGGGACAACATCGAAGTTGTGATATAATAAAATATACATATGGTCTTCATCCCCCTTTCCTGACATACATCTCACTTGGAATCTCTGGAGTGATAAGTGCCTTTGTAAGCTAATAAGATGACTGGTGGCTGGAGGCCCCAAGATAGTTTCAGAATGGGGGGTGGTTACCAGAAAGACCAAGGCAGGATTAGAAAGTTGGGACTTCGAGCCCCATCCCCCAACTTCCCCTGAGGGGATGGGGGCTGAAGGCTCAGTTGATCACCAATAGCCAAAGATGTAAGCAATCATGCCCACGTAATGAAGCCCCCATAATAACCCAAAAGGACAGGGCCTGAACAAGTTTCAGGATAGGGAAACACATGGAGGCTCTGAGAATGCCCCCCAGACCCCCAACAAAGACAGCACTCAGCCTCCCAAGTAGTTGGGATTACAGGAAAGCACCACCATGCCATGCTCCTTTTCCCGTACCTTACCCAATAGACTGCTTACATCTGGCTGTTCATCTGTATATTCTGTAATATCCCATATAATAAATGGGTCAATATAAATAAAGTGTTCCCCTGATTTCTGTGAGCCATTCTAGCAAATCATTCAAACCTGAGGAGAGGGTCATGGGAATTCATGATATATAAGCCAGTCAGTGAGAAGCAAAAGGCCACTTGTATTTGCAGCTGGTATGGAAGTGGGTACACTCTTGTGGGACTGAGCCCTCAACCTGTGGGATCTGATGCTATGTCCAGGTAGATAGTGTCAGAATTGAACTGAATAGGAGGTCACTCAGCTGGTGTCCAGTGCAGAACTGCTCGCTTGGTGTGTGTATGGGAAAACCCAGGACATCTGGGATCGTGTTCTCTGTTGTGAGAGTACAGTAGGAGAAACTGGGTCTGTTTTCACCACATTCTCACACACACAGGTATTTTTGGGCAGAATGTTTTCTTAATTCTGTCTTCCTATACTTTTCTATAAGAGGTTAGGATAGTCTTTAAATCAGTGTTGATTTCTCAGTTTGGTAGACAATACAAAAACTATACAAATATACAAATAAAAAACCAACACCGGGTTATCTTTATTGAAGTGTTATATATTATGTCTGACACACCGAGTGATATTCAGTATCCAGATGATCTACAGCGTGAGTGATGTCTTACGAGATGAAAATGTGTACAGTGAATTTAAAGAAAGACAGGTTAGAATCTAAAAACTGTGATGATCATCGCAATGACAGATGTTTCTGAGCACTTCCCAAGTGCAAGGCATTATTCTACTTATTTATTTATTTACTTACTTATTTTTTTGAGACAGAGTCGCTCTATCGCCCAGGCTGGAGTGCAGTGGCATGATCTTGTCTCACTGCAACCTCCACCTCCTGGGTTCAAGCAATTCTCCTGCCTCAGCCTCCCAAATAGCTGGAATTACAGGCACCCACCACCATGCTTGGCTAATTTTTGTACTTTTAGTAGAGACGGGGTTTTACCATGTTGACCAGGCTGGTCTCAAACTCCTGACCTCAGATGATCTGCCCGCCTTGGCCTCCTAAAGTGCTGGGATTATAGGCGCAAGTCACCGTGCTTGGTCTGGCATTATTCTAAATAAATGTCTTGCATGTACTAGCTTGTATATGAATATGATAGCCCATGAGAGAAAGATCTGTTCCCATCTTACTAACAGATAAATATATAACAGATACTCTAAGAAACTTGCGTCAAGTCAAAGAGCTAAAATGTCAGAGCAAGCACCTAAATCCAGGTGTCTGGGAATAAGAATTAAACCTAAAGAATCAAATAGTTGGCCAGGCCCGTTGGCTCATGCCTGTAATCCCAGCACTTTGGGAGACCGAGGCAGGCGGATCATGAGGTCAGGAGATCAAGACCATCCTGGCTAATACGTTGAAACCCCGTCTCTACTAAAAAAATACAAAAAATTTGCTGGGTGTGGTGGCAGGCACGTGTAGTCCCAGCTACTCGGGAGGCTGAGGCAGGAGAATGGCATGAACCCGGAAGGCAGAGTTTGCAGTGAGCCAAGATTGCGCCACTGCACTCCAGCCTGGGTGAAAGAGCGAGACTCTGTCTCAAAAAAAAAAAAAAAAGAATCAAATAGTTAAGTAAAAGAACATGAAAAGTACCTAAATGAGCAAAGTTGAAACAAGTTCATGAATAATATGGAACTTCATAAAAGGTAACTGCATATATACACATTTATTTATGCCCATAATATGTTACTATTCTTACTATTAAATCATTAATGTGATAGTTGAGACAAATTTAAGGGCACAGAAAATATTTAAGATACAATTTGAATTGCTAAAAAGCACAAAACTTATTTGAAATCACGATGCGTAGGCTAGGTGCGGTGGCTTACACCTATAATCCCAGCACTTTGGAAGGCTGAGTCAGATGGATCACCTGAGGTCAGGAGTTCGAGACCAGCCTGACCAACATGGTGAAACCCTGTCTCTACTAAAAATACAAAAATTAGCTGGTGTGATGGCGGATGCCTATAATTCCAGCTACTCGGGAGGCTGAGGCAGGAGAATCGCTTGTACCCGGGAGACAGAGGTTGCAGTGAGCTGAGATCGCACCACTACACTCCAGCCTGGGTGACAGAGTAAGACTCTGTCTCAAAAAAAAAAAGAAATCATGACGTGTGCTTAATAAAAAAACATGCACTCACATCACATATACACAGTTTAGTAATAACAACAGTGAAAGTTAAAACATCCACTCTCTCCTCATTCAGAGAAGGCTCCAAAAAAGATGGAGAATGAGCTATCGATCTTTCCTAACATGAAAACACGTAAATTTTCAAAATCTGCAGGCTAAAATGTCACAACAAAACACTCACTGAAGGGCCGGGCATGGTGGCTCATGCCGGTAATCCCAGCATTTTGGGAGACCAAGTGGGCTGATCCCTTCAGGTCAAAAGTTTGGACCAGCCTGGTCAACATGGTGAAACCTTGTCTCTACGAAAAATATAAAAACTAGCTGGGCATGGTGGCATGCAACTGTAGTCCCAGCCACTCTAGAGGCTGAGGCAAAAGACTTGCTTGAGTCCAGGAGGCAGGGGTTGCAGTGAGCCGAGATTGCACCACTCCAGCCTGGGTGACAGAGTGAGATTCTGTCTCAAAACAAACAAACAAACAAACAAAACCCAAAAAACATTCACTGAAAAATTTTGTTTTTTTTTTTTTTTTGAGACGGAGTCTCACTCTGTCGCCCAGGCTGGAGTGCAGTGGCGCGATCTCGGATCACTGCAAGCTCCGCCTCCCGGGTTCACGCCATTCTCCTGCCTCAGCCTCCTGAGTAGCTGGGACTACAGGCGCCCGCCACCGCGCCCGGCTAATTTTTTGTATTTTTTTTAATAGAGACGGAGTTTCACCGTGGTCTCGATCTCCTGACCTTGTGATCCGCCCGCCTCGGCCTCCCAAAGTGCTGAGATTACAGGCGTGAGCCACCGCGCCCGGCCAAAAATTTTGTTCTTAATGTTATAACAATCTATAAACACATCTCTATAGGACTTGAGCTGTCTCTTGACACAAAACTGACAACACTGTTTCCCCACTGAGACAAGAGGGAGGGTAGAAGACTGGACAGGAAAGGTGATGCTTTACGTCTTAGGACATAAGCTGCAAGTTTGTTTGGAGTTACACTGTAAAACAGATAAATACAACATATAATGTTTAAAATAAGAGAAACAGGGCCGGGTGTGGGGGCTCACGTCTGTAATCCCAGCACTTTGGGAGGCCGAGGCGGGCGGATCACAAGGTCAGGAGATCGAGACCACGGTGAAACCCCGTCTCTACTAAAAATACAAAAAATTAGCCGGGCGCGGTGGCGGGCGCCTGTAGTCCCAGCTACTCAGGAGGCTGAGGCAGGAGAATGGCGTAAACCCAGGAGGCGGAGCTTGCAGTGAGCCGAGATCGCGCCACTGCACTCCAGCCTGGGCGACAGAGCGAGACTCCGTCTCAAAAAAAAAACAAACAAACAAAAGAGAAACAGGGCCGGGTGTGGGGGCTCACGTCTGTAATCCCAGCACTTTGGGAGGCCAAGGTGGGTGAATCAGTTGAGCTCAGGAGTCCGAGACCAGCTTGGGTAACATGGTAAAACCCTGTCTCTACAGAAAATACAAAAATTAGCCAGGCATGATGATGTGTGCCTGTAGTTCAGCTACTTGGGAGTCTGAGGCAGCAGGATTGATTGAGCCCAGGAGGTAGAGGTTGCAGTGAGTCGAGATCATGTCACTGCACTTCAGCCTGGGTGCCACTTTGAGACTCTCTCAAAATAAATAAATACAATAAATAGAGTATTTAATAATTGGTAAAAACAGGCCAGGCACGGTGGCTCACACCTGTAATCCCAGCACTTTGGGAGGCCAAGGCAGGTGGATCATGAGGTCAGGAGATCGAGACCATCCTGGTTAACACAGTGAAACCCCGTCTCTACTAAAAATACAAAAAATTAGCCAGGCGTGGTGGCGGGCGCCTGTAGTCCCAGCTACTTGGGAAGCTGAGACAGGAGAATGGCGGGAACCTGGGAGGCGAAGCTTGCAGTGAGCTGAAATCACGCCACTGCACTCCAGCCTGGGTGACAGAGCAAGACTCCGTCTCAAAAAAAAAAAAATTGGTAAAACAAGAACATGGTTCTATCCTCTCTAATGTGAAAGAAGTTCTGCTCCTATAACTGAACAAAATAATAACCATTCTCACCTAGCACCCGCTACACAATGGTCCCTGCAGAAACATCAGTCTCCATTCTATGGGTTTTCTGAGAATAGTTCAATGATTCTCCTGCATTTTCCATTTAGGTTGATTTCATGTATTAAAATAGATGATGGGATGAAAGAATCTTCTGTCACTGATGTCTGTCAGTCTAAAATTCCCATTCCATTCCCAGTCATTAATAAGAGTTTGAGGTTGGAAATGCAGTGACTCACTTGGTCAGCTTCAAATGTAATATAAATGAACCAGAAAAATTTTCCCTTATTAGCCTTATTTTACAGAATTTAGCAGGTATTTGTGCACATTAGCACGTGACTTCCACATGCAGCTTCTCTACTCCTGGTCCACAGAGAGCTGATAGAGCATCCAGATGTGGCCCCTGAACAGTCCCTGCTGCCCAACAGCACTGACACCACGGGACCCTCACCCCGTCTCCATCCATGTCTGGTGTGAGCCCTTCCCAGGCCCATGCCCAGTGCCGCCTCTTCCCAAGTTCATGTCACTGGGTCACAGGAGATAGAATCTAAGCAAGATGAGAGACTGAGGGAAGGCACAGGTGAGTGTGAGCAAACCTGTCAGGCAGGACACTTCAGACTCAGAAGATTCCCAACTTCAAAGAATGACATTTCAGCAAGAAATAAGAGACAGAACAATCCACTGATAATATTATTTTACCTGGGTGAGAGCCATGCCCGACTTCTCTTTCCTTCCTCTTCCTCCTCTTCCAGCGTTCCTCCTTAGGTAACAGGAAAGTGCCTTTAGAAGTCAATATTGAATATCCAAAATGTGCTGTTTATTGCTCAGAATCAACACATCCTCTTCCTATGGCACAATCACACACACACAGGGAAGACCTCACCCTGTGGAAAGACGGTCTCAGCTGCCCACTGCACCAGGGCGATGCAGGGACAAGAAGCTCCTACGGGAAGACCAGTAAGTGAGTTTCTGACCCCCTTCTTCAGAATCGGCTCTCCTGCTGGAGAAGCCCACACACACGCTGCAGCAATTGGGAGGTGGGCTGGACTGAGCTCTCCCATTCAGGGCACACACCCAACCCTGACCAAACCCCATGCAGAGAACAGCTTCCCTCACCTCTCTGGCCTCAGAAACGAAAGGTAGAGGCTGAACGTGGTGGCTCATACTACAATCCTAGCACTTTGGGAGGCTGAGGCAGAAAGATCAATTGAGGCCAGGAGTTTTTTTTTTTTTTTTTTTTTTTTTGAGACGGAGTCTCGCTCTGTCACCCAGGCTGGAGTGCGGTGGCCGGATCTCAGCTCACTGCAAGCTCCGCCTCCCGGGTCCACGCCATTCTCCTGCCTCAGCCTCCCGAGTAGCTGGGACTACAGGCGCCCGCCACCTCGCCCGGCTAGTTTTTTGTATTTTTTAGTAGAGACGGGGTTTCACCGTGTTAGCCAGGATGGTCTCGATCTCCTGACCTCGTGATCCGCCCGTCTCGGCCTCCCAAAGTGCTGGGATTACAGGCGTGAGCCACCGCGCCCGGCCAAGGCCAGGAGTTTAAGACCAGCCTAAATAACATAGTGAGACACCATTTCTCTTAAAAAATAAATAAATAAATAAATAAATAAATTTAGCCAGGCACAGTGGCTAACGTCTGTAATCTCAGCACTTTGGGAGGCCTAGACACAGGATCCAGAGTTCACGGGAGAGTCCCGCAGGTGACACGAAACTGTGCAGGTGGGGTTCAAAGCCATGAGCTGAGTTGATAAGGAAAGGCAATGAGTGTGGACAGAGAAAAAAAGTGGCTGAAGGACTAAGCCCATATTCAGAGAACAGAAAGTTCTGGACACACAAGAGGAAAGCACAATGTGATCAGGGAGGCAATAAGAAAATTACAACAAATAGTTGGGTGCAGTGGCTCACGCCTGTAATCTCAGCACTTTGGGAGGCCAAGGCGGGCGGATCACGAGGTCAGGAGATCGAGACCATCCTGGCTAACACGGTGAAACCCCGTCTCTACTAAAAATACGAAAAATTATCCAGGCGAGGTGGCGGGCGCCTGTAATCCCAGCTACTCGGGAGGCCGAGGCAGGAGAATGGCATGAACCTGGGAGGTGGAGCTTGCAGTGAGCCGAGATTGCCCCACTGCACTCCAGCCTGGTTGACAGAGCAAGACTCCGTCTCAAAAAAAAAAAAAAAAAAGAAAATTACAACAAACAGATGTGTAAAGCTCAACGGGATGTTCTAAAAGCCAAGAAAATAGAAGAGAAAGTGTTCAACTGTGCCACATGCTACTGACAGGAATGGAAAGATGACAGGACATTAAACATTGAATTTCAAATGGAGCTGTCAGTGGTAAATGAAAAAGAACGTCAGTGGTATATGAAAAATAATGTTGGGTATGCAAGCTTGATTTAAGCAACAGTTCAAGCAAGAACTGAAGGCAAGAATTAAACACAAAGTAAAAAAAAAAAAATTGTAGTGTATTGTGTACTTAAATGGAGCATAGAAGAGGGGTACTTACTACAGAGTGAAATGTAGTTTAGAGTTTTTTATCTTTATTTTTTGAGATGAAGTCTCACTCTTTTCACCCAGGCTGGAGTACAATGGTGCGATCCCAGCTCACTGTAACTTCCGCCTCCCAGGTTCAAGTGATTCTCCTGCCTCAGCCTCCCAAGTAGCTAGGATCACAGGCACATGCCACCATGCCTGGCTAACTTTTGTATTTTTAGTAGAGATGGTGTTTCACCATGTTGGGCAGGCTGGTCTCGAATTCCTGACCTCAAGTGATCCACCTGCCTCAGCCTCTCAAAGTGCTGGGATTACAGGCGTGAGTCGCCGTACCTGGCCAATTTAGAGTATTTTTTGTTTTAAAGATGGAGTATAGAAGAAAAAAAGACTTTATTCTGTGTGCGTCTTTTTTTTTTTTTGAGACAGGGTCTCACTCTGTTGCCCAGGCTAGAGTGTGATGGCATGAACATGGCTTACTGTAGCCTCAAGCTCTTGGGCTCAAGCGATTCTCTCAACTCAGCCTTGCAAGTAGCTGGGACCACAGGTGCAAGCCACGATGTCCAGCTTATTTTTTTCTATTTTTCGTAGACAAGGAGTCTTGCTATGTTGCCCAGGCTTGTCTTGAACTCCCGGACTCAAGCAATCCTCCCACCCTGGCCTCTGAAAGTGTTGGTACTACAGGTGTGAGCCACTGTGCCCAGCCCTGTGTACGTGAATTAATGGAGAATACCACCCCCTGGGTACAGGGATGAATTCCCTTGAGGTTAAAATTTTGAAAGCTTTACGGATTGAGAAGAAAAACAAAGTTAAAATTGATGGCATGCATATTGTCCTGAGACTGTGAGTGAGGCTGGCACGTGGTGCACAATTGCAGGCTCAGCAGCAGCCAGAAGTAGGAACAGGCCATTCCCAGTCACTACTGAGTGGGTGGGCCACTTGGAGGTCTTTTCCTTTAGTCTCTGAGATAGGAAAATACCCAACTCTACATTCTGCTCTCATATTAAACACAGAATACTTCACCTCTAGTCACTAAAATGTGTGTGTGGCTTTTCCCACAATGACCAGAGGACTCCCAGGGGACTCCCAGCTCGGGGCATGAGGCGGGGGTCCTACAATTTCACTCAACTCTGACATTATCTACAAGAAGACAGCATAGGCCGGGTGCGGTGGCTCATGCCTGTAGTCCCAGCACTTTGGAAGGCCAAGGCAGGTGGATCACTTGAGGTCAGGAGTTCGAGACCAGCATGGCCAATATGGCAAAACCTCGTCTCTACTAAAATACAAAAATTAGCTGGGTGTAGTGGCGCACACCTGTAATCCCAGCTACTTGGGAGGCTGAGGCAGGCAGGAGAATCGCTTGAACTCGGGAGGCAGAGGTTGCCTTGAGCCAAGATTGTGCCATTGCACTCCAGCCTGGGTGACAGAGTGAGGCTCTGTTTCAGAAAGAAAACAAAAAAAAAAGGCTGCATGATGAGGTGCTACAGGTTCAGAGCTCAGTCTAAAACTGTCCCTTACTTCAGACACAGTATGCAAGTGGTAACTGTCACTTACACTTTTGAGTAACCTGATAAATACTGTGGTTCTCTTAACCCCTCCTCTGCTTTCACCTTCTAGGACAGCTCTTCCTTCTGACTGTTCATCTGTATCCTCTGTAATATCCTTTACAACAAATGTGTAAACTAAGTGAAGTGTTCCCATGAGTTCTTTGAGCTGCCCTTACAAATTAATAGAACCTGAGGTGGTTGGGAGGGGGATGTCAAGGGAATCCCCAATGTATAGCTGGTCACTCAGAAGTTCAGGTACCAGCGTGAGACTTGCAACTGGCACCTGATTCAGGGGCAGTTTCGTGGAACTGAGCCTCACTCAGTAGGATCTGATGCTAACTCCAGGTACAGAGTTTCAGGTACAGAAACCTGTCTCCAGGTACAGAGTTGAACTATAGGACACTCAGTGTCTGATAAAGATTGGTTGTTGGTGGGAGAAATCCGCACACATTTTCCTGAGTGGAGGTGAGACATTGTGTAGAATGTGCACTGTTGTATTGAGTGCGACAGGAAGGAAAACCAAAGGAAAAATACTTTTTCCTCTTAGTTCATACACTCGTCCACACCCTACCTTATTCCAGGAAAACGGAAGTGAGTGGACTCAAAACTAAATGAGCGAAGTCACTGCACTCTGGTTTGAATAGTGATTGCAAATGAAGCTATGCACTAATACTAATAATTGTCAAATGCATGTCTTACACATTTTACGTAAAGGAGTTTCTTCAATTCTCATTTGCAGCTGCATAATTTGAGTAAACATATTTTAAATGTGTTGCAGTATTATATACCAAGAAACCAATGTCACAACGTAACCATCACATTTAATCAACGCACCACTCACCTGGCCCCAGGGTCTCTCTCTTGCTTCCATACTGTTTCCCTCCCTCATTCTCTACATAGGTCTCACTCTCACATTAGCTTATTTTTTATTTTCTGTGTTTTTCCCCTGGTTCTTTGCGTGTCGTTTTGAGCCCCTCCCATCTCCTGCTGTTTCTCCCCTTCTTCCTCCTCTTGTACCTGTTCTGTCCCATTCTGGGGCCTTGTTTCAACTCTGATTCCTATTTCTCCCCAATTTTTTCATTGTCCCCAAGTCCATATATTTCTGCCCCTTTCTTCTCCCGTCTCTGCTCTCTCTGTTAAATCTCCTCTTCCCTGCTACACCTCTGCCTCACTCTCTGGTACCCCCAGATCCCAGGCCTCCGCCTACTGTGGTTCTCCCTCTGCTCTCCTAGTCACTGGCGGGCCCCTCTTGCTGTCCCAGCACCACGCTGCTCTGTCTGCCCTGGCTCCAGTTTCCTCCTCCTCTCCCGGACTGTCTTGTCTGAGGAGCCTCCCACTTTCTGCCCCTCTCCCTACCTTGCTGTCCTTCATCTCTCTGGACATCGAGCTTTTCTCTACATTTCTCCAATTGCTTTTCTCCTGCCTTCTCAGTTCCTTCTTTCACTCTTACTATCTCTGCAAATCCCTCATCCATCCTCTACTTTGCCATTTGTTTACGGGTTCCCCTCATTCTTTCCTCTCAGTTTTTCTACTTCTCTCTCTGTCTCTGTCCCTCTCTCTATCTCCTAATCCCCTTGGCCCACACATTCACAGGAGGGTTTGGAGTAAGACGCCTGCATCTTGGAGGAGCGCATTTTCCAGGGGCTGGAGCTGGGCAGGCAAGAACACCGGGTGTCACAAGGCAGGCCCCGGGCACCTCCCCAACGCGGGCGCAGGGGAAGCGGTGACTGCGAAGGCGAGGCCTGGGGAGCAGCAGGGCCCGGCACGAGGAGGAGGGAGGTGGGGGGCGACGGTGCCTTAGGGAGAGGGGTGGCGTCTACAGGATCCCAGGACCAGGCAGAGGACGCGGCCTTCCCCGGACTGGGGCTGCGGCGCTGCGCTGCAGGGTCCGACGAGGACGAGGCTGGGAGGTGCCCACGGCGAGAATCCACCTCGCGGGTGAGGACTTTAAAAAACCCGGGGCGGGAGGAGGGGTCAGGAAAGGGTTTTAAGCGGGAGGAAGACGCGAAAGGCCGGGGACAGGGAGCAGCCTCAGAGCGACTTCAACCCAAAGGGAAGCGACTCCGAACCCACACCTGGGGTGGAGGGGCGCGGTGCGGGGATATTAAGGTCTGTAGCGAGCCCGGGAACTGGCTGCGGAAACAGGGCAGGGCGATTCGCAAGTTTAATCCATACTGAGGGACACTCACGCTCGGCGGCGTCACCTCCACCCAGCGCGATCCGCTTCCGGAACTGCAGAAAACTGCGCGTGCGCGGAAAAGAGCCCGGGCACTCTGGGGGCGGGGCCTGGGCGAGAGGCGGGGTCTGCGGACGAAACGCTGGGGCGGAGCCGGGGCGGGGTCTGCGCTTCTCTCTGCCGCCCTCGCCCGCAGTCTGATTTTTCCCGGTTTGGAAATGGTGGAGTGTTCACCGTGTCCCGGGCAACAGCGTTCCAATTTGAAGCAGTTTTAAGGTGAAAGAATACACTTATGTGAACCCCTTATGATAGAAACCAAAATGATTTCCTCTTACCAAGTTGAAAACGGTTTATGTTAAAATTGTTTGCCGGCGGGTTGGACCCAATTCTGCTAGGGAGTCTCCTGCAGCTCAGAAACGGGGATCTGGGATTCGGGGATCTCGGTCTAGGAACTGGGATCTTAGTGGAGGATTCACGAGGCACAGCGATTGGATCCAGGAATTCCTGCAATTAAAATGCATTTAATTTAACTGAAATGTCCTGAAATTATCTCTGAGGATGATGCAAAGTAGAATGGGAAATGCAGCGTCTAAAATCCGTCCTACCTGGACGGATATGCAATTTAATGCAGTAGCCCATCAGAACCTCCTTTGCATTTCAAATCCCCATTCTCCCCAGTGGAAGAGTCAAGCCTGTGCTCAATTCATGGGAAAGTTAAGGCCCCCGATAAGTTAGATCACTAAGGGCTGCTTTATTGTTCTTTAAAATATATATTTTTATAAAGATGGGGGTCTCAGCCCAGGCTGGTCTCCAACTCTTGTCCTCAAGCAATTCTCCTGCCTGGGCCTCCAAAAGTGCTGGGATTACAGGAGTGAACCACTGTGCCCAGTCAACTGCTCATTTAAACCATGCAAATTTTTTTTTAAAATAGAGATAAACTGCATTATTTTTGCTTATATTCGTTATTACGTTCCACACTTGAAATTAACCACAAACAACTTTGACATAATCTTTCTTTGCATCAAAATATGCTTAAGTCAATAATTTCTAAGTATGTAATTTCAAAGTCACTTTATGGGCGTTTAGAAGGTAACTAGACACAGTACTTTTTATTTTAAAATTGTAGTCTATATTGGGGCTATTTTTTGTTTTCTGTTTCTTAATGTTCTATTAGATGTGGATAACAGAGTGTGGAAAATAGTCACCACATGACAATTGGGTTTATTTTCTTTTTTTTTTTTTTTTTTTTTTTTTTGAGACGGAGTCTCACGCTGTTGCCCAGGCTGGAGTGCAGTGGCGCGATCTCGGCTCACTGCAAGCTCCGCCTCCGGGTTCCCGCCATTCTCCTGCCTCAGCCTCCTGAGTAGCTGGGACTACAGGCGCCCGCCACCGCGCCCGGCTAATTTTTTGTATTTTTAGTAGAGACGGGGTTTCACTGTGGTCTCGATCTCCTGACCTTGTGATCCGCCCGCCTCGGCCTCCCAAAGTGCTGGGATTACAGGCTTGAGCCACCGCGCCCGGCCGGGTTTATTTTCAACTAAAGAATAATTTTCCAGTATTTCTAACGTATCACCCGGTAGAACTAAAGACTTACAGGGACACCGTGTTTTCATGTTTATAGAGAACCTAGTTTATACCGGCTATTGTCTTATGTACATTTTCATGTCACACAATTTTATCTCCAAACAACACCCTTATTTATATACACTCTATAGATTTCACTTTAGTAACACAGACAACAAAATATTAAACGTTTCATCTGGGTTACAATGTATGAAAGAAAAAAAATAAAAGGGAAAATCAGATTAAAAAATAAAAAGTAATTTTACTACAATCGAACATAAAGCGTGAAATATATTGCTCAATACCATAAACTGAAAAGAACATTTCCATAGCCTTTGGAGAAATGCCCTTCCAGTAAAACTGCCTAATCATATTTACTATGTGATAAACTTTTCCACAATTTTTCACTGAGTTAGTATAAAAATATCTTAGGCATTATAACTAAACAGGATTTCAAAAACATTTTCAACAGTTGTGTTATTTTTAATGAGTCCTATGGGTACAGCGGAAAAATAAATGTAGACTATTACTATGAAGAAAACTAGGGCGGGGCGCAGTGGCTCATGCCTGTAATCCCAGCACTTTGGGAGGCGGAGGCGGGTGGATCACTTGAAGTCAGGCATTCAAGACCAGCCTGGCCAACATGGTGAAACCCTGTCTCTACTAAAAATACAAAAATTAACCAGGTGTGGTGGCACACACCTGTAGTCTTGGGAGGCCAAGGCAGGAGAATCACTTGAACCTGGGAGGTGGAGGTTGTAGTGAGCCGAGATCACACGACTGCATTCCAGCCTGGGTGACAGAGCAAGCCTCCATCTCAAAAAACAAAACAAAACAAACAAACAAAAAAGAAAACTGGGGTCTTCCCAAACCAAGATGTCAGGAGTTTCCACAGTAAGTAATTCAGTGTACTAGAGTCAGTCTCCATTTTGTGATGTTGTACTACTAACACTTTTACAGCTCTGCACTTCCTCTTCCTGTTCTGCCCATTTGGTCAAACTGATCATGCTTGAGTGCTTCCTCCTTTGTCACTAGATGGACGTTCAAACCACACAAAACATAACCCAGCCCCACACCTTATCAACCATAACACACCAAGCAAGTTGCTTATCTGGGCTCTCAAGCCATTTTTGGACCAGCTTTGGAAGTCTACCCAGCTTTCCCCAGAAACCCATATTATGTAATAAACAGTCTTATAACACTTCTCAACCAAACTTGAGGTGAAATTCAATACAGTTCCAGTAGAGAGGTCACAAGTTCAAATTACCAAAATGTTATGAGGGTGAACATTCAAACTTTGTAGTTTATCTGCCAGGAAAAAAAAAAAAATCTGACTGTGTTATGTTCATTCTTAAAAGAAAATTTATATATATTAATTTCTCCAATTGCCACTGATCATTCCAAGGGTAAAAAAGAGATGTTGTTTTTATCCATATTCCACACACTTTTTGTTTCCTAATGTCATATTTTTACTATACTTGTATTTTCACTTCACGTACATAAAGATAATGCCATAGGTGTTATTTGGCATGCAAGAAAGAGACATGCAAAAATATAATACAGTGCATACGCATCAAGAGCAATGCAGACTTCAGGGTGTGAGAGTCTGAAATATCCTTTCTATGGGATTTTCATTATACCACATAAGTATCCCAAGGCAGAGTGTGGAGAGACTAATTCAAGTGCAAAATACAATTAGTTTCTGGGCTGAGCGTGGTGGCTCACGCCTATAATCCCAGAGCTTTGGGGGGCCAAGGCAGGTGGATCACTTGAGGTCAGGAGTTTAAGACCAGCCTGGCCAACATGGTGAAACCCTGTCTCTACTGAAAATACAAAAACTAGCCGGGTGTGGTAGCGGGCACCTATAATCCCAGCTACTTGGGAGGCTGAAGCAGGAGAATCACCGGAACCCGGGAAACAGAGGTTGCAGTGAGCTGAGATCACGCCATTGCACTCCAGCCTGGGTGACAGAATGAAACTCCATCTCAAACAAACAAAAAACCAAAATACGCTTAGTTTCTGAAAATTATATGTTGTTTGATCCAACAATGGAAATCATTATTCTAGATCCTTCGATAGCTTAATGGTGCACTGTTATTATCTGTTATGAAGTATGCTACTGAGGTAGGATAAAACTACGTTGGCAAGAAATGATTCATTCATACTTACAAAATACATCGAATTTTATTAGTTAAAACATTAAATCTATGATGCATTCTTAATTAAATAGTAGCAAAATGTCATTCCAGCAGTTAATGTAAATCCTAGTAACAAACATGGGATTCTGGTTACTTTGATTAAACTTCCTATGCTCAGCCGGCCGGGCACGGTGGCTCACGCCTGCAATCCCAGCACTGTGACAGGCTGAGGCAGGCAGATCATGAGGTCAGGAGTTCGAGACCAGTCTGGCCAACACAGCAAAACCCCATCTCTACTAAAAATACAAAAATTATCCTGGCGTGGTGGTACATGCCTGTAATCCCAGCTACTTGGGAGGCTGAGGGAGGAGAATCACTAAAATCCAGGAGGCTGAGGTTGCAGTGAGCTGAGATTGCGTCACTGCACTCCAGTCTGGGTGACAGAACAAGACTCTGTCTCAAAAAAAAAAAAAAAAAAATCAATCTTTGCTATGCAACAGCTATTGGCATTTGATGGAGAAGGTAGCCTTTTCTGCATTATTTGTACCACACATCAGTCCCTAATAAGCTATTACTCTTCTCTAATAAAAATCCAAGTGTCTTCTTGGCTCTATTTCATGGTCTGTTGGTAGAGAATTTCTTTTTCTTTTTTATTTTTTTGAGTCAGAGTTTCGCTCTTGTTGCCCAGACTGGAGTGCAGTGGCGTGATCTCGGCTCACTGCAACCTCTGCCTCCGGGATTCAAGCGAGTCTCCTGCCTCAGCCTCCTGAGTAGCTGGGATTACGGGCATGCACCACTGTACCTAATTTTGTATTTTCAGTAGAGACGGGATTTCTCCATGTTGGTCAGGCTGGTCTCGAACTCCTAACCTCAGGTGATCTACCCACCTCGGCCTCCCAAAGTGCTGGGATTACAGGCATGAGTCACCGTGCCGGCCAGTAGAGAATTTCTTTCCATACCCACAGTGCCCTTCTGTCAGAAGAAGGGCACCTGGAGTGCAATAAGGATGATGAGTGACATCATAGTTCATTATCCTCTGTCCTTTCCAAGTACTCTCTAATTCAGACTATATTTAATTTTAAAAGGCAGCGTCGTTCTTCTTCAGGAGCTTGGAGAGAAATAATCCTTACCCAGTGAAGTGAGTGAGCCCTTCCATCCTTTCTTTCCCAAACACCACCATGTAAGGTGTATAATCGTGTATAAAATCAGCAGATTATATATCAGAGGGTTATGAGGAAACTAGAGACTGAGTTATATTATTCCTATGAATCCTCAGCTATAGGTGTAGTCCAGGAGTAATAGTCTCGGCATGCATGTTACATTTGTGTAATTTCATCAAAGATATATCTTTTGATGCCTATTGAGCTCTGAAACCTGGATAAAGCTTCTGTCATACACAGTATATTCACAGGATTTCTCTGTTATGAACTCTGATGTCTGTTAATGCTTAAACTCATCAGAAGTTTGCCAGTCACTGCATTTGTAAGAATTGTCTCAAGAATGAATTCCCGATGTTGTGAAATAAGTAATTTGTGGCTGAACAACTTGCCACACTCCTTTGTAAGGTTACTTTTTCTGTGTGTGTGTGTGTGTGTGTGTGTGTGTTTGTGTGTGTATGATGGAGTTTCACTCTTGTTGCCCAAGCTGGAGTGCAATGGCATGATCTCCCTCACTGCAATCTCTGCCTCCCAGGTTCAAGTGATTCTCCTGCCTCATCCTCCTGAGTAGCTGGGATTACAGGCATGCACCACCATGCCCAGCTAATTTTTGTGTTTTTAGTAAAGACAGCATTTCATCATGTTGGCCAGCCTGGTCTTGAACTCGCGACCTCAGGTGATCTGCCTTCCTCGGCTTCTCAAAGTGCTGGGATTACAGGCATGAGCCACCACACCTGGCGTCCTTTGTAAGGTTTCTATCCACTATGAATTCTTCGATGTTTTGCAAGGTTTGAATTTTGAGTGAAGACCTTGCCACATTCGTTACATTTGTAAGGTTTGTCTCCAGTATGGATTGCCATATGGGTAGTTAGGGTTGAGCGAACACTAAAGGCTTTCCCACACTCATTACACCTGTAAGGTTTTTCTCCAGTGTGAATTCTTCTATGATTTGCAAGATGTGAATTCTGAGTGAAGACCTTGCCACATTCATTACATTTGTAAGGTTTTTCTCCAGTGTGGATGACCTGATGGGTAGCTAGGTTTGAATGTACACTAAATGCTTTGCCACACTCATTACACTTGTAAGGTTTCTCACCAGTGTGAATTCTCTGATGAACTGCAAGGTATGAACTGTGCCTGAAGACCTTGCCACAATCATTACATTTGTACGGTTTTTGTCCAGTATGTATTGTCTGATGGATAGTTAGGCTTGAATGAACACTAAAGGCTCTGCCACACTCATTACACTTGTAAGGTTTTTCTCCAGTATGAACTCTCCAGTGCCTTGCAAGTTGTGATGTTTGACTGAAGGCTTTACCACATTCACCACACTTGTAAGGTTTTGCTCCAGAATGAATTCCCCGATGACTTGCAAGGTGTGAATTTTGTGTGAAGACCTTACCACAGTCATTACATTTGTAAGGCTTTTCTCCAGTATGAATTGCCTGATGGGTAGTTAGGCTTGATCGCACACTAAAGGCTTTGCCGCACTCATCACACCTGTAAGGTTTCTCTCCAGTATGAATTCTTTGATGATTTGCTAAGTGTGAATACTGAGTGAAAACCTTGACGCATTCATTACATTTGAAAGGTTTTTCTCCGGTATGGATGATCTGATGCTTAGTTAAGTTTGAATGCATACTGAAGGCTTTTCCACACTTATTACACTTGTAAGGTTTCTCACCAGTATGAATTCGCCGATGCTTTGCAAGGTATGAATTGTGCCTGAAGACCTTGCCACACTCATTACATTTGTAAGGTTTTTCTCCAGTGTGGATTGTCTGATGGGTAGTTAGGCTTGAGCGAACACTAAAGGCTTTGCCACACTCATTACACTTGTAAGGTTTCTCCCCAGTATGAATTCTTCGATGACTTGCAAGGTGTGAATTTTGAGTGAAGCACTTGCCACATTCCTTACATTTGTAAGGTTTTTCTCCAGTATGGATAACCTGATGTGTAGTTAGTTTTGAATGTGCTCTAAAGGCTTTGCCACACTCATTACACTTGTAAGGTTTCTCTCCAGTATGAATTCTCCGATGACCTGCAAGGTTTGAAGGTTGACTGAAGACCTTTCCACATTCATGACATTTGTAAGGTTTTTCTCCAGTATGGATTACCTGATGGATAGTTAGGTTTGAACGAACAGTAAAGGCTTTGCCACACTCATTACACTGGTAAGGCTTCTCTCCAGTATGAATTCTCTTATGACTTGTTAGCCGTTGAGTTTTGATTGAAGACCTTGCCACATTCATCACATTTATAATGTTTTCCCCGATTATTAAGAGACTTCTCAACTTGATTGTATTCATAAATTTTCCCTTCACCTTGAAATTGCTGCAGTTCAGGCAGATGTGACTGAAAACTTACTCCAAGCTGATTTTCAATAAGCTTGTTTCCTGCAGCCCTTCTATCATGTTGATCTCTTCTATCAGGGAGATTTTCTTTTTGCAACATAAGTACTCTTGTAATTTCCTTCATCTTTCCACTGCCACTCAAAGTCATATGTATTTTTCTGAACTTCCTCGAAGGACAGGGCTTCATCACAGCTTTCAAGTGTCTCCAGCTTCACCATGTGGAATGCTTCTCCCATACTGTTCTTCCCCTTTGGTGGCAGATCCTTGTTTACACATTTACAAGAGATATCTGTAAGATATAAAGAACCACAGGTTTCCAATTAATTATAGTACATTAATAATTATTTCCCATTGAAAAACCTCATGTTACACCAAAAGTAATAGTTATGTTGAACAGACTTATGATTCTTCAGAACCATAATTTTTCAGAACACAAAAGGAATAGGATTCCTTATCAAAGAAAAGGTGGTAACATGTAACTCAAATAGTAGGGGATCCTCGTTTTAAACAATCTGTGAACAAAACCCTCATATTGTACAAACCCATATTGGCCCTGAAAGGAGTACTTTCCAACCATGACCCGAGGCTACCAATTGGCAATATGTTTTATATGGCTGTCTTGGAATTCAAGAGAAAGAATTCTTATATTGTGCCTATTTAAAGCATATTTGTTATGCACAAGTAAATGCTAAAGCACAACGTGATGTACTGTAATGGTGAATAACTCACAGCAAACATACGTAATGAATAATTAAAGAAGTAGTAATTTTGAATTGGAAAAAAATAATAGCACTGAAAAAATGAGGAGGAATTCAATTTTAAAATGTCAGAAAAAACTTTTGAATTGGAAAAAAAAAAAAAAAAGAGAGAAAAGAGGAGTTCTACTTCAGAACCAGCACAGGACATAAGAACTGGAATATAGTCTCGCTGTGTCACCCAGGCTGGAGTGCAGTGGCGCGATTTCGGCTCACTGCAACCTCCGCCTCCCGGGTTCAAACAATTCTCTGCCTCAGCCTCCTGAGTAGCTGGGATTACAGGTGCCTGCCACCACGCCCAGCTGATTTTTGTATTTTTAGTAGAGACAGCGTTTCACCATCTTGGCCAGGCTGGTCTTGAGCTCCTGACCTCGTGATCCACCCACCTTGGCCTCCCAAAGTGCAGAGATAACAGGCATGAGCCACTGCACCCAGCCTGTTTATATTATTCTTGACTGCAAATGGTGTCACATGCAGTAAGTGTGTGTATAAGTTTTGATAAGTTTTAATTTTTTATCATAGATTTGTGTTTTTTTGAAGCGGAGTCTCATTCTGATGCCCAGGCTAGAGTGCAGTGGTGCAATCTTGGCTCACTGCAACTTCTGCTTCCCAGGTTCAAGTGATTCTCCGGCCTCAGCCTCCCAACTAGCTGGGATTACAGGCATGTGCCACCACGGCCAGCTACTTTTTGTATGTTTAGTAGAGACAGGGTTTCATCATGTTGGCCAGCTGGTCTTGAAATCCTGACCTCAAGTGATCCACCCACCTTGGCCTCCCAAAGTGCTGGGATTACAGGCGTGAGCCACTGCACCCAGCCAGATTTGTGTGTTTTTGTTTGGTTTGTTTTTGTTTTTGTTTTGCAACAAAAGAACAGCACAGATTTATTGAAATGGAAGTACACTCCACAGAGTGGGAGCGGGCTCTAGCAAGCAGCTCAAGAGCCAGATTTGTGTATTTTTTTATGGTGGTAAATAATAGAGTAGTACTTTATGCATTCATCACATACCTAATTTTTTCTTAATTTTTATGATATTTTTAGGTTATGCAATTTGTCTGCTTTATCAAATTGTTGCAAATGTCTTTAAAAATTTCCAATATATTTACTGGAATAAAACCCATGTATAGGCCGGGCACGGTGGCTCAAGCCTGTAATCCCAGCACTTTGGGAGGCCGACACGGGTGGATCATGAGGTCAGGAGATCGAGACCATCCTGGCTAACACGGTGAAACCCCGTCTCTACTAAAAAATACAAAAAACTAGCAGGGCGAGGTGGCGGGCTCCTGTAGTCCCAGCTACTCGGGAGGCTGAGGCAGGAGAATGGCGTAAACCCGGGAGGCGGAGCTTGCAGTGAGCTGAGATCTGGCCACTGCACTCCAGCCTGGGTGACAGAGCGAGACTCTGTCTCAAAAAAAAAAAAAAAAAAAAAAAAAAACCCATGTATAAGATGACCCATGGAATTCAAACCTGTGCTGTTCAAGGGCCAACTGTATACCCAGAAGTGGGATTGCTGGATAATATAGTACTTTTATTTTTATTTTTTTGAGAAATTTCCATATAATTTTTCATAATGCCTAGACTAATTTACATTCAATCAATAGTGTACGAGAACCCCCAGTCTCCATATCTTTGCTAACACATATCTTTTGTCCTTCTGACAGTAGCCACTCTGACAGCTATATGATATTTTATTCTGCTTTAAATCTGCATCTCTGCAAGTAGTGATGTTGTTGGCTGTTTGTCTGTCTTCCTTCAAGAACTGTATATTGAGGCTCATGCCTATAATCTCAGCACTTTGTGAGGCCAAGTTGGGCAGATCACCTGAGACTAGGGATTTGAGACCAGCCTGGCCAACATAGTGACCAAAAATGCAAAAATTAGCCAGGCGTGGTGGCGCGCACCTGTAGTCCCAGCTACTTGGGAGGTTGAGGCAGGAGAATAGCTTGAACCTGGGAAGCAGAGATTGCAGTGAGCCGAGATTGTGCCACTGCACTCCAGCCTGGGTGACAGAGCAAGACTCTGTCTCAAAAAAAAAAAAAAAGGAAAAAAAATGTATATTGAGATCCTTTGGCCATTTTTTAATTGGTTTGTTTTCATGCTATTGAGTAGTTTTGATTTCTCATACATTTTGGATATTAAATTGGTGTCAAATATACAAATTGCAAATGCTTTCTCACAATCCGTAGGTTGTCTCTTCATTATGTTAATTGTTCCCTTTGCGGTGATTTTCAGTAGATGCCACCCCATTTATCTGTTTGCTTTTGTTGCATAAGCTTCTGGCATCAAGGCCAAAAAATCATTGCCTGGATCACGTCATGTAGCTTTTCCCCTATGATTGCTTCTAGTAGTTTTACATTATCAGGTCTTACGTTTAAGTATTTAATACATTTTGAATCAATTTTGGTATCTGATGTGAGATTAACATCCATTTCATTCTCCTGTGTGTGGATATTGAGTTTTTCTAGCTACACTTATTGAAAAAACTGTCCTTTGTTCATTGTGTGTTCTTGGCACCTCTGTCAAAAGCCAGCTGCCCATATATTCATCATTTGTTTTTTTTCTTCACTTTTTTTTTTTTTTTGATATGGAGTCTCACTCTGTCGCCCAGGCTAGAGTGCAGTGGCGCAATCTCAGCCGACTGCAACCTCTGCCTCCTGGTTTCAAGTGATTCTTCTGCCTCAGCCTCCCAAGTAGCTGACCACCACGCCTGGCTAATTTTTGTATTTTTAGTAGAGACAGGGTTTCACCATATTGGACAGGCTGGTCACGAACTCATGACCTCGTGATCCACCCACCTCAGCCTCCCAAAGTGCTGGAATTACGGGGGTGAGCCACCGCATCCGGCTTTCTTTTTACTCTTTCTATTCTGTTCCACTGGTTGATGTGTCTATTTTTAAGGAAGTACTATCCTGTTTTAATTACTATATCTTTATAATATAGTTTGAAATAAGGTAGTGTGATGCCTCCAGGTTTGTTCTTTTTGTTCAATGAATCCCATGCTCAAGTGTAAAAAAATAGGATACACACCCCATATAGGACTGGGATCAAAAAGAGAAAGTTTCTGTCCATTGTACTTAACAATTTGGCTAATCATCTCGGAAGATCAACCCACTCCCCTTGTCACCCACATCCACAAACTGTCGCAAAGTGGAATAGGAGAAGTAGCTGAGACCTCAACAGGCAAAGAAAGCTTAAGACAGCTCTGTGAAGTTTCTGGGGCCCCAGGTGCAAAGGAGGAGCAGCCAACGTTTTCTATCTTCCAAGCTCATGAAATGGGATAAAATATGGATAGGGGCACTTGTCATAACTATGGAGGCCTCACGTCTGATCTCTGTGGACAGAAAAATAAGGATTTTTGATTGAATGAAGCACAGAAGGAGAGACTAAGGAGGAAAGCAACCCTTTTGAAAGGAACCAAGAGTTCATAGAAACCAAGTAACAGACGGTTGTAGGTCATGATCAAGACTCTGCATGTGTTGCTGTTTGGGCTGTAGCACCACTGCAGGTTGGAAGGAGAAACTTTTACACATCTAAAGAACAGAGCATTAAGTGGTAGGGAAAAAAATTCTTATCAGTGATCACAGGATATAAACTTTTATTTTCCCAAAAAATTCTGCCATTTGCAGGGTGTTTCTCAAACACTGTCTAATGCGACGCTTTCTCTCTGCCCATCTGAACTCTGACCTGTAATTACACCTCGGATCCACTCCCACTTGCTATTTTCTCTTGGCTGTCCACATTCCAGGGCTCCTTCCCTTGTTCCAACAAGGAGATAATACTCAGATCAAAAGGAGAGATTCCTGCTTACGAAAAGAAAGAAGGCCAGGCATGGTAGCTCACACCTGTAATCCCAGCACTCTGGGAGGCTGAGATGTGCAGATCACCCTGAGGTCAGGAGTTCGAGACCAGCCTGGCCTATAATCCCAGCTACTCAGGAGGCTGAGGCAGGAGAATCACTTGAACTTAGGAGGCGGAGGTTGCAGTTGCAGTGATCCGAGATCGTGCTATTGCACTCCAGCCTGGGTGAGAAGAGTGAAACTCCATTTCAAAAAAAAAGAGAGAAAAAAAAGAAAAAGAAATATAATGTGCTGTGGCTTTTCCAGAACTACACCCTTAGGTTAACATGAGAAGAGAGGAAACTGCAGATGGATTTGGAAAAACATTTCAACAGTTGATCCACTGAATGCCTCCTGAGTGATTAGGAAACACCAGACTACACAGATACCTAGCTTTCGTCCATGAACCACTAAATCAAAAGCACAGAAGTAAAAAACAGAAAATCAAACATTTTAAATCTGGTACAAGGTATTATGCATACAAAGCTCTAAAACTCTCCACAAAGTGGGCAGACCATCTCAAGAAACGGCAAGATTAAAGTCCAGATTTTGCATGATCAGGCTTTTCATTTCTGAGTCAACAGGTCATCAATCCTCATCGAGGAATGCAGGGGCTCTCAAGAGACTCACAAGGGAAAATGAAAACATACACAAGAACAGACCTTGACTTCTAAAAGAAAGTCATCCTTACCCAGTGAGACCAGGTTCCTGTAGTTCTCCAACATGACGTCCCTGTACAAAGTCTTCTGAGCAGGGTCCAGGTATGTCCACTCCTCCTGAGAGAATTCTATGGCCACATCCTTGAGTGTCAACTGTCCCTAAAATGAAAAACACATTTCACCAAGTGACTATGAGGCAAATTTGAATCTTCACATAAAACGAGAAGAGGAGAGAGCTGTAAAGATAGGTTCAATTCAAGTAAGCAGACTGACACATCCAGGCTGTGATCATGGTACATACAGATTTGATCTTCATCCCTTTTCCTGAAAAGAGCTCACTTGAAATCTGTGAGGTGATAAGTATCTTTTTGTACGTCAGTGAGACTAACTGGTGGCTGAAGGCCGCCAGATAGCTTCACGGTGTGGGCCGGACACTGGAAAGACCAAGACAAGATTACAGGGTTAGGCCAGGCGCCATGGCTCACGTCTGTAATCCCAGCACTTTGGGAGGCCGAAGCCAGTGGATCACTTGAGGTCAGGAGTTCGAGACAGGCCTGGCCAACACGGTGAAACCCTGTCTCTGCTAAAAATACAAAAATTAGCTGGGCATGGTGGCACGCACCTGTGATCCCAGCTACTCAGGAGGCTGAGGCAGGAGAATCACTTCAACCTGGGAGGCAGATGTTGCAGTGAGCTGAGATCACGCCACTACACTCCAGCCTGGATGACAGAATGAGACTCTGTCTCAAAATAAATAAATAAAAATAAAAATAAATAAATAAATAAAAGGTTACAGGGTTGGGACTTCCAGGCTCAATCTCCAACACTGCAAAAGGGAAGAAGGGCTGAAGTTTCAGTTGAACATCTATGGCCAATAATGTAAACAGTCATGCCTATGTAATGAAGCTTCCATAAAAATGCAAAAAATTAAGGTTCTGAGGAGCATTTGGGACAGATGATAACATGGAGGCCCCTTGAGTGGTGCACCCACAGAGGGCATGGAAGCTCAGAGCTCCTCCCTATGTCACCCAATAGATTGCTTCCATCTGCATTCTTTGTTATATCCTGAGCAATAAATGAATCAATATGAATCAAGTGTTTCCCTGAGTTCTGTGAGCCACTGTAACAAGTTAATTGATCCCAACGAAGAGGTCATGAGAATTTACAACTTAAGCCGGTTAGCGAGAAACCCAAGCCACAACCTGTGTTTGCGAATGGCATTGAGGTGGCTGCACCCTTGTGGGACTGAGCCCTATACCTGTGGGATGTGATGCTATATCCAGACAGCATCAGAATTGAACCGAATGGGAGGACACCCAGGTCACGTCCACTGCAGAATTGCTTGATTGATGTGATGGAAAACCCAACACATCTGGGAGAACGGAAGCACTCTGTGTTGCAAGTAGTAGAAGAAACTGTATCCAGCTGGACACGGTGACTCATGCCTGTAATCCCAGCACTTTGAGAGGCCGAGGCGGGTGGATCACCTGAGGTCAGGAGTTCAAGACCAGCCTGGACGATGTGGCGAAACCTCGTGTCTACTAAAAATACAAAAATAGCCAGGCATGGTGGTGGGCACCAGTAATCCCAGTTACTCAGGAGCTGAAGCGGGAGGATCATTTGAACCTGGGAGGTGGAAGTTGTGGTGAGCCAAGATCACGCCATTGCACCCCAGCCTGGGCAACAGAGCGAGACTCTATCTCAAAAAAAAAAAAAAAAAAAAAAAACTGAATCAGTTTTTCCCTATATTCTCACACACTAAGGTTTACTTGAGCAAGTTATGTCTGCTTAATCCTGTTTTATTATTCTTTTCCCTAAGAGGTTATGATATCCTCTAAATTAGTGTGGATTTCTGTTTTGTGGACAATAAATAAATATACAGATACAAAATCGGCTGGGCACAGTGGCTCACTCATGCCTGTAATCCTAGCACTTTGGGAGGCCAAGGTGGGGGAATCACTTGAGGTCAGAAGTTCGAGACCAACCTGGCCAACATGGTGAAACCCTGTCTCTACGAAAAATACAAAAATTAGCCGGAAATTGCTTGAACCTGGGAGGCAGAGGTGGCAGTGAGCCAAGATGGTGCCACTGCACTCCAGCCCGGGCAACAGGGGGACAACCAAAACAAAAGAAAAAAGCCAGGCCGGGCGCGGTGGCTCAAGCCTGTAATCCCAGCACTTTGGGAGGCCGAGACGGGCGGATCACAAGGTCAGGAGATCGAGACCATCCTGGTTAACACGGTGAAACCCCGTCTCTACTAAAAAATACAAAAAACTAGCCGGGCGAGGTGGCAGGCGCCTGTAGTCCCAGCTACTCGGGAGGCTGAGGCAGGAGAATGGCGTAAACCCGGGAGGCGGAGCTTGCAGTGAGCTGAGATCTGGCCACTGCACTCCAGCCTGGGCGACACAGCTAGACTCCGTCTCAAAAAAAAAAAAAAAAAAAGAAAAAAGAAAAAAGCCCAGCACAAGTTCATCTCTACCAGCTTTAGATAGATATTATGTCTGATACATCAAGTAATATTCAGCATCTAGATGACCTAGAGAATGAGTGGTGTCTTCAAGGATGACAACATCCACAGTGGCTTTGAAGAAAAAACAAGTCAGAGTTTTAAAACTATGATGAGAGCAATAGCAATGATAGGGATTTAAGAACAAGGTCCGTATGCGAGGTAGCATTTTAAATCCTTTATGTGTACTAACACGTACAACACTGTAGCCCATGAGAGAAAGACCTGCTCCCATTTTACTGTGGGACAGCTGTTTCACAGACACACTGAGAAACTTGTCTCAGGTCAAAGAGCTAAAAATGACAGAGCAAGTACCTATACCCAGGTATCTGGGAATTAAAATTAAACCTAAGCAATCAGTTAAGCAACAGGCAAGCTACCTGAAAGAGCAGCTCACAAAGCCCTGAATAATCTTCCAAAGAGAGTAAGTAGGTGGTTTGGAATCCTAAAGCATTAAGGAAGGCTACATAGTCAAGCGCCTTCAGAGTTTTCATTTTAGAATCTCCGTGTCTTGAGATCAGCACAAAGGAGTCAATATATCTGTCCAAGGTTCTGAAAGGGAAGTCATTTTGGAAGAATTCATTTATATAATGAGAGGCCGAGTACCCGAGTAACGGGTACCAATGTCTAAGAGATTCCCAACATCCTTTTGTGCAACATGTATCAGCAGCTGCCCACAGCTCTTTAGTTTACCATTCTACTGTGAATGACTGACATGTAGATTGGTCTGAATAGTTTCTTGGTCATTAAACTGGCTAGGAAAGAATTTTCCCAGTCTTTAAGATGCTACACTGTGGCTGAAATCCTCTCAACTACTGTGAAAACGAGGTTTAAAAAATAAAGAAGTTGGCCAGGCATGGTGGTTCATGCCTGTAGTCCCAGTACTTTGGGAGGTCAAGGCAGGCATATTGTTTGAACTCAGGAGTTTGAGACCAGCCTGGGCAACAGAGCAAGACCTTGTTTCTACAAAAAAGTAAAAATAATAATAAAAGGAAAAATAAACAAATACAAATAAATAAAGAAGTACAAGAAATGAGAGAATGTTAGAGAATGAAGGGTAAAATAATGTCGAGCAAAACTGGCCACAGAATGTGTTAATATATTCCAGTTCAAATAGTGTTTTATGAAGAAAGAGACTTTAAAATCTCAGGGGTAAGCAAATTTAAACTGAAAACAGAATAAAAAGTCCTAGAAAGATATAGTAAAAACTAGTGTCTGTCTCTTTGCATAAAGTAGTATAATGTAGTTTGCATAATGTAGTATAATATAGTTTGCATAAAGTAGTATAATATAGTTTGCATAAAGTAGTATAATATAGTTTGTACACATTTGTAAAACAACCAGCTAGCAAGGGAATTATCTCAAAGAACTACACAGGAGCCAAATGAGATTATCAAGGACAACAAACCACTTCTTTTATTACAATGTCACACTTATAGAAGAAAGCACATGTAAAAGCCTAATTTCAGCACTGAATTCGGGACTTTGTCACTGGAAATTTGGGTAGAATCAAAAGAGAAAATAAAGATAAAAGTGGCTATGAGTTTTGTAGAAATATGTAAATTTCTTTTTTTGTTGTTTTTTTGGAGACGGAGTTTTGCTTTGTCACCCAGGCTGGAGTGCAGTGGGTTTGGGGAGCTTCCAGATGGCTGACACGTGGAGGTTCCTGGAGGACGGCATACCCAGGGAGGGCAGGGAAGCTCTGCACCCCTTTCCCCATACCTCACCTTATGCATCTCTTCACTGGTATCTTCTGTAATAGTATTTATAATCAACCTGTAAAACTGAGTGTTTCTCTGACCTCTAAGAGTTGCTCCAGCAAATTAAAGAAGGGTTCATGGGAACCTCAACTTGAGGTTGGTCGGTCAGAAGTTTCAGAGGCCTGGACGTGCAATTGGGAACTGAGCCATCAATCTGTGAGATGTGACACTATCTTCATGCAGACAAGTGTTGGAACTGAACTGGAGGACAGCCAGTTGGTTGCTCTCTGTTTGTTGGTGGGGAGAAATCCCTCACATGTGGCCACAGAAGTCTTCTGTGTGGATTGTGGTGTTGGTGTGAGAGCAGAGGGAAACATGGTGTTTGAGTTGTTTTAACTAAACACTCCAAAAGTAAATTGACACGAGGTCACCTAACTGAGAAAAACTGAAACAAGTTCAAGGCTAACAATATGGAACTTCACCAAAGGTCATCATATACACAAACGCATTTATGCCCATATGTTACTATCCTATTAGTTCATTAATACATAGTGGAGAACAGGCCGGATGCGATGGCTCACACTTGTAATCCCAGCACTTTGGGAGGCCGAGTCAGATGGATCACCTGAGGTCAGGAGTTCGAGACCAGCCTGGCCAACATGGAAAACCCCATCTCTACTAAAAATACAAAAATTAGCCAGGTGTGGTGGTGGACACCTGTAATCCCAGGTACTTGGGAGGCTGAGGCAGGAGAATTGCTTGAACCTAAGAGGGGGAAGTTGCAGTGAGCCAAGATTGTGCTCCTTCACTCCAGCCTGGGTGAAAGAGTGAAACTCCATCTCAAAAAAAAAAAAAAAAAGGCAGCAGAGAACAAAGTTAAGGCCATAAAAATATTTAAAATATGATTTCAAATGATAAAACACATACAATTTATTTAAATCATGGTACGTCTTTTATAAAATCATGGGCGTATGCATCTACATATTCATGTGCGCACATCACATATACCAGTTAAATTAAGTGAAATAAGGAGATGTGTCTCAACGATGTATTTGTTTTTGATGATATCTTTAGTTGTCTTTTTTGCTCATGTGCATTTCAGAAAGTCTGGGACAATTAAAATGCATGAATTGTATTTAATTTAGTTTATAAACATTTTTGTAAGTTAAGCTGTAAAAATGCTAAAACAAAAATATGTAAGAACTTGTACTCCAATTGGTATTAAATACAATTATTAAAAATACTGATACCATTTTTTCCAGTTAAATTTAGATATTTAGGCATTAACAAAAGCCCAGGCCGGGCGCGGTGGCTCAAGCCTGTAATCCCAGCACTTTGGGAGGCCGAGACGGGCGGATCACGAGGTCAGGAGATCGAGACCATCCTGGCTAACACAATGAAACCCCGTCTCCACTAAAAATACAAAAAAATTAGCCGGGCGTGGTGGCGGCGCCTGTAGTCCCAGCTACTCGGGAGGCTGAGGCAGGAGAATGGCGGGAACCCGGGAGGCGGAGCTTGCAGTGAGCCGAGATCGCGCCACTGCACTCCAGCCTGGGCGACAGAGCGAGACTCCGCCTCAAAAAAAAAAAAAAAAAAAACAAAAAAAAAAAAACAAAAGCCCAATGGAGGTTTTAGTTTATTTTACTCATGAAATCATAACATAAGGTTAGGACATTTTTTAATATCATACATTAATTTAATAGACTTAAGAAGTATATATTGCAACGATATTTACTCAAAGAAATTATTGGATAATTAAAAATTGGTTCAAAAAGGAAATTTGAAAAACACCCAAAAGCTAATATTAAACAAGAAAATTTCACCAAACACATAATCAAGCAGTAAATGCTGGATGCATTTGCTCTAAATTAAAATGGAGAAAATGGGCTGGGCGCGATGGCTCATGCCTGTAATCCTAACACTTTGGGAGGCCAAGGCGGGTGGATTGCTTGAGCTCAGGAATTCAAGATGATCCTGGGCAAAATAGCGAGACCCCCATCTTTACAAAAAATATAAAAATTAGCTGGGTGTGGTGGCATGCACGTGTAGTCCCAGCTACTTGAGAGGCTGAGGTAGGAGGTTGGCTTGAGCCCAGGTGGTGGAGGCTGCCGTGAGCCGAGATTGCACCACTGCACTCCAGACTGGGCGACGGGGCCGGACCTTGTATCAAAAATAAAAAAGGAGAAAATAGGGCTCACCAGGGCTCCAGCTAAAGCCCACTTCAGAGCATGCCTGAGCTGAGACCAAGAAAATGGTAAAGTAGGAGCTAGACCTGTTAAAACTAACAGATGACATACTCACAACCTAGGAAAAGAACGCATTGAAGTATAAGAACTAATAACAACACTGTGAAAACAATCTTCATTCTTTCTTTAGCAGCTCTCATTAAACATACAACGCATCTCACGAGTACATTAGGAATGATACAATGCTAGCTATTAAAATACATTTCCACACCTATTTAAAGAAATTATAAAACTGTACTAAAGTGATGATGTCAATAAAATAGAGGAATAGGAACTCCCAAACACTACCTCCACCATGGAGACACAAATTTAGTAACAATATATGAACCAACTGCCTTTGTGAGAAATCCAGTAACCATTTAAGAGGTTGGAACTCTTAACAGAAGTCTAGTAGAAAAATACAGGACATCTGCTCACAGTGGCCTTACCCTGGCATGATGCAGTGTCACTGCAAGAAAAACACCAATTTCCCATTTCTCCTGGAAGAGGAAAAGTATGAAAACATTCATCCATATTCTGTCTTTTCAGGGCGCTGGCTGAGGGATAAGTTTCTCTCTTGGTTGAATATAAGTAACGAAGGCCGGGAGCAGTGGTTCATGCCTGTAATCCCAGCATTTTGGGAGGCCGAGGCGGGTGCATCGCTTGAGCTCACGAGTTGGAGACCGGCCTGGGCAACATGGTGAAACCCCATCTCTATTAAAAATACAAAAAAATAGCCAGGCATGGTGATGCACGCCTGTAGTCCCAGCTACTCGGGAGGCCATGGCAAGAGAATCACTTGAATCTAGGAGGCAGAGGTTGCAGTGAGCTGAGATTGCGTCACTGCACTCCAGCCTAGGCAACAGAGCAAGACTCTGTCTAAACAAACAAACAAAAAAGGAGTTTGGAGTCAGATAAACACAGTGACTCACTTGTTCGGCATCAAATGCAATATAAATGAGGCTACAAAGCTTTCCCCACAGTGGTCTCATTTTACAGCATTTCGTGAGTGCTTGTGCACAGTAACATCTGCCTTCATAACCAGCTTCTCTTATCAGAATTTACACAGAGCTGGCAATATATTCAAATATGGCCTGAACAATCTGCGTTGCCCAACAGCACTGACACCACGGGGCCCTCACCCCATCTCCATCCATGTCTGGTGTGAGCCCTTCCCAGGACGACGATGCCCAGTGCCGCCTCTTCCCAAGTTCATGTCACTGGGTCACGAGAGATGGAATCTAAGCGAGATGAGAGGGACTGAGGGAAGGCACGGGTGAGTGTGAGCAAACCTGTCAGGCAGGACGCTTCAGACTCAGAGAAGATTCCCAACTCCAAGGCCCAGCGTTTCTGAAAGGAAGGAGACACAACAATCCACCGAGAACATCATCTCACCTGAGGAGGAGCCATCCCTGACTCCTCTGCTTTCCTCTTCCTCTTCTTCCAGGGTTCTGCCTTGGGTAACATGAAAGAGACTTTAGAATTCAATCCTGAATGTCAAAACTATGCTGTTTATTGGTTAGAATCAACACACCCCCTCCTGTGCCATAACCTCATACACAGGGAAGACCTTACCCTGTGGAAAGATGGTCCTCTGCCGCCCACTGCACCAGAAAAGATGCAGGGCTAAGAAACTCCTACAGGAAAAGCAAGTGAGTTTCTGACCTCTTTCTTTAGAATCTGCTCCCCGCCTGGAGAGGCCCGCACACAGGCTGCAGCAGTGGGGAGCTGAGCTGGAACGAGCTTCCGTTCAGGGCACAGACCCAGCCCTGACCAAACCCCATGCAAAGCACAGCCCCGCTCCCCTCTGTGGATCACAGGCTGATCTCAGCCTTCAGAAACGAGCAGCAGTGCCCTGGTGCTCAGTGGTAGATACAGAATAACAGAATAGAACCAATCTTAAATGTCATTGAAGCTGGGCTGCAACTTACTTGAATGAAAATCTCTGCTAAGGGGGCATAAGAGATGTAATCGCAAAATGCCTCAGCGTTCTTGAGCTCCGCTGAGAGGGGCCAAGCCCAGCACAGCCCCCCACCTTCTGGCTCTACTCTCCCTGGGGGCCTTGTTGTCACCAGGATCCAGACAGTGGAAGGTGAAGCAGACAGAGAAACATGCAGAACAGCCACTGTGGACCAGAGGTGAGGCTGGGGGTGGGGATGGAATGCGGAAGCGGGGGTCAGGGAGAGGGTCACAGAAGCCCCCATTGAGGAAGTGCTATCAGAACAAACACCTGGGTTAGGAAGGGTGTTTGCACCTGCAGCTGAGGGGCCAGAGTCCTAGGCACAGGGACCACCCATGTGAAGGCCCTGAGGCAGGAGCAACTTGGGCACCCCAGAAAAGGAAAGGGGCCTGAGTGGCTGGAGCAGAGGGAGCGAGGAGGACGCGGGCAGGAGATGAGGTCAGAGAGGTCCTAGGGGAGCAGGTCAGGCAGGGCTGAGGTCTTCAAACAATTTTTTTCCCACCTCCAAAGAATGTTGAGGCTGGGTGCAGTGGCTCTTGCCTGTAATCTCAGCATTTTGGGAGGCACAGGTGGGTGGACTGCTTCATGCTTGAGCTCAGGAGTTTGAGACCAGCCTGGGCAACATGGCAAAACCCCATCTCTAAAAAAGGTACAAAATTTAGTCACGTGTGTTGGTACGGGCGTGTGTGTGTGTGTGTGTGTGTGTGTGTGTGTGTGTGTGAATAGACAAGACCACTAATCTGGATATGCTCATCAAAATAATTCCCTTGAAGTAAAAGTTGATGCAGTGGAGGAGGGAGTGCCACCGTCCTGAGACTGTGTGCACAACTGAAGAACCAGCAACAGCCCGGAGCAGGGACAGTCCATTCCCAGTACCTACTGAGTTGAGATCGCAGGCCTTAAGACAGGTAGGTGGGGCCGGGCGCGGTGGCTCAAGCCTGTAATCCCAGCACTTTGGGAGGCTGAGATGGGTGGATCACGAGGTCAGGAGATCGAGACCATCCTGGCTAACACGGTGAAACCCCATCTCTACTAAAAAATACAAAAAACTAGCCGGGCGAGGTGGCGGGCGCCTGTAGTCCCAGCTACTCGGGAGGCTGAGGCAGGAGAATGGCGGGAACCCGGAAGGCGGAGCTGCAGTGAGCTGAGATCCGGCCACTGCACTCCAGCTTGGGCAACAGAGCGAGACTCCGTCTCAAAAAAAAAAAAAAAAAAAAAAAAAAAGACAGGTAGGTGGGCCTGTTGGAGAGCTCTTCCCTTTACTGTTTGAGACAGGAAAAAATCAACCTGTTCATACTATTGTCACACTCAACCCAGAATACTTCACCTGCAGTCACCGAAATGTGTGTAGTTTTTCCCACAATGACCAGTTCTGCAGTGGACTCCCAGGGGTGGGGGTGGGGGTGTCGTACAATTTCACCCCACTCTGACACTGTCAGATCTCCCAGGTGAAGATCTCAGTGTGCTATATGCTAGTAGTAACTCTTGGCTACACTCTCACCAGATAAATACCGTCATTCTCTTAACCCCTTCCTTGGATTCAATTAACTTGCTAAAACCATTCATCTATATGATTTGTAGTATCCTTTATAACAGTTGGGTAGGCTGGGCGCGGTAGCTCATGCCTGTAATCCCAGCACTTTGGGAGGCCAAGGTGGGTGGGTTACCTGAGATCAGGAGTTCAAGACTAGCCTGGCCAACATGGTGAACCCCCTTCTCTACTAAAAATACAAAAATTACCCGGGCATGGTGGCGGATGCCTGCAATCCCAGCTACCTGGGAGGCTGAGGCAGGAGAATTGCTGAGCCCGGGAAGCGGAGGTTACAGTGAACCGAGATCGTGCCATTGCACTCCAGCCTGGGTGACAGAGCAAGACTCCATCTCAAAAACAAACAAACAAACAAAAAACAACGGGGTAAACCAAGGAAAATGTTTCCCTGAGTTCTACAAGCTGCTCTGGCAAATAATAGCACCTCAGGAAGGGATAAGGAGAATCCCCAATTTATACTCAATGGGTCCGAAGCTCAAAATCTGGGACTTGGGGCTGGCATCTGAAGTGGGAACCCTCAACTAGTGGGATCTAATGCTAACTCTGGGTAGATAGTGTCCGAATTGAATTAAATTATAGGACAGTCAGGTAGTGTCTGTTGAAGAATTGCATGTTGGTGGGGAGAAATCCCCACCCCACACATTTTGGTGACGAGAGGCGATGCATTCTTTGTTTAGTGTTCATTAGCTGATTATGAGGGGAGGAAAAATACTTTCGTTTTTCCTCCTCATTCATACACTTGCCTACATATTACCCCATCCTAGGAAAAGGAAAGAGAGTGACGGACAACTGAATGAGTCAAGTCACTGCCCTCTGGTAGAATAGAGATTGCAAATAGAAGCTAACCTCTGATGCCAGGAATTATAAAATGCACATGTCTCACAGACAGGACTTTTGCAATTCTCACCAGCATCTCCACAACAGAAACAAAATATATACATATAAAATTAGTTAGATTATTATTATTATTATTATTTTTTTTTTTTTTTGAGACGGAGTCTCCTGCTGTGTCACCCAGGCTGGAGTGCAGTGGCGCGGTCTCGGCTCACTGCAAGCTCCGCAAGCTCCGCCTCCCAGGTTCACGCCATTCTCCTGCCTCAGCCTCCGAGTAGCTGGGACTACAGGCGCCCGCCACCACGCCCGGCTAGTTTTTTGTATTTTTAGTAGAGACGGGGTTTCACCATGTTAGCCAGGATGGTCTCGATCTCCTGACCTCGTGATCCACCCGCCTCGGCCTCCCAAAGTGCTGGGATTACAGGCTTGAGCCACCGCGCCCGGCCAAATTAGTTAGATTATTAGGGGCCGGGCACAGTAGCTCACACCTGTAATCCCAGCACTTTGGGAGGCTGAGGTGGGTGGATCACCTGAGGTCAGGAGTTCGAGACCAGCCTGGTCAACATAGTGAAACCCCATCTCTACTAAAATTACAAAAGTTAGCCAGGTGTGGTGGTGCATGCCTGTAATCCCAGCTACTCGGGAGGCTGAGGCACAAGAATCGCTTGAACATGGGAGGCGGAGTTACAGTGAGCTGAGATCATGCCATTGCACTCCAGCCTGGGCAATAGAGACTCTGTCTCAAGAAAAAAAAAAAATTGTTAGATTATGGACACAGAAATCAATATATCACGATGTAATTATCCATACCCAATGAAACCACCATGCATCTGGGCCAAAGTCCCCCTCTTTCTTCCTTCCTGTGTGTTTCCTCCCTCATTCTGTACATCTCTCATTCTCTTCTTCTCTCTCTGGCTTTTTTTCTTGTCTGTGTTTCAGCCTGGGTCGCTGCTCCTCATTTTGAGCCCTTCTCCTTTCCTGCTGTTTCTCCTTCCCTCTATTCCTTCTCTTCCACCTGTTCTGCTCCATTCTTGCAACCTGTTTCACTTCTTATTCCTCTTTCACCCCAATCTTTTGGTTGTCCCCAATTTCCATATATTTTTGCCTCTTTCTTCCCTTATCTCTGCTCTGTTAAATCTCCTCTTGCCTGTCTCACCTCCTTGTCCCCACTCTCTGGCACCCCCAGATCCCAGGTCTCCCCCTGCTGTGGTTCTCCCTCTGCTCTCCTTGTCACCGGCTGCCCCCTCTTGCTGTCCCAGCACCACGCTGCTGTCTGTCCTGGCTCCAAATCCCCGCTTCTCTCCCCCACTCTCTGTCGGAGGAGCTGCCCCTCTCCCTACCTTGCTGTCCTTCATCTCTCTAGACATCGAGCTTTTCTCTACATTTCTCCAGTTGTTTCTCCATGCTGTTACTTTCTCAGCGACTTCTTTCACCCTTACTGTCTCTTTGCAAATCCCGACCCATCCTCTACTTTGCCATGTTTATTGGTTTCCCCCATTCTTTCCTCTGTCTCCGTTTCTCTGCTTTTCTCTCAGCCCCTTTCTCTATCTCGTGATCCCCTTGGCCCACACATTCACAGGGAGGGTGTGGAGTAAGACGCCTGCATCCTGGAGGAGCACATTTTCCAGCGGGTGGAGCTGGACAGGCAAGAACACCGGGTGTCACACGACAAGCCCCAGGAACCTTCCCCAACGCGGGCTCAGGGGAAGCGGTGACTGCGAAGGGCAGGCCTGGGGAGCAGCAGGGCCCGGCACGAGGAGGAGGGAGGTGGGGGACGACGGCGCCTTAGGAGAGGGGTGGGGTCTGCAGGATCCCAGGAGCAGGCAGAGGACGCGGCCTCCCCGGGACTGGGGCTGCGGCACTGCGCTCCAGTAGCGAGGTTAGGGCGAGGTTAGGGGACGGCTCTAGGGCGAGGTTAGGGGACGGCAAAATCCTGCACCCACTTCGCGGATGAGGACTTCCCGGGGTAGAGGTCAGCAAAGGGTTTTAAGCAGGAAACGGCGCAGTAAAGGAGGCGTCTGCATGGTCTGAAAGCCGAAATACCGCGGGCAGGACCAGCCTGTGTGATTTTAACCCAAAGCGATGCGACCCCCAGAGTCTCGCGACAACGTCTGAATTTACTCGGCATGGAGGGAGCCGTGCGGGGACTTCAAGGGCTATAGGAACCCCCGGACATCGTGTAGGGAAATGCAGGGGACTCCGAAACGCAGGTTTAATCTAGATAGAAGGAAACTCACGCGGCGAGGAACAGCCTTCACTCCAAGACATCTGCTTCCGGGTTTGCAAGAAACTGCCCGTGCAGTAAACGGAGCCGGCGGCTGGGGGCGGGGCCTGGGCGGACCGGGGCAAAGGGGCGGGATGGGGGGGGGGGAAAGGCCAGGCGTCGGGAGTGACTGAGAGCATAGGGTGGGCGGGGAAGGGGCGGGGCAGGGGCGGGGCCTGAACCCGGGAGGCGGAGGTTGCAATGAGCCGAGGTCGCGCCATTGCACTCCAGCCTGAGTGACAAGAGTGAGACTTCGTCTCACCAAAACAAACAAACAAAAACAAACAAAACCACTTAGCCTATCTAAAAGTGTAACCAATGGCAGTAATATAAGCAATCATGCATATGTAATGAAGGCTCCATAACAACGCAAAAGGAGAGGATTCAGAGGAGCTTCTGGATAGGTGAACACTTGGAGGCTCCTGCAGTGTGGTGCACCCAGGGAGGGCACCAAGGCTCAACGCCCCTTCTCCCATGCCTCACCTCACTGATCCCTTCCATCTGACTGTTCATCTGTCAACTCTGTAATATCCTTTATAATAGGTAAATCTATGTAAAGTGTTTCCCTGTATTTTGTGAGCCACTCTAGCAAATTCGTTGAACCCTAGGAGGGGGTCAAGGGACTCCAGGATTTATATCTGATCAGTAAGCACAGGTCACAACCTGTGCTTGAGACTGGCATTGAAATGTGTGCACTATTGTGGGACTGAGCCCTCAAAGTGTGGGATCTGATGCCGTGTCCAGGCAGATAGTGTCAAAATGGAACGGAATGAGAGAACACCCACCTGGTGTGTGTGGCAGGATTGCTTGCTTGGTGTGTGTGGGAAAACCCAGTACCTCTGGGCTAACAGTAGCGTTCTGTGTTGTGAGAGAATAGTAGAAGAAACTGAATCAGTTTTTCCTATATTCTTAAACACGTGAAGTTTTTTGGGTTTTTCTTCTTCTTCTTCTTCTTCTTCTTCTTCTTCTTCTTCTTCTTCTTCTTCTTCTTCTTTTTTAAGACGGAGTCCTGCTCTTGTCACCCAGGCTGGAATGCAATGGCATGATCTCGACTCACTGCAACCTCTACCTCCTGGGTTCAAGCGATTCTCCTGCCTCAGCCTCCCAGAGAGTTGGGATTACAGGTGCCTGCCAGCACACTCGGCTAATTTTTGTATTTTTAGTAGAGATGGAGTTTTGCCATGTTGGCCAGGCTGGTCTCAAACTCCTGACCTCGTGATCTGCCTGCCTCGGCCTCCCAAAGTGTTGGGATCTCAGGCGTGAGCCACCGCGCCCAGCGTGAAGGCATTTTTGAGCAAGTTATGTCTCTCTGTTTCATTGTACTTTTCCCTAAGTAGTTATAATAGCCTCTAAATCTGTGTGGAGTTTTCAGTTTTGTGGACAATACAATCAATATACAAATAAAAACCCAAAGCATGAATGATGTCTTCAGAGATGACAAGGTCCACAGTGGCTTTACAGAAACACTGGCCAGAAGTAAAAACTGTGATGATAATGGCAATAGCAATGACTGACTTTTCTGAACACTATGTGCAAGGCATTATTCTGAATACGTTACCTGTATTAACTCATATAACAACATAATAGCTGTGGGCGGCAAGCCACCCAGGTGCTGAGGTAAGAGACGGAGGGCACGAGCTGTTCCAGTGTAATAAAATATATAAAATAACAAGAGTTATACTAGATACAGATCATAGGTATGATTATATATGAATATCATTAATCATTAGTTTGTAGCAATTACTCTTTATTCCAATATTATAATAATCCTTGCTCTACAATCATAACCTAGGAAAAACCAGGCCATATGGAGATAGGAGCTGAAGGGGCAGGGTGAGAAGTGACCAGAAGACAACAGTGTGAGCCCTCTGTCATGCCTGGACAGGGCCACTAGAGGGCTCCTTGGTCTAGCGGTAACGCCAGCGTCTGGGAAGATGCCCGTTGCCAAATGGACCATGGTAGAGCGGTAGCATCAGTGCCAAGGAAAAGCACCCGCTGCTTAGCTGACCAGGAAAGAGAGTCTCCACCACCTCTTGTGGAGGGCCTGACATCAGTCCTCCTGCAGTTATCCGGAGGCCTAACCGTCTCCCTGCGATGCTGTGCTTCAGCAGTCACACTCCTGTTTCACTTTCATGTTCCACTCTGTACACCTAGCTCCGCCCTCTAGATAGCAGTAGCAAAATTAGTGAAAGTATTAAAGTCTTTGATTTTTCTGAAAAGAGCATAGAAGAAATAATGACGTAAGCTGTCCTCTCTCTCTCTCCACCTCAGCTACCTAACAGGGAAGTGCCCCTTGTCCGGTGGACACATGACTCACGTCACCTTATCAATCATTGGAGATGGCTCACACTCTTTACCCTGCCCCTTTTGCTTTGTACCCAATAAATAACAGCATAGCCAGGCATTCGGGGCCGCTACCAGTCTCCACGTCTTGGTAGTGGTCCCCCGAGCCCAGCTGTCTTTTCTTTTATCTCTTTGTCTTGTGTCTTTATTTCTACTATCTCTCATCTCCGCACATGGAGAGAAAAACCCACAGACCCTGTAGGGCTGGCCCCTACAATAGCTCATGAGAAAAAGATTTTTTTCCTATGTTACTAGGAGACAAGTATGTCACAGATATGCTAAGAAATTTGCCTAAGGTCCAAGAGCTAGAAATGACAGAGCAAGCCCTGAATCCAGGCATCTAAGAATTACAATTAGGCTGAGAGCCGTGGCTCACACCTGTAATTCCAGCACTTTGGGAGCCTGAGGCAGAAGAGTTGCTTGAGTCCAGGAATTCAAGACCAGCCTGGGCAACATAGTGAAACCCCATCTCAACAAAATAAAGACAAAACAAAAACAAAAAAAACCTCAACAATTACAATTAAACCTAAAGAATCACTTAAGTAACAGAAGTAACATCATAAGTTAGAAAAAAAAGGAAAAAGAATTTAAAGACATGGAATCTTACTCTGTCGCCCAGACTGGAATGCATTGGCATCATCGTAGCTCACTATAGCCTTGAACTCCTGGGTTCAAATGATCATCTTGCATCAGCTTCCCGAATAGCTGGGACTAGAAGCACACAACACTACACTTGGCTAATAAAAAAATCTTTTCTAGCTGGGCGTGGTGGCTCACACCTGTAATCCCAGCATATTGGGAGGCTGAGGAGAATCACCTGAGGTCGGGAGTTTGAGACCAGCCTCACCAACATGGAAAAACTCCGTCTCTACTAAAAATACAAAATTAGCTGGGTGTGGTGGTACATGCCTGTAATCCCAGCTACTTGGGAGGCGGAGGCAGGAGAATCGCTTGAACCAAGGAGGCGGAGGTTGCCGTGAGCCAAGATCGTGCCATGGGGCTCCAGCCTGGGCAACAAGAGAGAAACTCCACCTCAAACAAACAAACAAAAAATTTTTTAAAATTTTTTTATTTTTTGGGGGGAAGGAACCAAATATCATTATTTGAAGGAATGATACAAATCAAATAACTTAAGTGGATGTTTTGGTACAACTTATAGAAAAGGTAAAGGAAACCCCAACATGCATGCACTGCCTTGGTGACCAAGGAAGTCACCCCATGACTATGGAGAAATTAGCCTGAGACTTAGCTTTCATTATCACTGTCCCCCAGGGTGTGCTTGTCAAAGAGATATTCTGCCAAACCGGATTCGGGTGCTCCCATCTTGCGCAAGTTGGTCAGTGGTCACCCAATTCTTTGACAGCTTTCACCTGCTCATTCAGGTAATGTGTCTCAATGGAGTCACACAAATGGGGTTCATTTTTGTCAGTGGCCAGTTTGTGCAGTTCCAGTAGTGACTGATGCACATTTTTTCCCAAATGCAATGCACACTCCATCGCATTCAGCCCATCATAGTCGGGTTTCTTGATATCCCGAAGGAAGATTCGGCCACCTCTTTGGCTTTGCAGCTTCATCAGTTTCTCGTCATGTTCCCTCTCCTCATGAGATTGGTGAAGAAAGTATTTGGCAAAGTTCTTCAAAACCACATCACCGCAGTCAAAGTAGTAAGAAATGGACAGGTAAACATAGGAGGCATAGAGCTCCAGGTTGATCTGGCGGTTGATGGCGCCCTCTGAGTCCTGGTTGGGGCGATCCGAGGACGTGGTAAAGAGGTGACCGAGGGCTGGCTATGGGCGGCCAGCCGGGGTCGGGGACAAGCACCGGGTTCCGTCCAAGCACTGTTGAAGCAGGAAACCCCAGCAACTCTCGGCAAAGAACGTCTCAAAAAAAAATTTGTTTAGAGACAAGGGCTTGCTATACTGCCCAGGTTGGTTTTAAACTCCTGGCCTCAAGCAACCCTGCTGCATTGGTCTCCCATGTGGCTGGGATTACAGGCATGAACCACTGCATCCAGCTTCACAAGTAAATTGACAGTAGGTTACCTCAGTGAGAAAAGTTGAAATAGTTCAAGGGTACCAACATGGAGCTGCATAAAAGGTCATTACAGGCCGGGCGCGGTGGCTCACGCCTGTAATCCCAGCGCTTTGGGAGGCCGAGGCGGGCGGATCACAAGGTCAGGAGATCGAGACCACGGTGAAACCCCGTCTCTACTAAAAATACAAAAAATTAGCCGGGCGCGGTTGTGGGCGCCTGTAGTCCCAGCTACTCGGGAGGCTGAGGCAGGAGAATGGTGTGAACCCGGGAGGCGGAGCTTGCAGTGAGCCGAGATCACGCCACTGCACTCCAGCCTGGGCGACAGAGCGAGACTCCGTCTCAAAAAAAAAAAAAAAAAAAAGGTCATTACATACACACACACATCGACATCCATAAGACTTTACTACTCTTACGATTAAGTCAGTCATGTGATAGCAGAGAACAAATTTAAGGCCATGGAAAACATTTAAGATATAATTTCAATTGTTAAAAAAAATACAAAACTTATTTCACATGATGATGTGTCCTTGATGAAAACCATAGGCTTCTGCCTCCATACACTAATGCACGCACATCCCATGTACACACAGTTAAATAAGAGGAGTTGTGTCTCAAGGACTCACTTTTTTCAATGATTTTTAAAATCACCACTTTTCCTCATGTGCATTTCAGCAAGTTTGGGACACTGGAAATGTACAAATTGCACTTAATGTAGTTTATAAACACTATTGTATATCAAACTACTAAAAATTGTACAACAAGCTGTTGTGGCTCATGGTTGTAATCCCAGCACTTTGGGAGGCTGAGGCGGGCAGATCACTTGAGCTCAGGAGTTCAAGACCAGCCTGGGCAACAAAGCAAGACATCATCTCTACAAAACAAATTTAAAAATGAGCTGGGGATGGTGGTACACGCCTGTAGTCCCAGATACTCAGGAGGCTGAGGGGGAGGATCTCTTGAACCCAGAATTTTGAGGCTGCTGTGAGCTGTGACAGACATCATATTCCAGCCTGTCTCAAAAATAAAAAAATTAAAATTATTAAAAAATGTTATAACATAAAAGTACCATATAGAAACCTGAACTCAGGCTGGGGGCGGTGGCTCATGCCTGTAATCTCAGCACTTTGGGAGGCCGAGACGGGCAGATCAGGAGGTCAGGAGATGGAGACCATCCTGGCTAACATGCTAAAACCCCATCTCTACTACAAAAAAAAAAAAAAAAAAAAAAATTAGCTGGGCGTGGTGGCGGGTACCTGTAGTCCCAGCTACTCGGGAGGCTGAGGCAGGAGAATGGCGTGAACCCGGGAGGCAGAGCTTGCAGTGAGCCGAGAGCATGCCACTGCACTCCAGCCTGGGCGACAGAGCAAGACTCTGCCTCAAAAAACAAACAAACAAACAAAAAAAACCAAAACTTGAACTCCAATATCTATTAAATACACATATCTTAAAAAAAAAAATACAAGTTTATGCAATGAAATTCAGATATTTAGGCATTAACAAAAGCCCAATGGAGTTTATTAGTTTATTCCACTAATAAAACCATAACAATTAGACAGTTTTTTAGTATTACGTTTTTTGTTTTTTTTTTTTTTTTGAGACGGAGTCTCGCTCTGTCACCCAGGCTGGAGTGCAGTGGCCGGAACTCAGCTCACTGCAAGCTCCGCCTCCCGGGTTCACGCCATTCTCCAGCCTCAGCCTCCCGAGTAGCTGGGACTACAGGCGCCCGCCACCTCGCCTGGCTAGTTTTTTGTATTTCTTAATAGAGACGGGGTTTCACCGTGTTAGCCAGGATGGTTTCGATCTCCTGACCTCGTGATCCGCCCGTCTCGGCCTCCCAAAGTGCTGGGATTACAGGCTTGAGCCACCGCACCCGGCCAGTATTATGTATTAATTTAACTGATTTAGAAGAAAAATATGTTTAGCAGCAGTACTTACCTCAAAAAATTATTGGGTCATTAAAAATCAGTCCGAAAAGGAAATTTGGAAAAAAAACATTATCACAATCAAACATTAAAGCAACAAAATTATACCAGGTATCATGATCACCAGTAAACATGGGATACATTTCCTTTAATTAAGATGGTGAAAAGGGGGCTGGCCAGGGCTCCAGGAAACACCACTGTCCAGAATGGCTGAGTAGGGACCAGTAAAAAGGAAAAGGGTGGAAAATCAGGGGGCGGGAAAGGGAATAAAGGGATCTATTTGTTAAAACTAACAGAAGACATGACCGTAACATAGAAAAACAATGTCGTTTACATAAAAAACTAGTAACAATAGGACTGGGCGCAGTGGCTCACACCTATAATCTCAGAACTTTAGGAGTCCCAAGTAGGTGGATCACAAGGTCAAGAGATCGAGACCAGCCTGGCCAACATGGTGAAACCCCGTCTCTACTAAAAATATGAAAATTAGCCAGGCGTGGTGGCGTGCACCTGTAATCCCAGCTACTCGGGAGGCTGACGCAGGAGAATCACTTGAACCCAGGAGGCGGAGGTTGCAGTGAGCTGAGATCGTGCCACTGCACTCTAGCCTGGGTGACAGAGCGAGACTCCGTCAAAAAAAATAAAAAATAAAAAAGAACTAGTAACAGTATAATGAAAACAATCTTCTTTTTAAAGTAGCTCTCATTAAACACACACACACACACACACACACACACACCCCACATCCTGTATTTCCAATAGAAAATATGCTATGGCACCTAATTAAAATACATTTCCAGACCTATGTAAATAAATTACAAAACTGCTGAATTGGTGATGCCAATAAGACAGAGGAATAGGAAGTCCCAAACACTATCCCCAAACACTATCTCCATCATGAAGACACACATCTAGTAACAACACATTTACCAACTGCCTTTGTAAGAAATCTAGACACCACGTAAGTGGTTGGACTTTTTTTTTTTTGAGACCGAGTCTCACTCTGTCACCCAGGCTGGAGTGCAGTGGCAAGATCTCGACTCACTGCAGCCTCCACCTCCTGGGTTCAAGCAATTCTCCTGCCTCAGCCTCCTGAGTAGATGAGATTACAGGTGCACGCCGTCACACCCAGCTAATTCTTTGTATTTTTAGTAGAGACAGAGTTTCACCATGTTGGCTGCGCTGGTCTCGAACGCCTGACCTGAAGTGATCCACCCACCTCACCCTCCCAAAGTGCTGAGCGTGAGCCACTGAGCCCAGCCTGGAACTCTTAATAAATGCCCAGTAGGAAAATTGGAGACACTGATAGAGGTCCTACCCTGGCATCACGGGGTATCACTGTGATGAAACCACCGACTCTTGATTTCTCAAAGGGTAGAGAAAGTATGGAAAGGTCCATCTAATATCCTGACTTTTCAGGGCACTGCCTGAGGGACAAGTTTCTGTCTTGGTTGAACATAAACACTGAAAATGACAGGATGCCAGGTCAGGGAAATCACTGAGAACAAAGGCAATCAACATAAACCAGAGTCTGCAGTAACGCACGCAGACACTAGGTGGAGAACCAGACCACAGCTTACCATGAAAACACAGGGACTGCAGAATTGCAGGCTGTGAACAGGAGCGTTCCTGAAGAAAAACTGGCAAAAATTCTCAGGTAACTATAAGCAAAAGCCCAGAGACGCCACATTCCCAGAAAAGGCTTCAGAGGTCTCCAGAATCTCTAGTCAGGCTGAATAGAGAATGTCTTCCCTGAAGGAAGCCAGAAATAAAAAAGTAGGAGTGGCTGATTAGTGAAATGCTGAGGTGCCAAGATAACAAGACATTCAAGAAGATAAGGAAACATGATCCACACAAAGGAACAAATGAAACCACCACAAACTGACACTAAAGAGATGAAGATGTGTGAATTATCAGACAAAGAATTGAAAATAAGAGTCACGAGATGGTCAATGAATTAAGAGAACATACATAGACATCCACAGGAAATCAGGAAAACAAGATATGAGCAAAATAGACTACCAATAAAGAGACAAAAGCTATAAAGGAGAAACAGAAATTTTAGAGCTGAAAAATGTAATCAGAAACACTGAACACAGAGCCTTGGTGCTCAATGCTGCACACAGATTGCAATCCCCTGGGCCACCGTAGTTATTACTGAGGGTAGATCCCAACCTGACCATGGGAATAGGAATCTTGGGCAAAGGAAAGTTGAAATGGTTAATACGTTAATACGTTAAAGTACGTTAAAAGGTATGTTTGCCAGCGAATGGGACAGAAGTTGAAATGGTTTATGATGAAATGGTTATTTCTGCCAGCAGGTAGGACAGAAGAGCTACTAGTGAGACTGAAGCAACTCTGGGTGTGGGGATCTGGCATCTCTGGGGGTGTCAGTCTGGGGTAGATTGAATGCCCGAAAGTTTCTGCAATGTGGATTAATTTAAGCTTAACTAAAAAGCCCTGAAAATGTCTGTGAAGTGTATGCAAACTAGAATGTGAAATGCAAAACTCTGCCTGGGCAGAATGTGTAAGTAATTTCAAGTCACCTCGCAACAGAACTTAACACAATCCCCTCCATATTCTACACCCATTCACAATGAAGGGAGAGAGTCAGCCCTGTGCACAGTTGCAGAGATTTTCATATGGTAAACACCTGGGGTGTGGAGCGAGGAGGGCTAATACCGGTGACATTAACTCTTGCTTTAGAAAAAGCAGTAACTTTTTAAAAATAGTAGAGCAATTTAAGTTTGCAACTTACGAAAATATCTTGTTTCCAATAGCGATGGCCCACATAATTCTAACGGTTTACCTTAAAATTGAAACATTAACTTAAAATAAGCAGAAAGCAAAACTGCTCCGCAGGACACGAAATAGACTTAAGCGTTCCCAAACCCAGAAGATAGGGACGCTCTGGGAACGCAGGTTCCCACCCGCCCTCCTTTGGTCCCTCCCGGCCCCGCCCCCTGCCTGTCCAGACCCCGCCCCACCCTGCGCGTTTTCTCCCCGGCCCCTCCCTGTGCCGGTCGCGCCCCTCCTAGGCCCCGCCCCTAGGACCCCTCAGTCCTCTCCGGCCCCGCCCCCTGCCCTACTCTTTCTGGCCAGACCCCGCCCCTTCCCCGCCCCCAAGCCGCCAGGTCTCAGCTGCGCGCGGTTTTCTGCAAACCCGGAAGCGGATCGCGGGGAGTGAAGGCTGCGCCGCAGAGCGTGAGTTTCACTCTCTCCAGATTAAATCTGCGCTTCGCAGTCCCCCTTCTTCCATCCGCCGGGTCTGGAGAGGATCCCTACAGATCTTAAAATGCCCGCACCGCGCCCTCCACCCCAGGTAAATTCTGACGTTGCTGCGAGAGTGCGGGGATCGCTTTCCCTTTGGGTTAAAGTCCCTCTAAGGCTACTTCCTGAATCTGGTCTTTCTGCCTTGCGCTAGGTAAACATGGCCTTTCGCGTCTTTTGCTACCTAAAATCCTTTACCGATTTTTCTTCCCGCCACGCAGGAGGGCGCTTTTTTTTTTCTTTTTTTTTTTTTCTGAGACGGAGTCTCGCTGTGTCGCCCAGACTGGAGCGCAGTGGCGAGATCTCGGCTCACTGCAAGCTCCGCCTCCCAGGTTCACGCCATTCTGCCTCCCAAGTAGCTGGTACTGCAGGCGCCCGCCACCACGCCCAGCTGATTTTTTTTTTTTTTTTTTTTTTTAAGTAGAGAGGGGGTTTCACCGTGTTAGCCAGGATGGTCTTGATCTCCTGACCTCGTGATCCGCCCGCCTCGGCCTCCCAAAGTGCTGGGATTACAGGCGTGAGCCACCGCGCCCAGCCGGGGGCACTTTTTAGAGCCTTCACCTGCAAGGTGGGTTCAGGTCTATCCGGTTCTCCAAGACTCGCCCTTGTTGGCCCTTGGTGCGCAGCGCTGCAGCCTCAGTCCGGAGGGGCCGGTTCCTTAACCTTGGTTCTGGGATTCTGCAGACCCCACCCCTGTCCTAAGGTGCCATCTGTCTTTCTCGTCTGAAATCTTTCTCAGGGAGGGCCTTCAGCTCCCACGCCCCTTTAGGCAGTCACCTCCCGTGGTGGGAAGGTGAGCTGGGCTTGTTCTGTGACACCCATGGTGGAGGAGGTGACCTTGGCCTGTCCTGTGACACCCAGTATTCTTTTTTTTATTTTTTGAGAACGAGTCTCCCCCTCTATTACCCAGGCTGGAGTGCAGTGGTGCGACCTCGGCTCACCGCAACCTCCACCTCCCAAGTTCAAGCGATTCTCCTGTCTCATCCTCTGAGTAGCTGGGATTACAGGCATGAGCCACTGCGCCCAGCCAACATGGAACACTTCTGACAGCAAATGTGTGGGAGTTTTTTTCCCACACACTAGGCAATTCTCCAGTGGACACCAGCTGCGTGTCCTATAATTCAATTCAATTCTGACACTGTGCACCTGGAGTTAGAGTCAGATCCAACAGGTTAAGGTCTTAGTCCCACAAGACCAGCCCCCCCCCCCCCGCCCCACCCTGCTGCCACTTCAGACATCAGTCAAAAGTAATAGATTGTCACCTGTCCTTAAAACTGACCTATATTTTGGGGCTCCCATGACTCCCTCTTTGGTTTTGATTAATTTGTGAGGACAGCTCACAGAACTGCTGGAAGCACTTACTTATGTTTACTGATTTTTTTTGCAGTCAGTCCTCGCTTAATGTTTTCTATAGGTTCTTGGAAATTGAGTCATGAATGAAATGATATACAGCAGGTCCTCAAATAACGTTGTTTTGTTCAATGTCATTATTATTATTATTATTATTTTTGAGACGGAGTCTCGCTCTGTTGCCCAGGCTGGAGTGCAGTGGCATGATCTCGGCTCACTGCAAGCTCCACCTCCCGGGTTTATGCCATTCTCCTGCCTCAGCCTCCTGAGTAGCTGGGACTACAGGTGCCCGCCACCTCGCCCGGCTAGTTTTTTGTATTTTTTTTTTTTAGTAGAGACAGGGTTTCACTGTGTTAGCCAGGATGGTCTCGATCTCCTGACCTCGTGATCCGCCCGCCTCGGCCTCCCAAAGTGCTGGGATTACAGGCTTGAGCCACTGCGCCCGGCCTATTATTATTATTTTGAGATGGAGTCTAGCTCTGTCGCCAGGCTGGAGTGCAGTGTCTCGGTCTCCACTCATTGCAACCTCCACCTCTCGGGTTCAAGTGATTCTCCTGCCTCAGCCTCCCAAGTAGCTGGCATTACAGACACGTGCTGCCATGCCCAGCTAATTTTTGTATTTTTAGTACAGATGGGGTTTCACCATATTGGCCAGGTTGGTCTCAATCTCCTGACCTCTTGATCCGCCCACCTTGGCCTCCCAAAGTGCTGGGATTACAGCGTGAGCCACTGCGCCCGGCCATTCAATGCCATTTTTTATGTTGATGAGGAAAAAAGTTGCCGTTTCACTTAAAGTTCCTGTTTCCAAGAATCTATTGATAAGATCAAGTGAGGATTTGATGTATGAATAAAGGATATCATAAATGATAGCCATGAGCAGCCAGATGAAGAGATATGTATGGTGAGGGCTGAGAATGTTCTGAGCACAGGAGCTTCTGTCTTGTGGATTTGGGTGTACCACCCTCCTGGCATTCAGATGTGTTTGTCAACCAGAAAGCTCTCCAGACTCTATAGATCGGGAATTTTTATTGAGGCTTCATCCTGTAGGCATGAGAGATTATTAACTCAATCTTCAGCCTGTTCCACTCTAGGAAATGAATGATGGAGCTGAAATTTCCAAGTTTCTAATCATGGCTTAGTCTTTCTGGCAACTAGCTGTGTCCAGGAGCCCACCAAGACTTGCCTCATTAGAACAAAAACCACTCCTATCATGCAGGAAATTCCAAGGGATTTAGGGGCTTTGTGCAAGGATGCGGGGTCAAAGACCACATATGAGAACAAAAGATTCTCCTAACACCCCTTTCTGTGAGGGGTTTAGGATCTATGTCCCAGGAACCAGGAGCAGAGACCAAAAATATATTTCTTGTTATTTCACACTCCCTCAAAATGGAGCTCAATCCTGGTTTGACTTGAGAGTACTGAGTCGTTTTGCAAATAAAACTCTTGTACCTCTTTACCTGAGATTTCCATTAATGTAATGGGGTTGGAGTCCAGCATTGAAGTAGTTACGTTACCCCAGCTGATTCTAATCTGTGTCCAGCATTGATACTGAGGCTCTGTGTCTTCCATTTCTTTTTTTTAAATGTTTTAGATGGCGTCTCACTTGCTGTCGCCCAGGCTGGAGTGCAATGGGGCAATCTCAGTTCACTGCAAACTCCGCCTCCTGGGTTCAAGCGATTCTCCTGCCTCAGCCTCCCGAGTAGCTGGGACTACAGGTGTGCGCCACCACACCCGGCTAATTTTTGTATTTTTAGTAGAGACAGGGTTTCACCATGTTGGCCAGGCTGGTATTGAACTCCTGACCTCAGGTGATCCACCCGTCTCGGCCTCCCAAAGTGCTGGGATTACAGACTGTGTCCTCCATTTCTGAGGGCTAAGCTCAGCCTGGGATCTATAGAGATGTGAGGGCGGCTGTGCTCTGCATGAGGTTTGCTCAAGGCCAGGTGTGCGCCCTGAAGGGGAGCTCAGTCCAGCCCAGCTCCCCACTGCTGCAGCGTGCGTGTGGGCTTCTCTAGGAGGAGAGTGGGTTCTTAAGAAAGCGGTTACAGACTCACCTATTGGTCTTCCTACAAGTTTCTTTCTCCTCCATCACTCCTGGTGCAGTCGGTGGCAGAGGACTGTCTTTGCACGGGGTGAGGTCTTCCCTGTGTGTATGGTCGTGGCACAGGGAGCGGGTGTGTTAATTCTAGGCATTAGATAACTTCTTTTTCACATTCCATATTAACTTTTAAAGGCTCATGTGGCCTGAGGAAGAAGTCCAGAAGAGAAGAAAGAGGAAAGAAAGAGGAGACAGGGATGGCTCTTCCTCAGGTAAAATGATATTCTCGGTGGATTGTTCTGTTTCCTTTTTTTTTTTTTTTTTTTTTTTTTTGAGAGAGAGTCTCACACTATCACCCAGGCTGGAGTGCAGTGTTGTGATCTTGGCTTACTGCAACCTCTGCCTCCTGGGTTCAAGCAATTCTTCTACCTCAGCCTCCCAAGTAGCTGTAATTACAGGCGCCCGCCACCACGCCCAGCTAATTTTTTGTATTTTTAGTAGAGATGGGGGTTTCACCATGTTGGCCAAGCTGGTCTCCAATCCTGACCTCGTGATTCACCAGCCTTGGCCTCCCAAAGTGCTGGGATTACAGGCGTGAGCCACCATGCCCAGCTTATTCTGTTTCTGTTTCCTTTCCGAAATTTCATTCTTTGGAGTTGCAAATCTTCTGAGTCTGAAGCGTCCTGCCTGACACGTTTGCTCGCACTCACCTGTGCCTTCCCTCAGTCCCTCTCATTTCACTTAGATTCCATTGCCTGTGACCCAGTGATATGAACTTGGGAAGAGGCCCTACTGGGCATGGTCCTGGGAAGGGCTCACACCCAGACATGGATGGACATGAAGTGTGGGCCCCATGGTGTCAGGACTGTTAGGCAACGCGGATTGTTTAGCGGCCACATCTGGATGCACTGTGAGGTCTCTGTGGATCAGGAGTAGAGAAGTTGCACATGGAAGTCACGTACTAATGTGCACAAGTACCTGGTAAATTCCAGAAAAGTCGGCTGATAAGGGGAATTCTGGCATGTTGTTTGTCTGATTTAATAATGCATTCGAAGATACATACATGAATCTATGTTTTTGGCTCCAGAACTGTTATGATTTGGAAGGGAATGGAAAGTTCAGAAACACCTTGGTGAGGGGAGGGTGTTTTATTCTACCACTGATTTTTTTTTTTTTTTTTTTTTTTTTTGAGATGGAGTTTCACTCTTGTTGCCCGGGCTGGAGTGCAATGGTGCAATCTTGGCTCACTATAACCTCCGCCTCCCAGGCTCAAGCAATTCTCCTGCCTCAGCCTCCCAAGTAGCTGGGATTACAGGCATGTGTCACCATGCCGGGCTAATTTTGTGTTTTTAGTAGAGACGGGGTTTCTCCATGTTGGTCAGGCTGGTCTCAAACTCCCAAACTCAGGTGATCCATCTGCCTTGGCCTCCCAAAGTGCTGGGATTACCGGCGTGAGCCACCATGCCTGGCTCCACCAATTTTAAAATATGAAATCAATCTAAATCTCTTTCTTTTTTTTTTTTTGAGACTTTGCTCTTATCCCCTAGGCTGGAATGCGATGGTGCGATCTCGGCTCACTACAACCTCTGCCTCCAGGGTTCAAGCGATTCTCCTGCCTCGGCCCCCCAGGTAGCTGGGTTTACAGGTGCCTGCCACCATGCTGGGCTAATTTTTGTATTTTTAGTAGAGACAGGGTTTTACCATGTTGGCCACACTGGTCTTGAACTCCTGACCTCAGGTGATTCACCTGCCTTGGCCTCCCAAAGTGTTGGGATTACAGGCATGAGCCACCTCTCCCGGCCAGAAAACAATCTAAATCTCTAACAGCAGGAGATTATTTTTTATTTTTTTTATTTTTTTTATTTTTTGAGACGGAGTCTTACTCTGTCGCCCAGGCTGGAGTGCAGTGGCCGGATCTCAGCTCACTGCAAGCTCCGCCTCCCGGGTTTACGCCATTCTCCTGCCTCAGCCTCCCGAGTAGCTGGGACTACAGGTGCCCACCACCTCGCCCGGCTAGTTTTTTGTATTTTTTAGTAGAGACGGGGTTTCACTGTGTTAGCCAGGATGGTCTCGATCTCCTGACCTCGTGATCCGCCCGTCTCGGCCTCCCAAAGTGCTGGGATTACAGGGTTGAGCCACCGCGCCCGGCCCAGCAGGAGATTATTTAAGTCATTTTCAGCACGTCCTTCTTTTGGAGGTTGCTTTTCAATCTCTTGATTCTTTCTTTGGATGCAGAGGTGTTTGTAAGTTTGATGTAGTCCCGTTTGGATATTTTTGCTTTTCTTGCGTGTGTCTTTGGTGTCCTATCTTAGAAATCATTGCCAAATTCATTTTCACAAACCTTTTCTCCTACACTTTCTTCTAGGAGTTTTATCATTTTAGGTCTTATGTTCAGGCTTTTAATTCATTTTTTTTTTTGCTTTGTTTTTGTTTTTTTGTTTTTTGTTTTTTGTTTTTTTGTTACCCAGGCTGGAGTACAGTGGCACGATCTCGGCTCACTGCAACCTCTGCCTCCAGGGTTCAAGCGATTTTCCTGCCTCAGCCTCCCGAGTAGCTGGGACTACAGGTGCCTGCCATTTCACCATGTTGCCCAGGCTGGTCTCGAACTCTTGACCTCAGGTGATCCGCCCGCCTCAGTCTCCCAAAGTGCTGGGATTACAGGCGTGAGCCACTGCGCCCAGCCTAAATATTTAAATTTAAATTGATAGAATTTTATTTGTAGTTTGACTATAACTATTTCATAGGGATTGAAGTTAAAGCTTTAAATGTTTTTTCATGTTTTTACCATTCTTTTATCGGCCATATATAACATAATGTTGACAAACTAAGTTAAATACAACTTATACACTTTACTGTCCCCAAGATGCTGAAATGCACATGAGGAAAAATGATAGTGAAAAAAGTCATAAAAAATACGTCATTGAGAGGCATGTTTTCTCTTTGTTAATTTACATTTGTGTATGTGTGTGTGCATGAATGTATGGATGCACAATCCTATGGCTTTTATAGAAGACACATCACCATTTCATGAATCAGTTTTGTATTTTTATTTTTTATTTTATTTATTTATTTATTTATTTTGAGATGGAGTCTTACTCTGTTGCCCAGGCTGGAGTGTAGTGGCGTGATCTCGGCTCACTGCAACCTCCACCTCCCGGGTTCAAGTGATTCTCCTGCCTCAGCCTCCCGAGTAGCTGGGATTACAGGCGTGTGCCACCACTCCCAGCTAATTTTTGTATTTTTACTAGAGACGGGGTTTCACCATGTTGGCCAGTATGATTTCGATCTCTTGACCTCGTAATCACCCGCCTCGGCCTCCCGAAGTGCTGGGTTTACAGACGTGAGCCACCACACCCGGCCACACTTTTTAGATTCTGACCTTTCTTTCTTTAAAGCCACCGTGGACATTGTCATCTCTGAAGACCACACACCTCTTCTGGCGCATCTAGATACTGAATATCACTGTGTGTCAAACATAATCTCTAGCACTACTATAGAGACAGCCATGTGTTGATTTTTTATTTCTCTGTTTCTTCCATTGTCTACAGAAAGAGAAATCCACACTTATTTAGAAGATATCATGAGCTCTTACAGAAGAGTGTAATAAAATGCAATTAGGGAGACATACCGAATGTTCTTCCTAACATCCCTAAGTGCCCCAAAATACTTTAGCATGGGTCTGCCAGAACTTTCCCTTCAGTAAATCCGTACAATTCTCTTCTCTTCTCATTTTATGTAAAGATGATAACTCTCCCCACATGTGCTTGGTAAAAAGTGTTTTTCAGACACAGTTTGCCTGAAAATACCTTTCCATGGATTTCCCAGAACGTTCATTTAAACTAAATTGACTTATACCTCTCTTTTCGTCTTTTGTGTGAAGATAATAGCTTTACCCATAACTTCTTGGTGAAATGTGTTTTTTCATATCAGGGAAGGTTGACATTCAGGGATGTGGCCATCGAATTCTCTCAGGAGGAGTGGAAATGCCTGGACCCTGCTCAGAGGGCTTTGTACAGGGACGTGATGTTGGAGAACTACAGGAACCTGGTCTCCCTGGGTGAGGATAATGCCCCTCAGAAGCTGGGATCTGCTCTGCTGTATCTCTGCGTGTTACCTTGTGTGCCTCTTGGGAGCCCCTGCATTGCTCAATTAAGATTGAAGCTATGTTAATTCTCAGATGAAAAGCTTAATAGTGCAGCATCTGGACTTGTTTAATTATCCCGTTTTCAAATGATCTACCCGCTTCAAGATATGTCATTGGTGGTTCCATAGCTTAAGCAGAAATAAATCTTATGGTAGACTTTAAAAATATCTACTTTGGGCTGGGCGCGGTGACTCACGCCTGTAATCCCAGCACTTTGGGAGGCCAAGGCGGGTGGATCACCTGAGGTCAGGAGTTTGAGACTAGCCTGGCCAACATGGTGAAACACCATCTCTACTAAAAATACAAAAAATAGCCAGGCATGGTGCCAAGCGCCTGTAATCCCAGCTACTTGGGAGGCCAAGGCAGGAGAATCACTTGAACCCGGGAGGCGGAGGTTGCAGTGAACAGAGATTACGCCACTGCACTCCAGCCTGGGCAACAAGAGCGAAACTCCATCTCAAAAAAAAAAAAAAAAAAGAAAAAAGAAAAAGTAAAAAAAACCCACTTTGCTGTTTTCTATCCCTTTGCTTGTGATTTAGTACTTCTTAGAGGATGGCTTGATGTCCGTATCTTACCATGTTCCCTAAACATTCAGAAGGAGGCATTCAGGGGTGAATTTGTGAAACATTTTTCTAGATCCATTTGTAATGTCCTCTCTCCTCCTCTAAACAAAGGGCTGAGATTCTGTAAAAGCCACAGCACATCACATTCCTTTCTTTTTCTAAGCAGGAATCTCTCTTTCTGAAATGAGTATTATCTCCATGTTGGGGCAAGGGAAAGAGCCCTGGACTGTGGAGAGGGAAGTGAGAATAACAAAAACATCAAATGGTTGGGAACGCATCAAAGGTGTGAACACAGGTAAGAGCTCAAATGGACAGAGAGGAAGCTGCACCGTTAGTAGTCAGGTAACTCTTTCTGAGTTGAAGAGTTCTATGGGACAAAAAGAGTTTAAATCCTGTGAGCTCTCAATGGAAACTTCCATTTGCCCTCATTTATCCCTGGGCTCTTCTGATGTGTAATAGTTTATCCTTTCACTCTTCCATGGTGCTACAGCTCAAACAGTGACAAAGGCAAAGTCTTTATCATGATGGACAGCACCCTGTCATGTGGCTTCTGTGACCTCTTTGGTTTCTTCACTCTGAGGGGTACAGGGAGGGTTGTGTCAAAGGGGTCTCCTGTGATCTCTCCTGTACCTGACTGCATCTGATGCTCAGTTCTCTGTCTATACAGATCAGAGCTGAGGCCTCCATAGACCTGCCCCCTTGACGTATTCAGGTTTTGCCCCATTTCCTGTACTTGGGAGGCCTAATCAGTTGATGGGGAAACATTGGCAACTCCTCCTTTGCATATGGGGCTCCGGAAACCTCATGGTGCTGTCTGCAGCCCTCTCTGCCTGTTGAAGTCTTTCAGCCTCAGTCATTTCTTTTGTTCTGCTTTTGCCACAGACTGCAGTGTGTGCAACAGGGGAGTACGCTGGGCTTTCTGGGATTGTTTACTCAGTACTGGAATGGCACTAGGCAGAGAGGTCCTTTTTTTTTTTTTTTCTTTTTTTTTGAGACAGAGTCTGGCTGTCTTGCCCAGGCTGTGTTTGTGATGCAGTGGCGAGATCTCAACTCACTGGAACCTCTGCCTCCCAAGTTCAAGTAATTCTGCCTCAGCCTCCAGAGTAGCTGGAACTATAGGCGCATGCCACCACACCTGGCTAATTTTTGTAATTTTTTTTATACTTTAAGTTTTGGGGTACATGTGCAGAACGTGCAGGTTTGTTACATAGGTATACATGTGCCATGGTGGTTTGCTGCACCCATCAACCCGTCATCTATATTAGGTATTTCTCCTAATGCCATCCCTCCCCTAGCTCCCCAACCCCCAACAGGTCCTGGTATGTGCTCTTCCCCTCCCTGTGTCCATGTGTTCTCATTGTTCAACTCCCATTTATGAGTGAGAACATGTACTGTTTGATTTTCTGTTGTGTTAGTTTGCTGAGAATGATGGTTTCCAGCTTCATCCATGTCCCTGCAAAGGACATGGATTCATCCTTTTTTATGGCTGCACAGAATTCCATGGTGTACAGGTGCCACATTTTCTTTATTCAGTCTATCATTGATGGGCATTTGGGTTGGTTCCAAGTCTTTGCTATTATGAACAGTGCCACAATAAATATATGTGTGCATGTGTCTTTACAGTAGAATGATTTATAATCGTTTCAGTATATACCCAGTAGTGGGATTGTTGGGTCAAGTGGTATTTCTAGTTTTAGATCCTTGAGGAATCGCCACAGTCTTCCACAGTGGTTAAACTAATTTACACTCCCACCAACAGTGTAAAAGCATTCCTATTTCTCCACATCCTCTCCAGCATCTATTATTTCCTGACTTTTTAATGGTTACCATTCTAACTGGTATGAGATGGTATCTCACTGTGGTTTTGATTTTCATTTCTCTAATGACCAGTGATGATAAGCTTTTTTTCATATGTTTGTTGACCACATAAATGTCTTCTCTTGAGAAGTGTCTGTTCATATCCTTCGCCCACTTTTTGATGGGGTTGTTTTTTTCTTGTAAATTTGTTTTTAAGTTCTTTGTAGATTCTAGATATTAGCCCTTTGTCAGATAGATAGATTGCAAAAATTTCCTCCCATTCTGTAGGTTGCCTGTTCACTCTGATGATAGTTTCTTTTGCTGTGCAGAAGTTCTTCAGTTTAATTAGATCCCATTTGTCAATTTTGGCTTTTGTTGCCATTGCTTTTGGTGTTTTAGTTATGAAGTCTTTGCCCATGCCTATGTTATGAATTGTATTGCCTAGTTTTCTTCTAGGGTTTTTATGGTTTTAGGTCCTATGTTTAAGACTTTAATCCATCTTGAGTTAATTTTTGTATAAGGTGTAATGAAGGGATCCAGTTTCAGCTTTCTGCATATGGCTAGCCAGTTTTCCCAACACCATTTATTAAATAGGGAATCCTTTCTCCATTGCTTGTTTTTGTCAGGTTTATCAAAGATCAGATGGATGTAGATGTATGGCATTATTTCTGAGGCCTCTGTTCTGTTCCATTGGTCTATATCTCTGTTTTGGTACCAGTACCATGCTGTATTGGTTATTGTAGCCTTGTAGTATACTTTGAAGTCAGGTAGTGTAATGGCTCCAGCATTGTTCTTTTTGCTTAGGATTGTCTTGGCTATACGGGGTCTTTTTTGGTTCTGTATGAAATTTAAAATAGTTTTTTCCAAGTCTATGAAGAAAGTCAGTGGTAGCTTGATGGGGATAGCATTGAATCTACAAATTACTTTGGGCAGTATGGCCATTTTCACAATATTGATTCTTCCTATCCATGAGCATGGAATGTTTGTCCATTTGTTTGTGTCCTCTCTTATTTCCTTGAGCAGTGGTTTGTAGTTCTCCTTGAAGAGGTCCTTCATGTCCCTTGTATTGTATTCCTAGGTATTTTATTCTTTTTGTAGCAATTGTGAATGCAAGTTCACTCGTGATTTGGCTCTCTGTTTGTCTGTTATCGGTGTATAGGAATGCTTGTGATTTTTGCATATTGATTTTGTATCCTGAGACTTAGCTGAAGTTGCTTATCAGCTTAAGGAGATTTTGGGCTGAGACAATGGGGTTTTCTAAATATACAATCATGTCATCTGCAAACAGAGACAATTTGACTTCCTCTTTTCCTAATTGAATACCTTTATTTCTCTCTCTTGCCCGATTGCTGTGGCCAGAACTTCCAGTACTGTGTTGAATAGGAGTAGTGAGAGAGGGCATCCTTGTCTTGTGCCTGTTTTCAAAGGGAATGCTTCCAGTTTTTGCCCATTCAGTATGATATTGGCTATGGGTTTGTCATAAATAACTCTTATTATTTTGAGATACATTCCATCAATACCTAGTTTATTGAGAGTTGTTAGCATGAAGGCTGTTGAATTTTGTCGAAGGCCTTTTCTGCATCTATTGAGATAATCCTGTGGTTTTTGTTATTGGTTCTGTTTATGTGATGGGTTACATTTATTGATTTGCATACGTTGAACCAGCCTTGCATCCCAGGGATGAAGCTGACATGATCGTGGTGGATAAGCTTTTTGATGTGCTGCTGCATTGTTTGCCTGTATTTTATTGAGGATTTTCACATCGATGTTCATCAAGGATATTGGCCTGAAATTTTCCTTTTTTGTTGTGTCTCTGCCAGATTTTGGTATCAGGATGATGCTGGCCTCGTAAAATGAGTTAGGGAGGATTCCCTCTTTTTCTGTTTGGAGTAGTTTCAGAAGGAATGGTACCAGCTCCTCTTTGTACCACTGGTAGAATTTGGCTGTGAATCTGTCTGGTCCTGGACTTTTTTTGGTTGGTAGGCTATTAATTACCGCCTCAATTTCAGAACTTGTTATTGGTCTCTTCAGGGATTCGACTTCTTCCTGGTTTAGTATTGGGAGGGTGTATGTGCCCAGGAATTTATCCATTTCTTCTAGATTTTCTAGTTTATTTGCACAGAGGTGTTTATAGTATTCTCTGATGGTAGTTTGTATTTCTGTGGAATTGGTGATGCTATCCCCTTTATCATTTTTTATTGCATCTATTTGATTCTTCTCTCTTTTCTTCTGTATTAGTCTGGCTAGTAGTCTACCTATTTTGTTAATCTTTCAGAAAACCAGCTCTTGGATTCATCTGGTTTTTGAATGATTTTTTTGTGTCTCTATCTCCTTCAGTTCTGCTCTGATCTTAGTTATTTCTTGTCTTCTGCTAACTTTTGAATTTCTCTGCTTTTTATTCTCTAGTTCTTTTAATTATGATGTTAGGGTGTTGATTTTAGATCTTCCACGCTTTCTCTTCTGGGCATTTAGTGATATAAATTTCCCTCTACATACCGCTTTAAATGTGTCCCAGAGATTCTGGTACGTTGTGTCTTTGTTCTCATTGGTTTCAAAGAACATCTTTATTTCTGCCTTCATTTCGTTATGTACCCAGTAGTCATTCAGGAGAAGGTTGTTCAGTTTCCATGTAGTTGTGCGGTTTTGAGTGAGTTTCTTAATCCTGAGTTCTAATTTGATTGCACTGTGGTCTGACAGACTATTTGTTATGATTTCCATTCTTTTGCATTTGCTGAGAAGTGTTTTATTTCCGATTATGTGGTCAATTTTAGAATAAGTGCCATGTGGTGCTGAGAAGAGTGTATATTCTGTTGACTTGGGGTGGAGAGTTTTGTAGATGTCTATTAGGCCTGCTTGGTCCAGAGTTGAGTTCAAGTCCTGGATATCCTTGTTAATTTTCTGTCTCATTGATCTGTCTAATATTGACAGTGGGGTGTTAAAATCTCCCACTATTATTGTGTGGGAGTCTAAGTGTCTTTGTAGGTCTTCTCTTTGTGAAGCATCTCGAGGGAGCTTATGAAATTGAATGATGCCTACCTTCTTTATGTCTACCGTACCTTGTCTTGTTTAAGCCAGTGCTACTTTTATTGTAGTACATTTCTATATATTGTAAATGAACTTGTTTTTATTTAATCAGCAGTCCATATTTTGATGAGTTTAGTGATTGTTTTATGTCTACAATATAATAGGGCTTTGTATTGGGGAATGCATTTTTAAGTATATTTTACAAGCTTTCCTTCTTTAGTTTGAGGGAGTGGCTCAGTAGCAGTTTCCTTAAAATCTGCATAAACTCCAGAACATATTGAAAATATTGTCTAAATTATTGGTTTTTTTTGTTTCACCTGACTTAATATATATTATTAAAGTGTCAGGCTAATTTGTTATAGCTTCTAAATTGGGGGATTTTCTGTCTTAAGAATACACTTCTTTTTCTTTTTTTTCCTTAAAAATTTTTTTTATTGTTGAGAATATACTTTTTACAATTAATTCAATGCCTTATTTTCAGAAATACCATTACATTGACTTGACATAATTTGTTATAGAAGATAACATTGCTTTTTCTATAGTATATTTTCAATTGTCTAATCATAACTTTTTGAGTTTGGGTTAAATGTCACTGAATTTTTATGTCCTCCATACATTATTTTGTAAAAATTATGCTGCTTATCTAGACTTGTCACATCCATCTTGGTATACTAAATTAATATTTAAATATCTCACAGTATTTTACAGGAAACCTGTCTCATTTCTTATACTTCAAGGACTTCTTCACTCTTATGTATATCACCTGTATTTTCTACAAATTTCTGAAGTTCTGCAAGTCGCATTCTTCAGTTAATACATGACTGTTTTGTTCCCCACCTTTCTTTCCATCTGAATTTTCTGTAACGTTCACTTGGTTCCTGTCAATCCACTTCTTGGTGCTGTCTTGTTATTCTCTGCTCCTTATGTGCTGCTATGTTGCTGAAAACCTAGCTCCACGGGTCTCCATGCACTGCCAGGAAATCTTTCTGCACTTTGCATTCACTAACAGCTCCCTTCAGTATAAGCCATTACCCACTGTGGGTCATTTACTTATTTTCTTTATAAGGTTACCACTATAGTTTGGAGGGGATGTTTGTCCCCTCCAAATCTCATGTTGAAATTTGATCCCCAGTGTTGGATATGGGGGCTAATGGTAGGTGTTTGGATCATAAGAGTGGACCCTTCACGAAAGGCTTGGTGCTGTACTTGAGGTAATGAATGAGTTCTTATCCTATTACTTCCCATGAGAGCTGGCTGTTGAAAAGAGCCTGGTGCCTCCTCCCCTCTTGCTTCCTCTCTTGCCATGTGATCTCTGCACATGCCATCTTCCCTTTGCCTTCTACCATGAGTGGAAGTAGCCTGAGGCCCTCACCAGAAGGAGCTGCTGGTACCATGCTTCTTGTACAGCCTGCTCCCCCTTTTTAGAGTTAACATAAGTTTGCACAACACAAATGTTTGGGTTATAGGTCATTTGAAACTGGATTTCCCTAAAATTAATTTGCATTACATGTAATCACTTTTTCTTTATTAAAAATCCTGTTCCTAAAAATTTGAAGATCATGGTTGAAAATTTTATAATTGTTCAGTATAAATACTATTTTTGGTATAATATCTTTTTCTTTCTCTCTTTCTCTCTTCCCTCTTTCTCTCTTTCTTTTATTTATTTTTTATTTTTTACTTTTTTTTTGAGATGGAGTCTTGCTCTGTCACCAGCCTGGAGTGCAGTGGCACAATCCTGGCTCACTGCAACCTCCACCTCCTGGGTTCACGTGATTCCCCTGCCTCAGCCTCCCTAGTAGCTAGGACTACAGGCACGCGCCACCACACCTGGCGAATTTTTTGTATTTTAGTAGAGATGGGGTTTCACCATGTTGGCCAGGATGGCCTCAATCTCCTGACCTTGTGATCCACCCGCCTTGGCCTCCTAAAGTGCTGGGATTACAGGTGTGAGCCACTGCGCCCGGCCAATATCTTTTTCAGTATGAACTACTGATTTGCCAACTATAGTTAATAGAAAACCTGTTTTTTAAATATCTTGTAGACGTCTCTCCTACACATATGATCAAGAAATCACCACCAAAACAGAACAATAGCACAGAAAAAGTATTCCAAGCAGTGATGTTGGAAAGACATGAAATCCATGACATCAAAGATTTTTACTTCAGGGAAATGCAGCAAAATATTCATGACTTTGAGTGTCAGTGTCACAATGATGAAAGAAATTACAGAGAAATACCTGCAATTAAAAACATCACTGGAAGAAGAGATCAAGATGATGGAAGGAATGCAGGAAATAAACCAGTTGAAAATCAGCTTGAACTAAGCTTTTGGTCGCATCTGGCTGAACTACAGGGATATCAGACTGAAAGGAAAATTTATGAATGTAATCAAATTGAGAAGTCTGTCACCAGTGGCTCCTCAGTTTCATTACTTCAAACAAATCTTCCTCGTGTCAACACCAGCATTTCTAATCTGTATAGGAATGATTTTATGCATCCTTCATTACTCACACAAGACCAGAAAGCATACATTAGGGAAAAACCTTACAAATGCAGTGATTGTGGCAAGGCCTTTCATCAGAGGTCCAACCTTACTATACATCAGAGAATCCATACTGGACAGAAACCACATAAATGTGATATATGTGGCAAAGGTTTCAGGCGAATTGCAAACCTAGCAAGTCATCATAGAATTCATACAGGAGAGAAACCTTACAGATGTAGTGAGTGTGGCAAGACCTTCAATCAGACGTTCAATCTTACTACACATCAGAGAATCCATACTGGACAGAAACCATATAAATGTGATATATGTGGCAAAGGTTTCAGGCAAATTGGAAACCTAGCAAGTCATCATATAATTCATACTGGAGAGAAACCTTACAGATGTAATGAGTGTGGCAAGACCTTTAATAGGATGTTCCACCTTACTAGACATCAGAGAATCCATACTGGACAGAAACCATATAAATGTGATATATGTGGCAAAGGTTTCAGGCAAATTGCAAACCTAGCAAGTCATCATAGAATTCATACAGGAGAGAAACCTTACAGATGTAATGAGTGTGGCAAGACCTTTAATTACAGGTCCCACCTTACTAGACATCAGAGAATCCATACCGGACAGAAATCATATAAATGTGATATATGTGGCAAAGGTTTCAGTCAAAATTCATACCTTGAAAATCATCAGAGAATTCACACTAGAGAGAAACCTTACAGATGTAATGAGTGTGGCAAGACCTTTAATTACAGATCCCAACTTACTAGACATCAGAGAATCCATACTGGACAGAAAACATACAAATGTGATATATGTGGCAAAGGTTTCAGGCAAATTGGAAACCTAGCAAGTCATCATAGAATTCATACTGGAGAGAAACCTTACAGATGTAATGAGTGTGGCAAGACCTTTAATAGAATGTTCCACCTTACTAGACATCAGAGAATCCATACTGGACAGAAACCATATAAATGTGATATATGTGGCAAAGGTTTCAGTCAAAATTCATACCTTGAAAATCATCAGAGAATTCACACTGGAGAGAAACCTTACAAGTGTAATTAGTGTGGCAAAGCCTTTAGCATGTACTCAAACTTAACTGGAGAGAGACCTTATAAATGTAATGAGTGGGGCAAGGCTTTTTTTCAGAGTTCAAAATTGTGAAACATCACAGGATTCATTCTGGGGAGAAACCAAACAAATGTAATTAATGTGGAGAGGCATTTATTCAAAATTCAAGTCTGGTGGACCATCAGAGAACTCACACTGGAGAGAAACTTTACAAGTGTAATGAGTGCGGTAAAATCTTTATTGGGCATTCAAGCCTAACTAACCATCAGGTAATTCATACTGGAGAGAAACCTTGCAAATGTAATGAGTGTGGAAAGGCGTATATGAAGCGGTCCCAACTTAGACATCATGAGAGTATTCATACTGGAGAGAAGTCATACAAATGTACCAAACGCAGCAAAGCGTTTAAACAATGGGCGGACATCAGGATTCACCAAAAAATCTATGCTGGAGAGAAACCTTACAAGTGTGATGAATGTGGAAAAACCTTTACCCAGGCCTCTCACCTCACTATACATCAGATCATCCATACTGGAGAGAAACCATATGAATATGATGTATGTGGCAAAGTCTTCAGTCAAAATTCACATCTCGAAAGTCATCGTAGGATTCGTACTGGAGAGAAGCCTTACAAATGTGTGTGGCAAGGTCTTCAGTCAAAATTCACACCTTGTAAATCATGGGAGAATTCAGACTGGAGAGAAATCCTACAGATGTCATGAGTGTGGCAAAGCCTTTACTGGAGGCTCACACTTCATTAATCATCAGGTAGTTCATACTGGAGAGAACCTTCCAAATGTACTGAATGTACCAAGGCTTTTAAGCGTGGCCCTAAACTCAGGACTCACCAAATAGATCATACTTGCAAATGCAACGAATGTAGCAGTGTTTTAAAAGTAGTGTTCACTACATATTAGATATTAGTATCTAATATATCTTGGGGCAAAGGCACACAAATGTAATGTGTGTGACAAGGATTTTATCTGAGGATCAGAAGTTGGGGAACAGAATAATTTGTACTGGGGAGAAACCTTAGAAATCCAATGAGCATGGGAAAAACTTTACTATCAGTTCAGGTACTACATAACATCAGAGAGTTCATATTGAAGAGAAACCATGTAAGTACAAGGTATGTGGCAGAGGCTGTATTCAGGCTTCACAGTGCACTGGACATCAGAGTATACATCTTTTGCTGGGCATGGTGGCTCACGCCTGTAATCCCAGCACTTTTGGGAGGCTGAGGCGGGCGGCTCACCTGAGGTCAGGAGTTTGAAACCACCCTGGCCAACATGGTGAAACCCTGTTTCTGTTAATACAAAAATTAGCTGGGCGTGGTGGTAGGTGCCTGTAATCCCAGCTACTCAGGAGGCTGAGGCATGAGAATTGCTTGAACCTGGGAGGCAGAAGTTGCAGTGAGCTGAGATGTGCCACTGCATGCCAGCCTGGGCGACAGAGCAAGACTCCGTCTCAAAAAACAAAACAAAAAAACAGAGTATACATCTTTTAGAGAAATCACACAAAAGTAACACGCATGCTAAGGCTTTTTTTTTTTTTTTTTGAGACGGAGTCTTGCACTATTACCCAGACTGGAGTGCACTGGTCCAATCTCAGCTCACCACAACCTCCACCTCCTGGATTCCAGCAATTCTGCCTCAGGCTCCCAAGTAGCTGGGACTACAAGTGCACGCCACCACACCTGGTTAATTTTTGTGTTTTTTAGTAGATACGGGGTTTCACCATATCGGCCAGGCTGGTCTCAAACTCCTGACCTCATGATCTGCCCGCCTTGGCCTCCCAAAGTGCTGGGATTATAGGCGTGAGCCCTTGCATCTGGCTCATGCTAAATCTTTTACCCAGTGGTCAAAACTGGCACATCACAGGATTTATACTGGAGAGCAACCTCACAAATGTAATGAAAGTGGTAAGGCTTTTTATCAAATGTCCTTGTCTTTGGGGTCATGAGAAAATTCATACAGAATCTATTAAAAATGTACTAAACATGGAAAGACCTTCAAGCAACAGTGATATAATGAAGGTGGTAGTTTTTTAAACCAACACCCACAACAGTCTACACATCATAGAATTCATACCAGGAATCTAATTTTCCAAAATTAACTGGAAATATTACAAACTGCAGAATAGTTCCAGGCCAAAATATGTTACATTCATAACATGATGTATATATCAAAGGAAAAAAGGACATGTGGAAATGACACATTAGTGTATAAAATAGTCATTTATGTGAAGTTTCTTGGAAAGGCTACACTACTATTATTGGTTTCCATCTGAAGTTTGAGATCTGTCGATTTATGCTTTTCTTACAGGCCTTTCATTGTGGTCTTTCGGAAGGAATCAATAAAATGACAGGGCCCACTTCATTAGGTGTGGTTCATTCCTATTCATGCTCCCTGGAAGAACAAGAATGCTGAATTTTAAAATTTAATATTGTATGAATTAGCGTCAGGGAGAGGTGGAGAATAATACAAAACTGTAAGTCATGCTTATTGTGTTCAGTGTGCCCTTCTCCAGAGGGCCACTGGCTTATAGGAAAGGATTGCTGCCCTACCAATTGACCATGAGATGGCATCCCAGGACGTTAAGACACTGGGTTTTTGTTTGTTTGTTTTTTGAGATGGAGTCTCGCTCTGTTGCCAGGCTGGAGTACAGTGGTGTGATCTTGACTCACTGCAACCTCCATGTCCTGGGTTCAAGTGATTCTCCTGCCTCAGCCTCCCAGGTAGCTGGGACTACAGGCTTATGCCACCATGCCCAGCTAAGTTTTGTATTTTCAGTAGAGACAGAGTTTCACCATGTTGGCCAGGATGTTCTCAATCTCTTGACCTCGTGATCTGCCCACCTCGGCCTCCCAAAGTGCTCAGATTACAGGCGTGAGCCACTGTGCCCGACTGACACTGGGCTTTTTATGAGAGTGATAGATTACTAGGACCTGATTGTGTGGTAGAAGTAATGTAGGGGAAATGGCGATCATCTTCTTTAAAAAGCAATAGCTGTTGTATATCAATGATTAATGAAAAATTAGTTATTCTTGTAAATTGAAGAAAGAATGGTTATCATAGAGGGTAGTTCAAGTCAAAGAACCAGGACTGGGCATGGTGGCTCATGTTCTGTAATCCCTGCACTTTGGGAGGCCAAGGCAGACAGATCTCTTGAGGCCAGCAGTTTGAGACCAGCCTGGCCAACACGGCAAAACCCTGTCTCTACAAAAAATACAAAAATTAGCCAGACATGGTGGTGGATGCCTGTAACATCAGCTATTTGGGAGGCTGAGGGGAGAATCACTTGAACCCCGGAGACGGAGGTTGCAGTGAGCCGAGATCACCACCCTGGGCAACAGAGTGAGACTGCCTCAAACAAAAACAAAACCAGACAAAAGAACCAGAAGAGCGTGTGCACGTGTACGTAGACGTTTCACAACTGGCATTATGTTTTACTACTGTTTTATTTAGAAAGTTTCACACGTTTTATGTGTTAATAAAATTTAATCATAACTTTTAATGACTCACGTTTCTTCTACCACAGTTTTGTCTCACCTCAGTTGGGTATTTCATAACAGACAGTGATAGTGCACCATTAGGCTCTCTAGGTTGAAGGAGTCTTGCAAGGAAACATGAGGTTTGGGCTTTAACTGTGGCAACTGACATCCAGTATCCTCCCCTTTAATTTGTTCTCATCCAAAACTGATCTATATATTTTTCTTTAATAAGTGATTTTTCAAGGTTGCATTTATTTTCTCCTTTACACTACACTTTGAGTAAGAGTCAGTGTTATTAGTGCTTTATGTGTAATCACTGAACCTGTGAGATAAGTACTGATGTTATTCACATATCACAAACGAGGAAACTTAGGGCCAAGATGGTTTAAGGACTCATCCACATCCCTGTAAGTGGGTGAGTCAGGATTCATGTTTGGCTGCAAAGATGAGTGATACAGTTTGGATTTGTGTTCCTGCCTGGATCTCCTGTCAAATTGTAATCCCCAGTGTTGGAGGTGAGGCCTGATGGGAGGTGACTGGATCATAGGGGCAGATTCCCCTGTGGTGCTGTACTTGTGATAGTGAGTTCTCATGAGATCTGGTTGTTTAAAAGTGTGTGGCACCTCCCCCTCTCTCTTCCTCCTGCTCTGGTCATGTGAAGTGCCTGCTCCCACTTTGCCTTCTGCAATCATTATAAGTTTCCTGAGGCCTACTCAGAACCTGAGCAGATGCCAGCATCATACTTCCTGTACAGCATGCAGAACTGTGAGCCAATTAAACCTCTTTTCTTCATAAATTATCCAATATCAGGTATTTATCCAATATCAGGTATTTCTTCATAGCAGTGCAAGAATGGACCAATACAGTGAATGTCTTAACCATGGTGCTCCACTAACATGGCTAGTTACTTTTCTTTTTCTTTTTTTTTTTTTTGAGATGGAGTTTCACTCATTGCCCAGGCTGGAGTGCAATGGCACAATCTTGGCTCACTGCAACCTCTGCCTCCCTGGTTCAAGCGATTCTCCTGCCTCAGCCTCCCGAGTAGCTGGGATTACAAGCGTGCACCACCACACCCAGCTAATTTTGTAGCTTTAGTAGAGACGGGGTTTCAGGTTACAGGTGTGAGCCATCTCGCCCAGCATGGCTAGTTATTTCTCTCTTTCACGAACTCAACATCTTGACTTAATTTTGTTAGTATCTTTTGTCATTTTATACTGGTTATCTTCACACATAATTGTGACTGTAGTAAGCATTATGTCTGTATTTTTATTTCATGGGCCAAATTACTATAAATACACACTTAAATAAGATGCCTCAGCCTCCCGAGTAGCTGGGATTACAGGTGCTCGCCACCATGCCTGGTTAATTTTTGTATTTTTAGTAGAGACGGGGTTTCACTATGTTGGCCAGGCTGGTCTCGAACTCCTGACCTCAGGTGATCCACCCGCCTCAGCCTCCCAAAGTGCTGGGATTGCAGGCGTGAGCCACCGCACCTGGCTGAGAGTCATATTTTCATCACATATCTGAATTACAATAAAGTTGGGGAGATAAAGCATACAGTCAGTTTTGTAGTCCAGTGCAAGGGGAACACAAGGTTTCTCTTAATCGGAAAAGAAGAACTGGTAGGTCTTTTCCCTTATACCAGGGAAAACATAGGAAATATGTGATTGTGTTGCTATTTGATTTGAAACTACAGTATTGGCTGGGCGTGGTGGCTCAGGCCTGTAATCCTGGCACTTTGGGAGGCCGAGGTAGGTGGATCACCTGAGGTCGGGAGTTCGAGACCAGCCTAACCAACATGGAGAAACCCTGTTTCTACTAAAAATACAAAAAATTAGCTGAGCATGGTGGTGCATGCCTGTAAACCCAGCTACTTGGAGAATTGCTTGAACCTGGGAGGCGGAGGTTGTGGTGAGCCAAGATCGCACCATTTCACTCCAGCATGGGTAACAAGAGCGAAACTCCATCTCAAAAAAAAAAAAAAAGAAACTACAGTACTTTATGTGAAAGTAATTTTTGATGACACTGACAGTAAAGATATAAACTGGGGCTTAAAAACTCCACTAATTTTACTTGACATGCATTCATAAGTGGAAGTAGCAATATGCCCCTAAGTGTCCCCAGGGGTAGATGACAGAGGTGTGTATCCTAACAAGTCTTTGCACAACTGGTACCATCAAATCTCTCAGACAGTTTTGACAAATGGTATTTGCTATCTTTTCATTAACCCATTACCCCACCCTACCCCCACATCTTCCCAGTAAGCTGTGAGGCTCCTGTCAATACATTTGTCTGTGCATTCCACAAATGGGTCATCATGATTCTGGATCCACACTTGTATCTTAACCCCTCTAGGAAAAGAACTGTTGTTAGAAGAATCAATATGCAAAAATATACACAACTTATATAGGTGTTTTGACTTTTAAGTCCCCCGAAATAAAAAATTGTGAACCATAAGAAGTCTCAAATTTTAAATGTCTCCAACAGATAATGATCACACACCTCACCAAGCCACTCTGACTGTGGATATTCCTCAATCATTATAAATATGTTCCCATCCTGACAATTTTCTCCATTTCCTCTGCCCAATTATTTTTCCCCATTTGTATCTATAAGACAGAGTAAAATTAATGATTTTGCTCAAACATCTTATCCTATGGGCATTTCTTGAACAGTTTAAAGTAGGACATCCTGTCATTCTATCACTACATGTACACTTCATCGAACTTATCCCCATATTATAATTAAGGCTGACTTACCCGTATAGAACATAAGCTACTTGAGAGCAGGGAACTGGTTTAGTTTCTTGCTAGATCATCAATGATTAGAAAAATCCCTGAGAGCAGGGACTCTGCATTTGTGTTGAATGAATGAATGAATGAATGCACTTTTTTCGATGCAAATAAATAAGTTACTGCAATGCAAGGGCTCACAGATTAGCAGGTAACAGATTCTACTTTTATTCCCACATTTTATATCTCAGGCAACATGAGCTAAATAGATCCACCTTAGCAGTGAAAAAAGGTTTTCATGAAGTTTTTCTAAGCCATGAAAATGGAAGATTCACTCTCAAATGCTCCATTCTACTCCCAATGAAAAATAACACTCTTATTTGTCAGGTAGAAAAACTTACGTGAGTAATGACAATCTGAAAAACAGGGACTAAAAGACAAGTAGGAAATTTATCTTTCTCACATAATAGCAAGTCCAGAGGCTGCAGTTTGGGATGTGGCAGGTCCTCTGAGAAGTCCATTCCGCCTACTCTACCTCCATCAGCACTCAGCCTTCCTTCTCCTTGAGGAGAATGCAGATGGCTGGTGTACGACTGAGCAGGGTATAGGATGAGGGGCAAAACCATTTTCATTTTTAGGCTTTGTCTTGTTTACCCGAAAGCAATATTTCCATATTTTTTTCCAAAGAATATTAATTCAGTTAAAAGGCTACTGTAATATAATGAAGAACAGGGATTTTCAAATTTCATATTCACACATCAAAAACAGAGGAAGAGAAAGAAACAGTAAGTTAGAAAGCCAGGAACAGTGGCTCATGCCTGTAGTCCCAGCACTTTGGGAGGCTGAGTTTGGAGGATGGTTTGAGCTTGAGCACAGGAGTTCAAGACCAGCTTGAGCAACATAGTGAGACCTCATCTCTACATAAAAATTAAAAAGTTAGCCAGCTGTAGTGGCACACACCTGTGGTCCCAGGTACTCGGGAGGCTGAGGTGGGAGGATCATTTGAGCCCAGGAGGTTGAGGCTACAACAAACGGTGATCACACTACTGCACTGCAGCTGGGGCTGGACAGAGGGACACCCTTTCTCAACCAACAGCAGCAAAATCCACAAACATGCTGCATACCTGTTACCAATTATATCAATGACAACGTAGTCACCATAATTTTGGGAAGAGCCAGATTATATCAACTGACTTTGTTCTTTATCCTGAGAGTCTAATATTCTATGTAACCTATGGCCTGTTTTTAGGTGTTCGAAATGAAAGACAAAAATTATCAAACTGTCCTTAGTGTTTTTTTTTTTTTTTTAACTTACAGATTTACTTCTATTGAGCTCTATTTGTATCTAAATGAAAATATTTCTCCAAGTTTTAATATATTCTAATTCTACTATCAAAGTAGGAAAATGAAAGAATTTGAGATTTTTAAAAAAATGCATGCCCTCTTACCTTAAAGTGAGAGATGTATACACTTCCAAATGTATTTTCATATTAGACTACAACTTAAAGGTAATCTAACTGTTATATCATAACTCGGGAATTTTCAGAGGGAGCCTGTATTTCCAATGAAGCATTAAAGACCTTAACAGGATTTCCTCGGGTACATAGAATATACTCAATTGGGGTGAACTTTTAAAATGTTTAAGGATATATTTGTTCCAAAAAATGAATCATCCCATCTTGTTTTAGTTTTCAATTTTAGTTTCCTTTTTTGTTGTTTTTCCACATGTAAAATTTTTTTGTCTCTAAAGTCAAAATTATATTACAAATATACGAAAATCCTATTCTGATTTGCCTTCTCGAACTTTTTATTTTTTTAAATAGGTTTCTTGATAGGTATTAATTTTAGATTTTTTTTTAATCACAAAGAGAATACCATATATGATATTCTATACCTTATTTTTTAGCTATGGTGGCGATCACTCCAATATGACTTTCCCCATTCTTTTTTTTTTTGAGATGGAGTCTCGCTCCATCGCCCAGGCTGGAGTGCAGTGGCGGGATCTCGGCTCACTGCAACCTCTGCCTCCTGGGTTCAAGTGATTCTCCTGCCTCAGCCTCCAGAGTAGCTGGGATTACAAGAGCACGCCACCATGCCCAGCTAATTTTTGTATTTTTAGTAGAGACGGGGTTTCATCATGTTGGTCAGGTTGGTCTTGAACTCCTGACCTTGTGATCTGCCCGCCTCTGCCTCCCAAAGTGCTGGGATTACAGGCATGAGCCACCGCGCCCAGCCCTGACTTTCCTCACTCTTTTAACAGCTTCACATATATAGCCAACATTCCCCTAATTTCTCAGCCACCTTGCCTCAAGTTAAAACCATGAGACCAGTTTTGTCAAACAGGGTGTAAGTGTAATGTATCACTTTCAGGCCAAACCACTTAAAACTAAGTGTGACCTTCTTGCTCGTTTCCTTTGCAATAATCAGAGGCCTATTTTTGAGATGCAGAAACCATAATATGGAAGCACCTCCATCTCTGAGTTACCACATAAGCATCAGTTGCCCTACAGGGTCAACTATCCCAGTGGTGCAATTGACAGAAAAGACTCATTTTATACAGTAAGCTTCTGGGATTTAACAAAAAATGGTTTTGTGTCTCCAGGCACGACAGGACATGCCATTCCTTACAAGATTTTTAAAAGCAAAGCCTAGACAGCTTTAGCAATACCCTCTTTCTTTATAAACTGTTAGAGATCTAGGCCTGAAGTGCAAGGAAAGGACAATAAAATCTGTCTTTCTACATCATTTCCTCCTCAGTGATGCTCATCAATTGCTATAAATCACTGTGTCACGTTTCCACTGCCAATTTTTTTAGATATTCACAATACCTCCTCCAAACCTCAGCCTATCCTGTGTCTTAGTCCATTTTTTGTTGCTGTAACAGAAAACCTGACCTGGGTAATTTATATGTATGTATATAATTTATGTATGTTTACATATATAATTTATTTCTTCCAGTTCTAGAGGCTGGGAAGTCCAAGGCGGAGGGGCCACATGTGGTGAGGCCCTTCTTGCTGCATCATAACAGAAGTCATCACATGGTGAGAGAGAGGAAACATGCCAGCTCAGCTCTCTTTTCCTCTTCTTCTAAGGCTACTAATCCCAACATAGGGATCCGCCCCCATAACTTCATCTATCCCTAATTACCTCCCAAAGGCTCCCACCTCTGAATACCATCAACATATGGATTTGAGGATTAAATTCCCAACGTGAACTTTTGGGGAATACATTCAAACACAGCACCGAGTCACCATTTTCTAAAAGAGTAATACCGCAGCTACCCAAAATCACTGAACAAAGACGTTAGGCACCATTTGCATTCCCTCTCAAAGTTTCTAAAACCATTTCTAGTTTTGAGGTCAATATGTCTCAGCTACTTTTCTATACTGCAATATCCTTTGTCCACTTAACACTACCACCACTGCAATCTGGTGCTCAGAACTGTTTTCCAGAAGGCTTTTCCTGTATGGTTCTTGCTAAACTTTGCCAATGAGAAAAACCTGCATGGGATGGGCACAGTGGCTCACAGCTGTAATCCCAGCACTATGGGAGGCCTAGGTGGGTGGATTGCTTGAGGTCAGGAGTTCAAAACCAGCCTGGGCAACATGGCGAAAACCTGTCTCTACCAAAAATACAAAAATTAGCCCATTTCTTAACCTAGTCTCAAAACAAATAAATATAAATAAAAAATTTAAAAAATTTAAAATGCTGTTTAAAGGAAAACCTGAATGGAATAGGAAAGGCAGAAGTGAAGCACTAAGCCATTAATCTCAGATGAATACTGCACAGACTTCACCATCTCTAATCCCAATCAAGCAGCCAGAAGCAGTAACTTCTAAGACATCTCCATGAGCTATGGTTTCTCACTGAAGCTGCCAGTGACTATTTTTCTTTGATATTCCTACTGGAGTCTTCCACACATTTTACTGCTCAAGCACCTCCAATATTCTTAACTTATATAACTATTCTTATTCTTGAAATAATTGTATACATTTTTCTAAACACAGACTGATACAAACATCCAGAATAAAGCTAATTCCATGTTTTCAAAGTTTATTCATCACAACCTGCATTACTGTATTGGTCCTGAGTCTCACTCTGTCACTCAGACTGAGTGCAGTGTCAGTCGTGGCTCACTGCAACCTCAACCTCCCTGGCTCAAGCCATCCTTTCCCCTTAACCTCCCAAGTAGCTGGGACTACAGGTGCATGCCATGACACCCAGCTAATTTTTTATTTTTTGGTAGAGATGAGGTCTCACTATGTTGCCCAGGCTGGTCTCGAACTCCTGGACACAGGTGATCCTCCCTCTTGGGCCTCCCAAAGTGCTGAGACTACAGGTATGAGCCAAAGAACCTTGCCAACTTTGCCGAAATTAAAAATGCTATTAAGAAAGTGGAAAAACAGGACGCAGAAGTGGAAAAAGTATTTGCAAATTATATATGTCATAAGGGTGTAGTATTCAGAATATAAAATAACTCTTACAACTCAACCAAAAACACAATCTGATTTTTAAAATATTAAAAGACATTTTTGAGTAGACATTTCTCCAATGAAGATACACATGGCTAATAAGCATATGAACAGATACTCAACATTCATCATTAAGAAAATCCAACCACAATGAAATATCACTTGTAAGTGACTAGAAGGGTATATACTATTACTACTGCTAACCCAACAACTACAAACATCAATAATCGATAGGAAGTGCAGAAAACGAACACTGGAACATTGCTGATAGAAAAGTAAAATGGTGCAGGTGCCTTCGAAAACAGTTTGGCAGATCCACAAAAAGATAATCACCGATAATTACCATATGACCCAGAAATTTCATGTTTACAAACATACCCAAGAGAAGTGAAACCATGTATCTGCAAAAACATTTTGTAGAAAGTTGTTCATAGCAGCATTTTCCATAATAGCCTAATTTCTTTCTTTCGTTTTTTTTTTTTTTTTTTTTTTTTTGAGATGGAGTCTTGCTGTGTCACCCAGGCTGGAGTGCCGTGGCGCGATCTCGGCTCACTGCAAGCTCTGCCTCCCGGGTTCACGCCATTCTCCTGCCTCAGCCTCCTGAGTAGCTGGGACTACAGGTGCCCGCCACCAGGCAGGTTAATATTTTGTATTTTTAGTAGAGATGGGGTTTCACCGTGTTAGCCAGGACAGTCTCGATCTCCTGACCTCGTGATCTGCCCATCTCGGCCTCCCAAAGTGCTGAGATTACAGGCATAAGCCACTGCACCTGGCCCATAATAGCCTAATTTCAAAGAGTAGAAAGAGTTCAAATCTCCATCAAACAATGAATCAATAGACAAACTGTAGAATATTATTCAGCAACACAAAGTGATGAGGTACTAGGCTGGGTATGGTGGTTCACACCTGTAATCCCAGCACTTTGGGAGGCCTAGGCAGGCAGATCACTTGAGGTCAGGAATTCAAGATCAGCCTGGCCAATATGGTGAAACCTTGTGTCTATTAAAAATACAAAAATTAGCCAGGCATGGTGGTGCATGCCTGTAGTCCCAGCTACTCGAGAAGATGAGGCAGGAGAATCACTTGAGCCTGGGAGGTGGAGGTTGCAGTGAGCTGAGATTGCTCCACTGCACTCCAGAATGGGCACCAGAGTTAGCCTCTATCTTAAATAAATAAATAAATAAATAAATAAACAAACGAATGAATGAATGAATGAAGTTATGAGGTACTAACAAGTGTTAATTTTGGGTGGGGGTGTTTTTTATAGAGACAAAGTTTGCCCAGGCTGGTCTCGAGTTCCTGGGTTTAAGCGATCTGCCCATCTTGGCCTTCCAAAGTGTTAGAATCACAAACATAAGCTACTGTGCCTGGCCTAGAAATTGATTTTTTTTTTTTTTTTTTTTTTTGGACAGGGCTTTGCTCTGTCACCTAGGCTGGAGTGCAGTGGCATGATCCTAGCTCACTGTAACCTCCAACTCCTGAGCTCAATGAATTCTCCTGCTTCAGCCTCCTGAGTAGCTGGGACTATAGAAATGTGCCACCATGCCCAACTAATTTTTAAATTTTGTAGAGACAGGGTCTTGCCATGTTGCCTATGCTAGTCTCAAATTCCTGGGCTCAAGCAAGCCTCTCGCCTGGGCCTCTCAAAGTGCTGACATTACAGATGTCAGCCTCCATGCCCAGCTGGCTAGTGGGATATTTAAACCACAGATGAGTACTCACTCCAGCCCTACCAGATAAACATCATAACACCCCAAGTCAGTCATCTTTCACTGCCTTCTCTAGCCACCAGCTTGGGAAGTCTACCCTGTTCTCTCCAGAAAGCCTTTTGAAATAAACATTCTTATAATACTTTGATGTAGAGTAGCACCGATCCTGAAATCTAAACCAAACTTTGCATGGGGTTCCCTCCTGTTCTAGTGGAGTGGTGACAAGTGCAAATCAGTAAAACAAAATGTTAAATACATGAGGTTTCTAGTTTATTTTTTTAAAAAATTCCATTGTCTATGTTCATTAAGAGGAAACTCATGAACACTGATTTTTTGCAAATTATTTCATGGAGTGCTCCAAGTACAAAAAAAGAAGTTGTGTTATTATTTCAGAAATTTTATTTACTAATAATTTTCATATGCTTACATTTGTATTTTCCTCTCATGTAAAAGAAGGTACAAGCCATTCTTGCAAAGGCATGCAGAAAGTTATGTAGAAAAAAGGCATGTAGAAATATGAACGCACAGTGCACATTCATGAATGGGAAGGCAGGTTTCAGGGGGTCTGATATTGTACCACTATGGCATGGCATTTGCATTACAGCCATAGAAGACACCTGGGGCAGAGTGTGGAGAAAATATTTCAAGTGCAAATTATGAATATGTATTTCTCAAATTGTATACTGTTTGAACATAACATGGATAGAAATTGTTATAGATGACATTCAACCTTGAGAGTCTAATGATGTATTATAGTGTTTAAGTGTCCCAATGAGGTGGGATATGCTTGGGTTGACAGAAGGCACATGATTTATTCAGCGTTACTAAAAATAATTATATTTTACTAAGACATGAGAAGTATAATATATTCTAAATAAAAGAGTATCAAATGCAATCTCAGGGGCCAAATGTGAATCCCTTATAAGAACACTCTACTCTGGTTCTTTTGCTGGACTGTCCTCTATGGTAACCATTCTCTCTTCAGTTTCCAAAAAGAAGACCTACGTTCAATAATCTGTGATATGCAACAGTTACTACCTTTCAAAAGAGAGGTGATCATCATTCCCCCTCCATTTCTTTCTACCACATATGCAGTCTCTAGTGACTGACCATTTTACTTCCATGAAATCTCTCAATGTCCCGTCCTACTCTTCTTGTTTCATGGTCATCTTGTAGTGTAACCTATCTTTCCTATAATCGACAAAGGTCCCCAGTCATATCAACAATTCTAAGGGGTACTGACCACATAAAGCATATGTTAGACAATAGTTTTACCTCTCTTCTGTCACAAACCCCCATGCTCTTATAGGATATTGTATATTAGTGTTCTTGGCAGGGCACAGTGGCTCACGCCTGTAATCCCAGCACTTTGGGAGCCAAGGCGGATGGATCACCTGAGGTCAGGAATTCAAGATCAGCCTGACCAACATGGCAAAACCCCATGTCTACTAAAAATACAAAGAAAACAAAACAAAAAAAACTAGCCAGGCATTATGGCACATGCCTGTAATCCCAGCTACTCGTGAGGCTGAGGCAGGAGAATCGCTTGAACCCGGGAGGCAGAGGTTGCAGTGAGCTGAGATCGTGCCACTGCACTCCAGCAACACAGCAAGACTCTGTCTCAAAAAAAAAAAAAAAAAAAATTAGTGTTCTTGCTTTTTCCTGGTTTCAATAATATATATAAGCCACACCTTTGGAAGTAGTCCCTTCCATCTTATATCCATTCCTTGAGACAAACATGATAAATGAAAAGCATGCCATGAAGATTTAACATCAACATATTTCAAATTTCAAGGTGTAAATTCATCAATAAACAATATGAAATAACTGAATAAAAAATTAACACTGAAGAGTTACATCTTTCCACAGATGTCCTTGCTCCTCTGACACACACCATCTTATGAGTTTGTGACTTTTTAAAATTGTCTGTGAATTTAACATCAATCACTTAATCTTCAAGAAGGAATAAAGACTTAGTTCCCTCTATCCTGAATTTTTGTATGACAAAATGCTTTCGTATAAGGATGAATTTCCATTGAGAAATTTAAAATAATTTATCACCTTCATTTGTAATGTTTCTCTCCAAAATGAATGGTGTATTCTGAAGTCAGAACATTGCTTAAAGGACTTGCCACATTTGTATGGTTTCCATCCTGAATGTATTCTGTTATATCCATAATAGGGTAAATATTTTTATAAAGCTGTTCACATTCATTATATTTGTAAGGCTTCTCCACAGTAAGAATTCTGTGAGTTCCACAAGGTTGAACTTTGGATAAGCCTTGCCATACACGTTATCTTTGTGTGGTTTATCTCAAAGATGTATATTCTGGTATCAAGTAAGGTACAAGCCATAGCTAAAGGCTTTACCACATTTTCATTTTATATGGTTTCTTTTCACAGTGGAACCCCTGATGCTAAGTACAGCTTGAATACTTATTTAATTTTTATCCCATTATATTTGATACATTTTTCTGTATTATAAATTTTTTGATGATCCCCAAGGTTTGAACTTTGGAATAAAGCATTACCATGAATATTATGTTTACAATGTTTCTTTTCAATGTGTATTTTCTGATGTCTAGTAAGGTTTGCAAATTGGGTAAAAGCTTTGCCACATTCAGTACATTTGTAAGGTTTCTCTCCAGTATGGATTTTCTTATGCTGAGTAAGATTTGAACGTTCAGTAAAGGCTTTGCCGCATTCAGTACATTTGTAAGGTTTCTCTCCAGTATGAGTTCTCTGATGACCCCAAAGGTGTGAACGTTTGATAAAAGCTTTATCACATTTATTACATTTGTAAGGTTTTTCTCCAGTGTGAATTCTCTGATGTTCCACAAGACTTGAACTTTGGATAAAAGCCTTGCCACACACATGACATTTGTGTGGTTTCTCTCCAGGATGTATATTCTGATGTCTAGTGAGATGTGAGCACTGCTTAAAAGCTTTGCCACACTCATTACATATGTAAGGCTTCTCTCCAGTATGGATTCTCTTATGTTGGGTAAGGCTGGAACGCTCAGCAAAGGCTTTGTCACATTCACTACATTTGTAAGGCTTCTCTCCAGTATGAATTCTTTCATGACCCCAAAGGTGTGAACGCTGGATAAATGCCTTACCACATTCATTACATTTGTAAGGTTTCTCTCCAGTATGCATTCTCTGATGACTTGCAAGATTTGAATTTTGACTACAGACCTTGCCACATATATTACATTGATATGGTTTCTCTCCTGTATGGACTCTCTGATGCCTAGTGAGGTTTGAACACTGGTTAAAGGCTTTGCCACACTCCTTACATTGGTAAGGTCTCTGTCCAGAATGGATTCTCTGATGATTAGTGAGGTTCGAACTTTTGCTAAAAGCCTTTCCACAGTCATTACATTTGTATGATTTTTCTCTAATGTGTGTTCTCCCATACTGTGTATGTAACAAAGGGTATTTCAAAATCTTCCTATATTTATTACAAATGTTTTTGACACAAGGAGGAAGTGGTGAAACTGAGGAACTATTGATAGACTTCTCAACTGGATTACATTCATACATTTTCTCCCCAGTTTGAAATCTCTGTCGTTCAGTCAGCTGCGCCTGTAAGCTTAATCCAATTCTATTTTCAAAACATTTCACGTATTTGTTTCCAACATACCTTATGTTATTTTTCAGTTTTAACAAATTCCTTATAAATGGCGTGTCATGTATGAAATATTGGTATGCACTATCTCTTATAGAAACACTCTGCTTTAAAGAGAAATGTATTGAGGATTTATTATGTTGTTGATCTTTTCTGGGAGTGAGATTTTTGTTAGAGGTCAAAGGCGTTCCTTTGTAATTTTTTGCATCATAGTCCCACAGGCTGTCAAACTTAGACATATTTTCCCAGACTTCCTTGAGGTCAAAATTGTTGATGCCATGGCTTTCCTTTCTTTCTAATATCACCAGATGGTATAATTCCTCTTTATTGTTTTCCTTTGGTGATAATCCCTTGCTTGTAAATCCAACAGAAATATCTGAAAGAGATAAAAAACCACAGGCTTTCCATCAAATAGAGTTGCAAGGTAAATATTTTATTAAAATACATAATATTACAAGAAAATTAAGATTTACAACGAACAGAGTTATGAAGCTTCTCAATCATCTTTAAACGTTTAAGAACACAAAGGGACAAGCTGTCCTCAATAAAGTAACATAGTAACAAAACGTGCAACAAATTACTTTAAGCACAGTTTAAAATACCCTATAGCTGAAACACTCATACTATGTAAATCCACATAAACCCTGAGAGAAGAGGTATTTTTCCACCACCACTCCAAGGAACACGTAAACTGGCATAGCTATATTGTAGTCTCATATTAGAAGATAAATAAATAGTAATGTATTATTTAGTACATAAGTATTATACACAAATAAAAGGTAAGGCACAGCTCAAACTTATCTAATAAAAATATTTTAAAATGGCAATTCATAATTGCAAAAAAACACTGCAAGGAAAAATTAGGAAGAATTTAATAAAATTTTGAATATTTACAAATTGCAAATATGAATACTTGTTATAAAACTATTATACCCATGTAGAATGTGCATTTTGTAGCATTAACAAAATTTGTGCATGGTGGTTATATTGCATAATATATACTGAAAAACCATCATCTGTAAATCATCATAAAAACAAATAAAGGCCAGGCGCAGTGGCTCACGCCTGTAATCCCAGCACTTTGGGAGGCCAAGACAGGCAGATCACGAGGTCAGGAGATCGAGACCATCCTGGCTAACACGATGAAACCCCGTCTCTACTAAAAAAATACAAAAAATTAGCCAGGCGTGGTGGCAGGCGCCTGTAGTCCCAGCTACTTGGGAGGCTGAGGCGGGAGAATGGCATGAACCCAGGAGGCGGAGCTTGCAGTGGGCCGAGATCGCGCCACTGCACTCCAGCCTGGGCAATAGAGCAAGACTCTGTCTCAAAAAAAACAAACAAACAAAAAACAAAACACTTTTTAGTAACCTGTGAAAATCTAACAGGCAAGTTAATAACCACAATTACACACAATTGTCAGTGAAATTCTAAAGAATTATTGCTTATGACCTACAGAAAAAACAGAAGGAACACACAACAGGAAAAATAATATGTTGAGAATCACTAAATTTTGAAATATCAGCTTCAGGTAAATGCACATTATTATAAAGATGAAGAATTAGGAGGGGAGTCTGAAATAATTTCATGCCTGCAGTTATATCATAGCAGTATACAGAGAAACTCCCTGACTAGGAAATGTCATCTAGTTTTCCAGTTCTATGGCCAAAAAAATATATATGTATAATGAAAGCTATGTGCTTTAACATTTTATTATGTAGCGTCAGAGAAAATGTTGATATGAAAAAAATTACAAAAAATAAAACATGTAAGATAATGCAGGCAAAGGTCAATCTCATAAGAAACATGACAGACACTTGACATATCTTATTAATAAAGGTAACTTTTCAAAGCATACTAAATGCTATGCAAGTTATGAAGGTCTCTAACAGCATTAATTGATTTAAATCCTCTTGAGGTAAATTATTACACCTTTTCATACCACAACAAAGGGCTGAAGAGGTTTACATATCTATCCCTCACTCACACAGAAAACAAACATGAGAGGCAGAATCTGAACCTGCCTGTGCAGCCTAACATGCCATGTTCATAGCATTAAGCACCACTGCCCACCCAGGGCAGGACAGATTATAAGTCACAGCAAGTACCAGGAATGTAGGAAGCAATGTTTCAAGGCAGATATGGGACTTGAGCTGTGTCACCTATAGTGTGACAGCACCACTGCTCTCAGATAGCATGAGTCACCTTGTCTTGCACATGTTGTTTAGACAGTGACCAGATCATGTTGCTGTCCTGCGTAAGCTGTCCTGTGTATAAGCATTCTTTACACAGTGTGTGCAATGAAGTGTATAAAGTCATTCTTTACACAGTGTGTGCAATGAAGGGATGTTATTCAGTGCTAAAAAGAAATGAGCTATCAAGGTATAAAAAGACATGGAAGAAATTTAAATGCACATTATTAAGTGAAAGAAGCCAATCTGACAAGGCCATATACCATATGGTTCCAACTATATGACATTCTGGAAAAGGCAAATCTGTGGAGACAGTAAAGAGATCAGTGGTTGCCAGGTGCCAGGGGGAGGGAGAGGTGAACAGACAGAGCACAGATTCTTTTTAAATTATTATTATTGTAATACTTTAAGTACTAGGGTACATGTGCACAACGTGCAGGTTTGTTACATATGTATACATGTGCCATGTTGGTGTGCTGCACCCACTAACTCATCATTTACATTAGGTATATCTCCTAATGCTATCCCTTCCCTCTCCCCCCTCCCCACAATAGGCCCTGGTGCATATTTCCCTTCCTGTGTCCAAGTGATCTCATTGTTCAATTCCCACCTATGAGTGAGAACATGTGGTATTTGGTTTTCTGTTCTTGCAACAGTTTGCTGAGAATAATGGTTTCCAGCTGCATCCATGCCCTTACAAAGGACACGAACTCATCCTTTTTTATGGCTGCATAGTATTCCATGGTGTATATGTGCCAGATTTTCTTAATCCAGTCTGTCACTGATGGACATCTGGGTTGATTCCAAGTCTTTGCTATTGTGAATAGTGCTGCAATAAACATATGTGTGCATGTGTCTTTACAGCAGCATGATTTATAATCCTTTGGGTATATACCCATTTATGGGATGGCTGGGTCAAATGGTATTTCTAGTTCCAGATCCTTGAGGAATTGCCACACTGTTTTCCACAATGGTTGAACTAGTTTACAGTCCCACCAACAGTGTAAAAGTGTTCCTATTTCTCCACATCCTCTCCAGCACCTGTTGTTTCCTGATTTTTTAATGATTGCCATTCTAACTGGTGTGAGATGGTATCTCATTGTGGTTTTGATTTGCATTTCTCTGATGGTGAGTGATGATGAGCATTTTTTCATGTGTCTGTTGGCTGCATAAATGTCTTCCTCTGAGAATTGTCTGTTCATATCCTTTGCCCACTTTTTGATGGGGCTGTTTTTTTCTTGTAAATTTGTTTGAGTTCTTTGTAGGTTCTGGATATTAGCCCTTTGTCAGATGAGTAGATTGCAAAAATTTTCTCCCATTCTGTTGGTTGCCTGTTCACTCTGATCGTAGTTTCTTTTGCTGTGCAGAAGCTCTTTAGTTTCATTAGATCCCATTTGTCAATTTTGGCTTTTGTTGCCGTTGCTTTTGGTGTTTTAGACATGAAGTCCTTGCCCATGCCTATGTCCTGAATGGTATTACCTAGGTTTTCTTCTAGGGTTTTTATGGTTTTAGGTCTAACATTTAAGTCTCTAATCCATCTTGAATTAATTTTCGTATAAGGAGTAAGGAAAGGATCCAGTTTCAGCTTTCTACTTATGGTTAGCCATTTTTCCCAGAACCATTTATTAAATAGGGACCCTTTTCCCCGTTTCTTGTTTTTGTCAAAAATCAGATGGTTATAGATGTGTGGTATTGTTTCTGAGGGCTCTGTTCTGTTCCATTGGTCTATATCTCTGTTTTGGTACCAGTACCATGCTGTTTTGGTTACTGTAGCCTTGTAGTATAGTTTGAAATCAGGTAGCGTGATGCCTCCAGCTTTGTTCTTTTGGCTTAGGATTGTCTCGGCAATGCGGAGTCTTTTTTGGTTCCATATGAACTTTAAAGCAGTTTTTTCCAATTCTGTGAAGAAAGTCATTGGTAGCTTAATGGGGATGGCATTGAATCTATAAATTACCTTGGGCAGTATGGCCATTTTCATATTGATTCTTCCTATCCATAAGCATGGTATGTTCTTCCATTTGCTTATGTCCTCTTTTATTTCACTGAGCAGTGGTTTGTAGTTCTCCTTGAAGAGGTCCTTTACATCCCTTGTAAGTTGGATTCCTAGGTATTCTATTCTCTTTGAAGCTATTGTGAATAGTTCATTCATTCATGATTTGGCTCTCTGTCTGTTACTTATGTATAACAATGCTTGTGATTTTTGCACATTGATTTTGTATCCTGAGACTTTGCTGAAGTTGCTTATCAGCTTAAGGAGATTTTGGGCTGAGACGATGGGGTTTTCTAAATATGCAATCATGTCATCTGCAAACAGGGACAATTTAACTTCTTCTTTTCCTAACTACGATGGGGTTTTCTAAATATGCAATCATGTCATCTGCAAACAGGGACAATTTAACTTCTTCTTTTCCTAACTGAATACCCTTTATTTCTTTCTCTTGCCTGATTGCCCTAGCCAGAACTTCCAACACTATGTTGAATAGGAGTGGTGAGAGAGGGCATCCCTGTCTTGTGCCAGTTTTCAAAGGGAATGCTTCCAGTTCTTGCACATTCAGTGTGATATTGGCTGCGGGTTTGTCATAAACAGCTCTTATTATTTTGAGATATGTTCCATCAATACCGAATTTATTGAGAGTTTTTAGCATGAAGGGCTGTTGAATTTTGTCAAAGGCCTTTTCTGCATCTATTGAGATAATCATATGGTTTTTGTCTTTGGTTCTGTTTATATGATGGATTACGTTTATTGATTTACATATGTTGAACCAGCCTTGCATCCCAGGGATGAAGCCCACTTGATCATGGTGGATAAGCTTTTTGATGTGCTGCTGATTCGGTTTGCCAGTATTCTATTGAGGATTTTTGCATCAATATTCATCAAGGATATTGGTCTAAAATTCTCTTTTTTTGTTTTGTCTCTGCCAGGCTTTGGTATCAGGATGATGTTGGCCTCATAAAATGAGTTAGGGAGGATTCCCTCTTTTTCTATTGATTGGAGTAGTTTCAGAAGGAATGGTACCAGCTCCTCCTTGTACCTCTGGTAGAATTTGGCTGTGAATCCGTCTGGACCTGGACTTTTTTTGGTTGGTAGGCTATTAATTATTGCCTCAATTTCAGAGCCTGCTATTGGTCTATTCAGGGATTCAACTTCTTCCTGGTTTAGTCTTGGGAGAGTGTAAGTGTCCAGGAAATTATCCATTTCTTCTAGGTTTTCTAGTTTATTTGCGTAGAGGTGTTTATAGTATTCTCTGATGGTAGTTTGTATTTCTGTGGGGTCTTGGTGATATCCTCTTTATCATTTTTTATTGCATCTATTTGATTCTTCTCTCTTTTCTTCTTTATTAGTCTTGCTAGTGGTCTATCAATTTTGTTGATCTTTTCAAAAAACAAGCTCCTGGATTCATTGATTTTTTGGAGGGTTTTTTGTGTCTCTATCTCCTTCAGTTCTGCTCTGATCTTAGTTATTTATTGCCTTCTGCTAGCTTTTGAATGTGTTTGCTCTTGCTTCTCTAGTTCTTTTAATTGTGATGTTAGGGTATCAATTTTAGATCTTTCTGGCTTTCTCTTGTGGGCATTTAGTGCTATAAATTTCCCTCTACACACTGCTTTAACTGTGTCCCAGGGATTCTGGTATGTTTTATCTTTGTTCTCATTGGTTTCAAAGAACATCTTTATTTCTGCCTTCATTTCGTTATGTACCCAGTAGTCATTCAGGAGCAGGTTGTTCAGTTTCCATGTAGTTGAGCGGTTTTGATTGAGTTTCATAGTCCTGAGTTCTAGTTTGATTGCACTGTGGTCTGAGAGACAGTTTGTTATAATTTCTGTTTTTACATTTGCTGAGGAGTGCTGTACTTCCAACTATGTGGTCAATTTTGGAATAAGTGTGATGTGGTGCTGAGAAGAATGTATATTCTGTTGATTTGGGGTGGAGAGTTCTGTAGATGTCTATTAGGTCTGCTTGGTGCAGAGTTGAGTTCAATTCCTGGATATCCTTGTTAACTTTCTGTCTCGTTGATCTGTCTAATGTTGACAGTGGGGTGTTAAAGTCTCCCATTATTATTGTATGAGCATCTAAGTCTCTTTGTAAGTCTCTAAGGACTTGCTTTATGAATCTGGGTGCTCCTGTATTGGGTGCATATATATTTAGGATAGTTAGTTCTTCCTGATGAATTGATCCCTTTACCATTATGTAATGGCCTTCTTTGTCTCTTTTGATCTTTGATGGTTTAAAGTCTGTTTTATCAGAGACTAGGATTACAACCCCTGCTTTTTTTTGTTTTCCATTTGCTTGGGAGATCTTCCTCCATCCCTTTATTTTGAGCCTATGTGTGTCTCTGCATGTGAGATGGGTCTCCTGAATACAGCAAACTGATGGGTCTTGACTCTTTATCCAATCTGCCAGTCTGTGTCTTTTAATTGGACCATTTAGTCCATTTACATTTAAGGTTAATATTGTTATGTGTGAACTTGATCCTGTCATTATGATATTAGCTGGTTATTTTGCTCATTAGTTGATGCAGTTTCTTCATAGTGTTGATGGTCTTTACAATTTGGTATGTTTTTGCAGTGACTGGTACTGGTTGTTCCTTTCCATGTTTAGTGCTTCCTTCAGAAGATCTTATAAGGCAGGCCTGGTGGTGACAAAATATCTCAGCATTATCTTGTCTGTAAAGGATTTTATTTCTCCTTCACTTATGAAGCTTAGTTTGGCTGGATATGAAACTCTGGGTTGAAAATTGTTTTCTTTAAGTATGTTGAATATTGGCCCCCACTCTCCTCTGGCTTGTAGGGTTTCTGCCAAGAGATCTGCTGTTAGTCTGATGGGCTTTCCTTTGTGGGTAACCCGACCTTTCTCTCTGGCTGCCCTTAACATTTTTTCCTTCATTTAAACTTTGGTGAATCTGACAATTATGTGTCGTGGAGTTGCTCTTCTCGAGGAGTATCTTTGTGGCGTTCTTTGTATTTCCTGAATTTGAATGTTGGCCTGCCTTACTAGGTTGGGGAAGTTCTCCTGGATGATATCCTGCAGAGTGTTTTCCAACTTGGTTCCATTTCCCCCTTCACTTTCAGGCACACCAATCAGATGTAGATTTTGTCTTTTCACATAATCCCATATTTCTTGGAGGGTTTGTTCATTTCTTTTTACTCTTTTTTCTCTACACTTCTCTTCTTGCTTCATTTCATTCATTTGATCTTCAATCACTGATACTCTTTCTTCCAGTTGATCGAGTCGGTTACTGAAGTTTGTGCATTTGTCACGTAATTCTTGTGTCATGGTTTTCATCTCTTATCAGTTCTTTTATGGTCTTCTCCGCATTGATTACTCTAGTTATCCATTCATCCATTCTTTTTTCAAGGTTTTTAGTTTCTTTGTGCCGGGTACGTAGTTCTTCCTTTAGCTCTGAGAAGTTTGATCGACTGAAGCCTTCTTCTCTCAACTCGTCAAAGTCACTCTCCGTTCAACTTTGTTCCATTGCTGGCGACGAGCTGCGTTCCTTTGGAGGGGGAGATGCTCTCTGATTTTTTGAATTTCCAGCTTTTCTGCACTGCTTTTTCCCCATCTTTATGGTTTTATCTGCCTTTCATCTGTGATGATGGTGACATACTGATGGGGTTTTGGTGTGGGTGTCCTTTCTGTTTTTTAGTTTTCCTTCTAACAGTCAGGACCCTCAGCTGCAGGTCTGCTGGAGTTTGCTTGAGGTCCACTTTATATTACTGCTGAGTAACAATCTGAAAAGCCTCCCCTTTAGACACACACATGTGGCAAAAGCAGAACTGAAGGAATGGCCAAGGGGCTTGAACAAGTAGAGAGACTGACAGTCTTTGAAATTTCAGGGAACCCCAGATACATCTGGGGGGAGCCATTGTTTTCCCATTTTCCTGAAAAGTTCTCGCAGGTATAAGAAATGGGAATAGAAACTGAATAGGTTCTGGAGCCAGGGCTACAAAGGCCCCAGCTCTGATCTGCACAGACTGAAAACCACATATCAGATGAAATTACATACACAAAAAGACAGTCCTTAAAAATAGCCATCTTGGTCCCTCTCAAAACCAAAAGACCAAAATGATCAGAGGGGCCAAACAGAGTATTGCAGGTCATGACAGTACCTTTGCTTTTGTGTCTGCATGAGTTGGGGCATCATGGGAGAGTTGGAGTTCAACATTTTACACATTTGAATAACTGTGTTGGGGGACAGTGGGAGGGGGTGTGGACTTTAATTTGAGAGCTCATAAGAAATAAACTTTTGTTTTCCCACTGATCTTTCCCATTTGCAGAGTTTCCCAAACAGTACTCAATGGAGTAGCTTACTCTGTGGCCATCCGAGTGCTTATTTGTGCTCATATTCCGACCTACCTGATTTTTCCACTATTTTCACTTCACTCTCCATAGTCTAGGACTCTTTCCTATGCTCCAAAAGTGAAGATAATATTCAGCTCAGGAAAGATTTCAACTTATAAAGAAAAAAGGAACATGGTGTGTTGTGCTTTTCCTGGATACATTCCCAGCCCTTTGTTCAGCTATGAAGAGAGGATATTACAGATGGGTCTGGAAAACGATTTCCCAAAACGATTTAATAAATCAGTCAACTAACTGCCTTCTTCTGAATGCTTAGGGATTATTTTAAATATGCAGACTCTGAAAAAACTACTGACTCAAAGGCACGGGGATAAACCCATGATACCAGATACTTTAAAGTGTTTTCCATAAGGTTTTGTAAGTACTGATGTTCTGGAACCACCACTCATCAAACCTGGTTACGTGCAGAACTTCTGACAAAAGGGGAAGTTTAAAGTCTATATGCCACATTATGAAGCATTTCCACTCTGAATCAAAAAGTTTCAATCTCCCCTTTCAGAACAGGGATCAGATTCAGATAAGCATATTGGGGGCTCCCAAGAGACTCACAAGGAAAAATGTAAAGATGTACAAGAGTGGTTACCGTTTTCTGGAAGGACGTTATCCTCATCCAGAGAGAGCAGGTTCCTGTAGTTCTCCAACATCACGTCCCTGTACAAGGCCCTCTGGGCAGGGTCCAGGTACTCCCACTCCTCTTGAGAGAATTCTATGGCCACATCCTTGAATGTAAACAGTCCCTGAAATAAAAACACACTTCACCAAGTGGACACAGGAAAATTTCTTATTTTCACACAAAATGACAGAAAAGAGGTGTAAATATTCACTTGGCCAGAGTGATGTGACTGATTTATGTGAGTTAATGTAAGCAACTTATATATCCCTGATTTTATTTTAATTGAGATGAAATTCACGTAACATAAAATTAGCTATTTTAGGCTGGGTGCAGTGGCTCACACCTGTAATTTCAGCACTTTGAGAGGCTGAGGCGGGAGGACCTCTTGAGCTCAGGAGTTTGAGACCAGTCTGGGCAACAAAGTGAGACTCCATCTCTACCAAAAAATTTTTAAAAATTAGCTGGGCACAGTGGCATGGGCCTGTGGTCCCCGTTACTCAGGAGGCTGAGGTGGGAGGATCACCTGTGCCTGGGAGGTGGAGACTACAGTAAGCAGTGATCATGCCACTGCACCCCAGTCTGGGCGACAGAGCAAGACTTCACCTCAAAATAAAACAAAAAAATTAGCCATTTTAAAGTATAATTCAGTGGCATTTAGTATATTCACAAAGTTATACACCACCACCTCTGTCTAGTTCAAAAACATTTTTATCATCTCCAAAAGAAATGCCGTACCCATTAAGCAGTCACTCCCCATGTGACTTTAACATAAGATAAGCTTAACCAAACAGGTAAATGACTTGCATGCTGCAAACTATAAAATACTAATGAAGGAAATTAAAGCAGACAAAACAAATAAATGGAAAGATATTCTATGTTCAAGAACTTAGGAAATTAATACTATGAAAATGTCCATATTATTCAAAGCAATCTACAGAGTCAATGCAATACCTATCAAAATCACAGTGGCACTTTTTACAAAAATATAAGAAATAATCCTAAAATTCATATAGAACTATGGCCGGGTGCGGTGGCTCACGCTGTAATCCAAGCACTTTGGGAGGCCAAGGCGGGCAGATCACGAGGTCAGGAGATCAAGACCATCCTGGCAAAACACGGTGAAACCCCGTCTCTATTAAAAAATACAAAAAATTATGGCCGGGCGCGGTGGCTCAAGCCTGTAATCCCAGCACTTTGGGAGGCCGAGGCGGGCGGATCATGAGGTCAGGAGATCGAGACCATCCTGGCTAACACGGTGAAACCCCGTCTCTACTAAAAATACAAAAAACTAGCCAGGCGCGGTGGCGGGCGCCTGTAGTCCCAGCTACTCGGGAGGCTGAGGCAGGAGAATGGCGTAAACCCGGGAGGCGGAGCTTGCAGTGAGCTGAGATCCGGCCACTGCACTCCAGCCTGGGTGACAGAGCAAGACTCCGTCTAAAAAAAAAAAAAAAAAAAAAAATACAAAAAATTAGCCAGGCGTGGTGGTGGGCGCCTGTAGTCCCAGCTACTCGGGAGGCTGAGGCAGGAGAATGGCGTGAACCTGGGAGGCGGAGCTTGCAGTGAGCCAAGATCGCGCCACTGCACTCTAGCCTGGGCCACACAGTGAGACTCCATCTCAAAAAAAAAAAAAAATCATATAGAACTATAAAGACCCAAAAGAGCCAAAGCAATTTTGAGCGAGAATATCAAAGCTGGCAGTATCACACTTACTGATTTCAAAGTGTATTACAAAGGTATGGTAATCAAAACAGTATGGTACTGGCATGAAACAGACACAAAACAAAAGGACTAGAATACAAAGCCAGCAATAAACTCACACATATACAATCAACTGATCTTTGACAAGTGTGTCAAGAATACATAATGGAGAAAAGACACTCTCTTCAGTAAATAGTGCTAGGAAATCTATACATCAAATGCAAAAGAATGAAACTGGATGCTTATCTTATGCCATAAATAAAAATAAACTCAAAATTGACTAAAGACTCAAGGTAAATTTACTCAATTTACCTTGTGTCTTTAGTTTTACCTGAAATTGTAAAACTCCTAGAAGAAAACACAGGAGAAAATGTTCTTGACATTATCTTGCCAATGATTTCTTGGATATCACACCAAAAGCGCAGGCAAGAAAAGCAAAAATAGACCAGTGGGACTACATCAAACCAAAACACTTGTGCACACCAAAAGAAACAACCAACAAAACGAAAAGGCAACTTATGGAATGGGAAAATATTTGCAAACTATGTATCTGAGAAGGGGTTAATATCCAAAAAATGTAAGGAACTCCTACAATTCAAGAGCCAAAAAAACTAATTACCCAATAAAAAATGGGCAAAAGAGCTGAACAGACATTTTTTCCAAAGAGAACATAAAAATGGCCATTAGGTATATGAAAAGGTGCTCAATATCACTAATCACCAGGAAAATGCAAATCAACAACATAATATGATCTCACATATATCAGGATGACCATTAAAGAAAAAAAAATCGACAAGCAATGTCCAGGATGTGGAGAAAAGGGAACTGTTGTACAATGTTGGTCAGAATATGAATTAGTGCAGCCACTATGGAAACAGTATGGAGGTTCCTCAAAAACTAAAAATAGGCCACCAGCTCACACCTGTAATCCCAGCATTTTGGGAGGCCGAGGTGGGCGGATCACGAGATCAGAAGTTCAAGACCAGCCTGGCCAACATGGTGAAACCCCATCTCTACTAAAAACATAAAATTTAGCTGGGTGTGGTGGTGGGCGCCTGTACTCCCAGCTACTCAGGAGGCTGAGGCAGGAAAATTGCTTGAAACCGGGAGGCAGAGGTTGCAGTGAGCCGAGGTCATGCCACTGCATTCCAGCCTGGGCAACAGAGGAAGACTCCATCTCAGGAAAAAATAAAAATAAAAATAAAAGTAAAAGTAAAAGTAAAACGACTATGATCTAGTAATTCCACTACTGGATATATACCCAAAAGAATTAAAATCACGATCTTGAAGAGAGATAGGGACTTTCATATTTATTGCAGCTTTATTCTTAATAGCCAAGTCATGTCTAAATGTCCATCAAGGAATGACTGGATAAAGAAAATGTGGCGCACACACACACACACGAATATTACTCAGCCTTAAAAAAGAAGGAAATTCTGCTATTTGCCATAGACTACCTGAATGAAACTGGAGTATATTATATAAATGAAATAGGCCACACGGAGAACAAATACATGATTCCACTTACATGAGGAAATGAAAACAGTAAAACTCATAGAAACAGAGAATAGAATGGTGGTTGCTAGGTGCAGAGTGGGGAAATGGTGAGGTAGTAATTAGTACCAGTTATGCAAGATGAAAAAGTCCTAGAGATCTACTGAATAACACAGTGCTTATAGTTAATTCTGTATTGTATACTTAAAAATTTGTTAAGACAGTAGTTCTTTTTTTTTTTTTTTTTTTTTTTTTTTTGAGACGGAGTCTCACTTTGTCGCCCAGGCTGGAGTGCAGTGGCCGGATCTCAGCTCACTGCAAGCTCCGCCTCCCGGGTTTACGCCATTCTCCTGCCTCAGCCTCCCGAGTAGCTGGGACTACAGGCGCCCACCACCTCGCCCGGCTAGTTTTTTGTATTTTTTAGTAGAGACGGGGTTTCACCATATTAGCCAGGATGGTCTCGATCTCCTGACCTCGTGATCCGCCCGTCTCGGCCTCCCAAAGTGCTGGGATTACAGGCTTGAGCCACCGCGCCCGGCCAAGACAGTAGTTCTTAGGTTGTATTATAAAAATATGAAATAATAAAGATGGCAGAAAAAAACTTTTTGAGGCATTGGATATGTTTATGACAGATTGCAGTGGTGGTGTCAGAGGTGTATACTTATCTCTAAACTCATTAAATTGTATACATTACATATGTATAGCTTTTTTATGTCAATCATACCTCAATAAGGAAGTTAAAATTCATTCAAAACTGAGTTTTTCAGTTTTCCTTTTATTGATTTCCAATTTCACTCGATTGTGGTGTGAGAACACAGTTTTATGAGTTCTAGCTTTGTAGTGAGACTTGTTCTGTGGCCTGACATGTGGTCTATCCTGGAGAATATTCTATGTACATTTGAGAAGAGTACAGATTCTGTTTTTACTGAGTGCAGTTTTCTTTCCATGCTTGTTCGGTGTAGTTTACAGCAGTGGTGTCCAATCTTTTGGCTTCCCTGGGCCACACTGGAAGAAGAATTGTCTTGGGCCACACATAAAATACACTAACAATAATGACAGCTGATGAGCTTTAAAAAAAAAAGAAAACACATACAAAAAAATCTCATGTTTTAATAAAGTTTACAAATTTGTGTTGTGTCACATTCAAAGCCATCCTGAGCCACATGCAGTCCGTGTTCCATGGGTTAGATAATCTTGGTTTAAAGTGTTGTTCAAGCCCTTTATTTCCTTACTGATCTTCTGTATGGTTGTTCTATCCATTATTAAAAAGAGAGCATTGAATTCTTTATTATAGTAGGACTGTATCTCCTTGTAATTTTTGCTCCAAAATATTTGGGGCTTTGATATTTGATCCATATTTTTTATAGCGGTTACATGTTCTTGATGGATTAACCCCAATATTTACCGTCCTTCAACATCTCTGATATCAATTTTTTTTTTTTTTTTTTTTTTTTGAGACGGAGTCTTGCTCTGTCGCCCAGGCAGGAGTGCAGTGGCCGGATCTCAGCTCACTGCAAGCTCCGCCTCCCGGGTTCACGCCACTCTCCTGCCTCAGCCTCCCTAGCAGCTGGGACTACAGGCACCTGCCACATCGCCCGGCTAGTTTTTTGTATTTTTTAGTAGAGATAGGGTTTCACCAGGTTAGCCAGGATGGTCTTGATCTCCTGACCTTGTGATCCGCCCACCTTGGCCTCCCAAAGTGCTTGGATTACAGGCTTGAGCCGCCACGCCCGGCCTATCAATTTTTGACTTAAAGTTTATTTGGTCTGCTATCTGTATAGCTATCCAGCTAGGTTTAATATTTGCATGAAATACCTTTTCACATCCCTTTATTATACTTTCCAGACTATTTGTGTCTTTAGCTCTAAAGGAAGTCTTTTATAAATATCATATAGTGAAATCATAGTTTTAAAAAATTATTCCTCCAGTAAGTGCCTTTTAATGGAGAATTTAATCCACTTCAGAGTCAGATAAAAGTAACTACTGATAAAAGAACTACTTTTACCATTTTGCTACTTATTTTTTATATGCCTATCTTTTTTGTTTTGTAATTATTCCCTTACTTCCTTCCTTGTGTGTATAAGTTTGTGTGTGTATATCATTTCGGTTCCCTTCTTTACATTTTTGCTATTTTCTTAATGGTTGCCCTGGGGATTAAAATTTACATCAGAAGCTGGTAATAATTAAGTTTCAATGGATGCTAAGTTAGCTTCAATTGCATAACAACTTCTGTTTCTATACAGCTCTGGCTGGTTCTCTTCATACCGTCAAAAATTACTTCTCTATGCATTTTATAGCCAGTAACAGATTTACAATTATTGTTTTATACATGCCTTTTAAATCATATTAAAAAGGTTTTTAAAAAACCAGTAATATTGGCATTTATATTTATACCTATGTAGGTATTTTACCTGTATTAATTTGTTCTTATAGCATTAAGGTACTGCTGGTGTCCTTTTATTTCAGCCTAAAAGACTTTGTTTAAGATTTCATGCAGGTAAGTCCACTAATGCAAACTCCCTCAGCTCTTGTTTATCTGGGGATCTCAATTTCACTGTCAATTCTGAAGGATAATTTGCCTGATATTGAATTCCTGCTGGATAGTTCTTCCTTTCAAACTTTGAATATGTCATTCCACTAATTTCCAGCCTCCATAGTTTCTGATGAGAATTTGGCTGTTAATCTTTTTGAGGATCACTGTACGTGACAAATCATTTCTGTGTTGCTACTACCATGATTCTTTTTCCTTCCACAGTTTGATTATGTGTATTGCTCTGGATCTCTATAAGTTTATCACAATTAAAGTTCACTGAGTTTCCTAGGTATACAGATTCATGCTCTTTATATATTTCGGAGGTTTCAGTTCTTATTTCTTCAAATATTCTTTCTGCCTTTTGCTTTCTCTTTTTCTTCGAAAATTTTTATTAAGCATACATGCCTATGCTTCATGGTGTCCCAAAGCTTTCTTACATTTTATTTTTCTTCACTTTCTTCTGCTCAGATTAAATAATTTCAATTAACCTAAAGTTTAAGTTAGCTAATTCTGTATTCTGTCAATCTACTCTTGAAACTTTATAGCTGAAATTTTCATATTATACTTTTCAACTCCAAAACTTCTATTTCACTTCTTTTTAATAATTTCTATGTCTTTACTGATACTCATTGAAACACTGTTGTCCTACTTTCCTTTAGTTCTTTGTCCACCGTTTACTTCAGCTGTCTAAGCATGGTTAAGATAGTTGATTTAAAGTATTTTTTAGTAAGTGTAGTGTCTGAACTTCCTCAGAAACATCATTATTAAGCCAGTAATCATGCTTCAAATTGCCCAACCTGGAGGAATCCTCACACAGCTGTAGTACAGTTGGCCTGCTCCCAAGCAGCCAATGCGGATTCTTTATAACAGAGAAAAACTGTATGTGTCTTCAGTAAGAGAATGCTCCAATGAGAAAGCAAAAACTCAAGTTATCTCTGTTTACCAGCCTAAAAACGAAATGAAGACATACAGTATACAAATATACAAATTTGCAAAACAGAATATCACAACAAAAATTCACTAAACGTTTTCTAAAATTAAGTTATGATTTTTATGATTTTTCTTCCATTGAAGAGAATGAACAATAGTTCCTGATGGAGACAGTGAGTGATGGTGGACTGGACAACATGTTTTACTCCTTAGTCCCTAAGCATCACTGTGTGACATTCTATCATAAAATATATATATATCATGTGATGCTTACTACAAAAGAAATGTAATATTTAACAACAAGTAGTATAATCAGAATTTGCTCCTGCCTCTCTGATGACAGGAAGTTCTGCTCATAGGTCTTAGCTACATTATAGCCATCTTTTGGCTATTATTATTATTATTATTTTTTTTTTTTGAGATGGAGTCTCGCTCTGTCACCCAGGCTGGAGTGCAGTGGCGCAATCTCGGCTCACTGCAACTTCTGCCTCTCTGGTTCACACCATTCTCCTGCCTCAGCCTCCCGAATAGCTGGGACTACAGGCGCCTGCCACCATGCCCCACTAATTTTTTTGTATTTTTAGTAGAGATGGGGTTTCACCATGTTAGCTAGGATGGTCTTGATCTCCTGACCTCGTGATCCACCTGCCTTGGCCTCCCAAAGTGCTGGGATTACAGGCGTGAGCCACCGTGCCTGGCTGGCTATTATTTTTTAATTATTATTATTATCTTTTTGAGACGGAGTTTTGCTCTTGTTGCCTAGGATGAAGTGCAATGGCACGATCTTGGCTCACTGCAACCTCCACCTCCCGGGTTCAAGTGATTCTCCAGCCGCAGCCTCTCGAGTAGCTGGGATGACAGGCATGTGCCACTATGCCCAGCTAATTTTGCATTTTTAGTAGAGACAGGGTTTCACCATGTTGGTCAGGCTGGTCTTGAACTCCTGACCTCAGGTGATCCACCCGCCTCAGCCTCCCAAAGTGCTGGGATTACAGGTGTGAGCCACTGCACCTGGCCCCTTTTGGTTATTACTAAAGAGTCAAAAAAGTAACAGATGCTGGTGAGGTTGTGGAGAAAAAGGAACACTTACACACTGTTGGTGGGAGGGTAAATTAGTTCAACCATCCTGGAAGACGGTGTGGTGATTCCTCAAAGATCTAAAAACAGAACTACCATTCGACCCAGCAATCCCATCATGCATGCACGAACATACACATACGTGCACATGTTCACTGTGGCACTATTCACAATAGCAAAGACGTGGAATCAACCTAAATGCCGACCAATGGTGGACTGAATAAAGAAAATGTGGTACACACACACATACACCACGGAATACTATGTAGCCATAAAAAAAAAAAAAAGAGATGATGTCTTCTGCAGGAACATGGATACAGCTGGAGCCCATTATCTTTAGCAAACTATCACAGGAATAGAAAACCAAATGGTGCATGTTCTCACAAGTGGGAGCTAAATGATGAGAACACATGGACACATAGAGGGAAACAACACACACTGGGGTCTATCATGGGTGGAGGGTGGGAGGCGGGAGAGGATCAGGAAAAATAACTAATGGGTACTAGGTTTAATATCTGGATGATGAAATAATCTTTACAACAAACCCCCATGACACAAGTTTAGCTATGTAACAAACCTACCCCTGGACTTAAAGTTAAATTAAGAAAAATAATAAATTATAGACATTTTTATATAAACACCCACTGCATGAGAATTCCTAAATGAACAGCAGAGTCTTCATGAGATGGATGCACTGTGAAGAATTTAAAGAACCTCCTGCTGTTAAGACAATTATGTTGATTTAATATCTTAAAACCAATTATGAAAAAAGACTACCTTCTCCATCCCCAATGTCTACTTCTGAACTTCCCATTCTATTCCAAATTAATATTTTACAGCCAGAAACACAGACTCAATTGTTTCGCTACAAACGTATTATAAACTCAAGCTAAGCAAGTTTCCGCCATCAGTCTACTTTTCCAAAGTTTTCCAGGTATTTGTGCACATTAATGTATCACTTACATATGCAGCTTCTTTAATCCTGGTTTATAAAGAGCTGAAAGGGCATCCAAATGAAGTCTCTAAACAGTCACTACCACCCAACCTCACTGACACCATGGAGCCTGCCCCCCATATCCAATCCATGACTAGGCATCAAACCCTTCCCAGAACAATCATCTAAATGGAGCCTTTTCCAAAGTTCCATGTTACTGGGTCACAGTGAGATGGAATCTAGGTAGAGATGGAATTGAGGCAAAGCCCTGGGTGTGAATATACATGTCAGTCAGGACACTTCAGAGTCAGATAAAATTAGCAAGTCCAAAATATGGCATTTCAGGAAGGAGAGGACAAAACAATCAACCAAGAATATAACTTTTACCTGAGAAAGAGCCATTCCCTCCTCTTCTTTCTTTCCTCTTCCTCTGAGTTTCTTTCTCCAGTAAGATCAGTCTGTATGTCAAAAATATGTTGTTTAATGCTTAAAATCAATACAGGCCCTTCCTCTACACACACAGACACAGGAAGAGGCTTGATATAGAAATAAGATGGTCCTTAGCTTTCAACTGCAACAAGAGTGAAAATAAACTCATGAAAAAAATAAACTAAACAGAGACTAAGAAGTGAGTTATTCCACCTATGTCTTCAAAAAGTTCTCCCTTCTTGCTGAAACCCAACATTCTGTATCAATTGCATTGTCCTCTGTCCACCTGATGCTCAGCCAAGAAAAACTGCTATGTCCAAGTTCACAGCCTCTCCCTGGGTAGCCAGCATCCAAAGACCGTCAGTCAATGCAGGATAATAAAAGCCTAAAATTGGAACAGGTGAAGAGCCACCATAGCTCCAGAAATCCCTGCTGTAGCCATACTACGTAGTTTAGATATTTGTCCTACAGGCAGAGGGAAAGCATAAAAGGATTTAACGCCAGGAGATGCCATAATAAAATTAAGACTTACTCCTGATGCAGAGATAGTGAGAAAGTATAAAAAGCTGAGAGAAGCAGCTCTCCTATCTCTAAGCCTATGCCCCCACCCCTTTCCTAGTAGTTTCCATCATTTTTGGAGGTCTGAGAGTCATTTAAGACTAACTGTAACTGGGCACCCTCTCTCAAAAAATTGCCACATGCAGACACATGCTCAATCCTGAACATCATTTCAGGGGTTCCATCGGCTCAGATTCAGAATTTCTGGTATACCCATCATCTCCATGTTACCGGTGGGCACACTGAGCCTGAGAGAGAGGAGACATTTCACCAAGTTACCTGGGAAAGGTCTGAGTTGAGTGAGCAGAACTCAGTTGTAAATGAATTCTGAAATGGTGGCCTGGATAGGGCAGTAGGAAAGGTTTATCCTTATTTCCAGATTACCATTCACATTCCTGAGTAGAAGCTTCTATTCCATGGGTTTAATCAATCCCAAGGATTTAATTCCTCTTTTCCAGAAAAATATTCAAAAATATGAAATTACAAATAGCTATTACTCTTGGAAAGCATGAAAGGGGGTCAGCTGTGGAGATTAGTGCTGAGTAATCTCTTCATTATGAACAGATGGGCTCTGTTGGAACAAAATTCCACACCAATCCAGGCCATTCTTCAACATCTTGCAGAGAAAGGACAAAGGGGACCTGGGGGAACATCTACTTAGTGGGAGGCTTTCAGATGACATAAGGGAGTAAAGAAACTGAATAGAGCTGAGCCTTGACCAACACCAGTGATAGGGGCACTAACCGCCCCCAGCCCCCAGTCAAAAATTCAGGTACAACTTTTGATTCCCCAAAAACTTAACTACTGATAGCCCATTGTTGACCAGAAGTCTTACTGAAAACATAAACCATTGATAAACACATATTTTGTATGTTACATGTATTGTATACTGTATTCTTACAACAAAGTAAGTTAGAGAAATGATACTGTTAATAAGAAAATCATAAAGAAGGGAAAATATATTTACCATTCACTAAGAGGAAGTGGATCATCACAATTCTTCATCTTCCTCGCATCCCCCCACCGAGGTCATATTGTGTGGGCTGCAGTGGAGAAGAGAAGGGGTTCATTTTGCTGTCTCAGGAGTGACAGGGGTAGAAGAAAATCCCCTGTATAGTTGGACCTGCATAGCTCAAACTGGTGTTGTTCAAGGTCAACTGCATTAAGCTAACTGGTTAAACCAGATTTTAAGGGCTAAAAGATTATCAACACCCTTAGAGTGAAACACTGTGAAATCAGGTACAAGACATAAAAGAACAGTTCCAATATATGATAAAAAGTAGAAAGCATTTAGGCCAGGCGCGGTGGCTCACGCCTGTAACCCCAGAGCTTTAGGAGGCGGAGACAGATCACCCGAGGTCAGGAGTTCGAGACTAGCCTGGATAACAAGGTGAAAATCCCATCTCTACTAAAATACAAAAAATTCGCCAGGCATGGTGGTGCGTGCCTATAATCCCAGCCACTCGGGAGGCTGAGGCAGGAGAATCGCTTGAACCCTGGAGGCGGAGGTTGCAAGTGAGCCGAGATCGAGCCACTGCACTCCAGCCTGGGCGACAAAGTGACACTCCGTCTCAAAAAAAAGAAAAGAAAAACAAAGCATGTAAAACTCATAAGCTGAACGATACATTTAAGAGAAAATAATTTGAAAAATTTTTTTTAAATCCAATAAATTCTGGAATTACGTTTAAGACAAGTTGTATATACATCAAATTTAGAAAATGACACAAGCCACACACAAAAAAGGAGGGAATAATATTGTTAATGTCTGTTGGTAAAGCAGCATATGGGGTCACAGTTTCTTCCCATTTCTTGACTCTCCTCAAGATGAGAGAAAGGGAAGAGGGTAACCTGGAATCAACTGAGCTAAGTCAGTTAACCCTCTGGCTGAATAAGGGTTACTTCAGATGTAATAATTAGAAAACGCAGAAACCTCACACCCTAGTTTTGCAATGTTCATTCTCTTCTGCATAAACAGTGAAACAAATTTTAAATTAATTATAGAGCCATGCATCAGTACTTCACAACTTAATGTTCCATATTAAATCAACTCCAAACTCACTTGGATTTGGGTCCCCGTCAATCTCTCTCTCCCACCTTCTGTTTCTTTCCTTTTCTTTCTCCCATTTCGGCGTTTCCCTGTCCATTTCTGCTCATTTTGCTTCCCTTCCCCTCCTTCTCTGACAGTGTTTGGCCTCATCTTGGTAGCATCCTTTTTTTCAGTCCCGGCTATTCTTTCTGATTGCTCTCTAATTTCGCGCATTTCTCCCTCTTTCTCCTCCATTTCTGCTTCCCCTCTGTTCTCCCTGGACGAGGGCGAAGGGTGTGTATCCGCCCCGAATGAGGGCTTTACCAGGAGGAGAGAAGAGGGAGTCAGAGAAGAGTTTTAAGCAGAGAAACGACGCGGTGGGCGGTCGGTAGCCACACTGACCGAAGGCAAAAAAGTACGGGCCAGTACCCACTTCAGAACGATTTTAATCCGAAATGGACGCAGACCTCCAGACCCTCTGGGAGCTACGGGACTGGGAACGTCTAGGGGCCACGCCGAGCAGGTTCGGGGTTTTAACCTACAGGGCGACCCCAAAACCCGACAGCTGAGCGTGGGAACCTGGGGCCCGCGAGGCGCAGGCTTGAACCCGAAAGACGGAGACTCACTCACCCGAGAGTGACAGTAGCCCCGCGAGATCCGCTTCCGGGTCGGCAGGAACCTGCGCGTACGCGAGTGCACTGGGGAGGCGCAAGGGGCAAGGGCAGGGGCAGGGCGCGGACCAATGTGGGGATAGGCGGGCAAATGGCGGGAATGGGCGGGCAAATGGCGGGAATGGGCGGGGACAAAGACGGGATGGGCGGGGATAATGGCGGTGGGCGGGGACAATGGCGGGGCGGGGGCGGGGCCTACGGGTCGGACTGCAAGACCTCACCTCGGCGCGTCCCAGCGACTTTTTTGGGTCTGTTCGTCGTCCAGCAGTACTCGATTCTTCACTTTTGGATTCCCTTGAATCTCTTTGGTGTCCTTTGAAGCCTAGTTAAGCAAAAAATTAGAGACCCATAGATCCCCTATATTGGAATCGGAGCTTAAGTTGGAAAAGATTTGCTTGGAAACGTTTTTGCGAGCGATGGAGGCGCGTCCTGCGATGAGGCGGGAGAAGCGCTGGGACCTGGTGGATGGGAGAGGGCTACGGAACAGGTGGGCGCTTGGATCCAGGAACTTCTGAGATCTGGACGATTAGAATTTTTATTTAATTAAGTGAAAGCTGGAGTTGTCTGCGTAGGTGATGGAAACTACAATGAGATGCATTTTTGTGCCTGTGCGGATTGTAAAATTTTATATTGACTTTCACTGGAATATAATTTTTGTTTCTGTTCCCCAGTCACCCAGGAGGCAGAGATGCATCGTGGGCTGAGTTCCAGAGAATTTATGGGGTCAGACCCTGGGCTGTGGGGGTGGAAAGCTGAGGCTTGGCTTTAAAAGAACAAAAATTTCTGCTTGTATCGATATAAATTTATTTTCCTTTCTTTATTATTCTAATGCGCGCTTCTTAAGATAAATTACAAATCCAAGTACTGGATTTATTAGAGTTGGTATCTTGTGTTTTGCCTAAGTTATTAATTACTAATATAATATCGTTATTATTATTTTTATTATTATTTTGAGATGGAGTCTCTCTCTGTTTCCCAGGCTGGATTGTAATGGCGCGATCTCGGCTCACGGCAACCTGCGCCTCCTGGGTCAAGCGATTTTCCTGCCTCAGCCTCCCGAGTATCTGGGACTGCAGGCGTATGCCACCATGCCTGGCTAATTTTTGCATTTTTAGTAGAGACGGGGTTTCATCGTGTTAGCCAGGCTGGTCTGGGACTCCTGAGCTCATGTGATCCGCCCACCTGGGCCTCACGAAGTGCTGGGGTTATAGGCGTGAGCCACTGCTCCTGGCCTTTAGTTTGTAAAGTCTTTATTCTCAGTTATTCGGAAGACTATTTTTAACATAATATGTGTTTGGCAGTGCTCCTGGACAACTGAATTGATTTCTCTTGGGCCCGGAGAGGAAACTTGCTGACTGGAGGCTCCTCAAGAGAAGAGGAGCCTATATGGTGGTATCTGAGTAAACCAAGCCCTATCCACTGCTTCTTTGAGTCTCTGTTTTCGTAACTGGGAATTACATCTGATAATAGGTGAAGGGTGAAAAAATGAGAGTGTATTTTAGCATAAAAATACATATATATGTTATTTACATATAAACATACACATATAAAAATTCTATTTATTTTACATATAAAATCCATATATGTATTTAAATTTTTTTTTTTTTTTTTTTTTGAGATGGAGTCTCACCCTGTCGCCAGGCTGTAGTGCAGTGGCACGATCTTGGGCACTGCAACCTCCACCTACTGCAACCTCTGCCTATCGGGTTCAAGCGATTCTCCTGCCTCAGCCTCCCAAATAGTTGGGATTACAGGTGCGCGCCACCACGCCCAGCTAATTTTTTGTTGTCGTTTTGCGTTTTTTTTTTGAGACGGAGGCTCACTCTGTTGCCAGGCTGGAGTGCAGTGGCACTCTCTCGACTCACCGCAACCTTTCCCTCCCGGATTCAAGTGATTCTCTTGCCTTAGCCTCCTGAGTAGCTGGGATTACAGGCATGTGCCCCCACACCCGGCTAACTTTGTATTTTTAGTAGAGATGGGGTTTCACCATATTGGTCAGGCTGGTCTCGAACTCCCGACCTCATGATCCACCTGCCTGGGCCTCCCAAAGTTCTGGGATTACAGGCGTGAGCCACTGCGCCTGGCCTTAAGAAATGTTTTTAAAGTGTATGGCACAGTTCTTGGTGGTGGAATATATAAACTGTAGGTTGGAGAGTCTAATTCCCCTAGATGGGGACATAGCCACATGTAAGGCTGTCAGGAGGGAAGTTTGAGGACATCGTGGCTCCCAGTGTAGGAAATATGGGAAAGGCATTTGTCCTTTGATTTTCTGCTGAGAGCTTCAAAATGCACATGCCCCAAGATTATGTCACTTTTTTTTCATGATGAAATGGAATTTATTTCTGGATGTGTATTTTAATGTTCTAATGCTGCAATTTTGGGGGTGAAGAAAATAAAATTCAGAAGTAGAAAATGAAAGTTTTCCTTTCCTGACCCCTCCATACTGGTAAATAATTGAGATGGCCAGGGTTAAAAGTTTAAGGAAATGTGTTCCTAAACTTGAAAAATTTTAAATTTTCACTCTGCTTAATAACTCATACTGGGAAAAATTTTGTACAATAAGTAAATACTGTGGATAGTAATATGTTCCCATTGATTATTCCTTGTTTCATACTAGTTTTGTGTCAACATATCCCTTCATTAGTTTGAGCTGTATCTTTCCAGACCATTTAATATGTATTTAAGGTATAGGATAGTACATATAGTCACAGTGCACTGTTAATTCTGTACTAATATTTTACCTAAACCCCACCAATTGATTTTCTTAATCACAAGTACTTTCTGGGGATATTTTCTAATTTTAAAGAATATGAATGTACCAGACTTTAATAGTTTCCTCATTTTAGACTTTCAATGTTGTTCTATTTATTTATTTATTTTTTGAGACAGAGTCTCGCTCTGTCACCCAGCAGTGGCGCCATCTCAGTTCACTGCGACATCCACCTCCTGGGTTCAAGCAATCCTCCTGCCTCAGCTTCTCGAGTAGCTGGGATTACAGGCGTGTGCCACAATGCCTGGCTATTTTTTGTATTTTTAGTAGAGACAGGGTTTCACCATGTTGGCCAGGCTGATCACGAACTTCTGACCTGAAGTGATCTGCCCTCCTTGGCCTCCCAAAGTCCTGGGATTACAAGTGTGAGCCACTGTACCCAGGCCCTATTGCTTCATTTTTAGATATTAGGTAGAATGTACAATTCTATCAGCGTACTTCTCGAATTTTGAATGTGTATGTGTTATCTGGATGTCTCTGAAAAGTGGCATTGATGGTTCATAGGCTGTACTAGTTATATCTTTCTGCATAAAAAATTACCCCAAAGCTGAGTGGCTTAAAATTACAATCTTCAGCCAGGCACGGTGGCTCAAGCCTGTAATCCCAGCACTTTGGGAGGCCGAGATGGGAGGATCACGAGGTCAGGAGATTGAGACCATCCTGGCTAACACAGTGAAACCCCATCTCTACTAAAAAGCACAAAAAAACTAGCTGGGCGAGGTGGCGGGTGCCTGTAGTCCCAGCTACTCGGGAGGCTGAGGCAGGAGAATGGCGGGAACCCGGGAGGCGGAGCTTGCAGTGAGCTGAGATCCGGCCACTGCACTCCAGCCTGGGGGACAGAGCAAGACTCTGTCTCAAAAAAAAAAAAAAAAAAAAAAAAAAAAAATTACAATCTTCTTATAACAACAGATGCTGGTGAGGATGTGGAGAAACAGGAACGCTTTTACACTGTTGGTGGGAGTGTAAATTAGTTCAACCACTGTGGAAGACAGTGTGGTGATTGCTCAAGGATCTAGAACCAGAAACACCATTTGACCCAGCAATTCCATTACTGGATATATACCCAAAGGGCTATAAATCATTCTACTATAAAGATACATGCACACGGATGTTTGTTGCAGCACTGTTTACAATAGGAAAGACTTGGAACCAACCCAAATGCCCATCAATGATAGACTGGATAAAGAAAATGTGGCACCTGTACACCGTGGAATACTATGAAGCCGTAAAATACAATATGAGCTCATGTCCTTGCAGGAACATGGTTGAAGCTGGAAAACATCATTCTCAGCAAATTAACACAGGAACAGAAAATCAACCACCACATGTTCTCACTCATGAGTGGGAGTTGAACATGAGAACACATGTACACAGGGAGGAGAACATCACACACAGGGGCCTGTCAGGGGGTGAGGGGAAAGGCGAGGAAGAGTATTAGGACAAATACCTAGTGCATGTGGGGCTTAAAACCTGGATGACAGGTTGATGGGTGCAGCAAACCACTGTGGCACATGTATACCTATGTAACAAACCTGCACGTTCTGTACATGTATCCCCAAACTTAAAGGAAAATAATTTTTAAAAACCTACAGTCTTCTCTTATCCTACAGTTTCTGATGGTCACGAAGCTGGGACCAACTTAATAGGGTGGTTCTAGCTCACTGGCTTTGAGGAGGTGGTGGTCACACTGTTGGTCACCCTGCAGTCATCTGAACACTTGACTTTGGGGCCTCAGTTTTCTTCTGAAGATTAGCATTATGGTAAAACAATGGACATCTTAAGGAAGACTACATAATCACCTGCAGAAATAGCATGCTCATGGTCAAAATAACATAAATGTAAGAAAATGAAGAGGTTCATTGAAGTATTTTATTAAAAATACATTTCAAGTATCTAACCAATACATATATACCCACTAATAATTTATTTGTTCTTTTTTTTTTTTTTTTTTTTTTTTTTTGAGACGGAGTCTCGCTCTGTCGCCCAGGCTGGAGTGCAGTGGCCGGATCTCAGCTCACTGCAAGCTCCGCCTCCCGGGTTCACGCCATTCTCCTGCCTCAGCCTCCCGAGTAGCTGGGACTACAGGCGCCCGCCACCTCACCCGGCTAGTTTTTTTTTTTGTATTTTGTAGTAGAGACGGGGTTTCACCGTGTTAGCCAGGATGGTCTCGATCTCCTGACCTCGTGATCCGCCCGTCTCGGCCTCCCAAAGTGCTGGGATTAGAGGCTTGAGCCACCGCGCCCGGCCAATTTATTTGTTCTTATATTCTGATGTGTAATCACTAATAATTAAACTAATAGAGTATGATTTCTAAGTTAATTTGCTAATGAGAAATAATTTACAAGGGTAAAAAACTATTTTCCCAGTTAATATTGTCTTCTTATTTAATTTTAAACATGTTGAACCACATTCTCTTATTTGCATGTCTTGTATTCTAAATAAACCTTTCTCAGGCATGCTGAATATTTAAATTACTATTTATTTTTTGAATTTATTTTTACATTTAGTTCTATTCATTTACTTATTTATTTGGAGACCAGGTTATGAGACTGACTATTTTTTGTATTTTTGGTAGAGACGGGGTTTCACTGTGTTGCCAAAGCTGGTCTCAAACTCCTGGCCTCAAGCAATCCACTCACCTCATCCTCCCAAAGTGCTGGGATGACAGGTGTGAGCCACTGCACCTGGCCTGCTATTTTATATATAAATTCAGAACTTAATTAAAATGTTTTTTTCTTATTAGGAATATAATAGTCACAAAATCTTTTCATAGCTTTGTTTTTTTTTTTTTTTTTTAATAAGAAATAATGGAAAACAGTCTTTCCCAAACACTCCAATGGTCTCTTTGGAAATGCTCACTAGAAACTTCTAATAGATTCTAGGCATTAAAAAAGTTTTCCAGAACTATTCTCAGCTTCCCAAGTGTAAGCTGGCATTGACACTACAGGTGAAATCCTAATTGCAGTTTTGTGGGGAGATGAGGTCACAGAATCACAAAGCCACATTTCAGGCTCTGCCTTCCTCCCTCCCACACATGCTTTGACTGTTCAGATCGTCACCCTCAGCTCACAGTCCTGGCAGCAAGAAGGAGTCTGGTATTTTCTACTTTTGACTGAGGGACATAGTCTGTAGCAGGAGTCTGTACATAGGAAATATATCAGGAATCGGGGTAGGTGTGCATGTCTGGAAAAGAAACTCTTTTGGGGTAGAAATTGGTCTGGGACAAAACTAAATAGGAAGAAGGAATAATGCCTGGGGCATGAGCTGAGCTTGTGGAGAGGGACTGGAGGTCTGAAATCCTAAACTGAACCGTGACTACTGCTAATGTAATATAACAAAATTCTCATTGAAGGGGTTTTTGGTGTTTAATCCAAGTGTTATCAAAGTCTGAATTTTAATGTGCTTCAGGATTGTAATTTCAAAATTAATCCACTGTTTAATACGGTGTGCAAAAGTCACAGAGATATTTTCAGAAGTGGTGTAACTATTTCTGTAAAAGCTCTATGCATGGGATAGGTCTCTTCCACAGGAGGCCTACGCGCCGCCGCTTGTGCTGCCGCCATGTCTCTAGTGATCCCTGAAAAGTTCCAGCATATTTTGCGAGTACTCAACACCAACATTGATGGGCGGCGGAAAATAGTCTTTGCCATCACTGCCATTAAGGGTGTGGGCCGAAGATATGCTCATGTGGTGTTGAGGAAAGCAGACATTGACCTCGCCAAGACGGCAGGAGAACTCACTGAGGAGGAGGTGGAACGTGTGATCACCATTATGCAGAATCCACGCCAGTACAAGATCCCAGACTGGTTCTTGAACGGACAGAAGGATGTAAAGGATGGAAAATATAGCCAGGTCCTAGCCAATGGTCTGGACAACAAGCTCCGTGAAGACCTGGAGTGACTGAAGAAGATTCGGGCCCATAGAGGGCTGTGTCACTTCTGGGGCCTTCGTGTCCGAGGCCAGCACACCAAGACCACTGGCGGCCGTGGCCACACCGTGGGTGTGTCCAAGAAGAAATAAGTCTGTAGGCCTTGTCTGTTAATAAATAGTTTATATACCAAAAAAAAAAAAAAAAAAAAAGCTCTATGCATGGGATAACGAATATGACAGAGCTAATTGAATTATCTAATTCATAGCAAAAACAATGTGACTGAATAGGAATTGCTGAACTATAATTATTTTTCTGTAATACAGGTATGTCATGCTTAATAGAGGCAGTAAATGTGTGTCTGCTGAGAATGTCTGCGGTCTGTTAATCATGCTGAGACTGTTTTCCTTCCTGAAATTAGGGAAGGTTCTTTAAGAAAAAGTTAACAACATAATAGAGGGTTTCAGACAGCAAACGATTAAGGACTTAATTTTAAATTTTCAATTTTAAAACTAATTATTACATATAATCTCATCAGAAGAAAGCAATTTTAAAGCTCATATGTTTCTTGTTATATTTTCTCTGTTTTATGAACATTTCAACATTATTCCAAAGCTCACTATTCATCTCTCTCTATTTTCTTTTTCTTTTCTTTTTTTTTTTTGAGACGAAGTTTCATTCTGTCACCCACGCTGGAGTGCAGTGGTGTGATCTCGGCTCACTGCAACCTCCGCCTCCCGGGTTCAAGTGATTCTCCTGCCTCAGCCTTCTAAGTAGCTGGGACTACAGGTGCGTGCCACCACACCTGGCTAATTTCTTTTTTTTTTTTTTTTTTTTGTATTTTTAGTAGAGATGGGGTTTCACAGTATTAGCTAGGATGGTCTTGATCCTTTGACCTTGTGATCCACCCATCTTGGCCTCCCAGAGTGCTGGGATTACAGGTGGAGTCACAGCGCCCAGCCTCTTTCTCTTTTCAATGTATTGAATGCACAAGATTTCATACTTTCAAATTCCATTTTGCAAATTTATTATATTTTCATAGGTTTCCCAAATCAAATATTAATTCAAGTTTCAGTTCGTTGTTTTAAAATAATAAATATATAGTTACATAATCTTTAAAATGATTAATTTGTTTTCTACCCTAAAATACTTTATCACCTTTTATATTTCATGTCTCGTATTTTAGTGCACAACCTACCTAATTTTGTACATTAATTTCCGTGATGGATGCCATAGTATTTTTAGTCTTTGCAGGCAATGAAATGAGTTTTTCCGCTGGTATCTTAACATCTACCCACATTAAATACATTGGGTCGTATAAAATTTTTTAGTGCTTATGATAATTTATTCAGACCTATGAATATTCACTCAGAAGTTATACTGATATGTAGAATAAATACTTTGACAAAAATAGGAAATTATCAAACCAAATTTATAAAGTGAATATGATAAATGTTTATACATATATAGGTGTGTTTGTATGTGTGTATATATGTATATATACAAATATGTGAATAGATATATAAAGAACACAACTAGGCGACTATTATGGTATAGCGTAATGGTGAACACCAATGTCACTGCAATCAGGCTACTCAGGAGACAGAGGCTGCAGTGAGTCAAGACTGTACCACTGCACCCCAGCCTGGGTGATAGAGTGAGACTCCGTCTCAAAACAAACAAACAAAGGGTGCAGATAGGAGACAACAAGTAAGTAGGGATTTGGCAGGTGGGAAAGAAATTGAATGGATTTTTGAGATATTCAAAAGGTAGATTGTTCTGGATTAAGCCTTGATAGCAGCTGGCTATATTGGCAAGAAGTAGGTTTCAGTATGGACTTTTTCATTTCCAACTTAAGGAGACAAGTTTTTGGAAGAAACCATCAGCCTTGGAGCAGCAGATGAATACCAATTTGAAGCCAAAATACATGAATTTGTTTTGTTTAATGCAGAACTTTTTTTCTTTTTTTTTTTTTTTTTTTTTTAAGACAGAGTCTCGGCCGGGCGCGGTGGCTCAAGCCTGTAATCCCAGCACTTTGGGAGGCCCAGGCGGGCGGATCACAAGGTCAGGAGATCGAGACCACAGTGAAACCCCGTCTCTACTAAAAATACAAAAAATTAGCCGGGCGCGGTGGCGGGCGCCTGTAGTCCTAGCTACTCAGGAGGCTGAGGCAGGAGAATGGCGTGAACCCGGGAGGCGGAGCTTGCAGTGAGCCGAGATCGCGCCACTGCACTCCAGCCTGGGCAACAGCGTGAGACTCCGTCTCAAAAAAAAAAAAAAAAAAGACAGAGTCTCGCTGTTACCCAGGCTGGAGTGTAGTGGCGTGATCTCAGCTCACTGAGGCAGGCAACCTCTGCCTCCTGGATTCAAGTGATTCTCCTGCCTCCGCCTCCTGAGTAGCTGGGATTACAGGTGTGTGCCACCATGCCTGGCTAAGTTTTGTATTTTTAGTAGAGTCAGGGTTTCACCATGTTGGCCTGGCTGGTCTCAAACCCCTGACCTCCAGTGATCCGCCCGCCAAGGCCTCCCAAAGTGCTGGGATTACAGGGGTGAGCCACCGTGCCTGGCCTAATGCAGAACATTATATTGATTTTGAAGTCACCAAGGGAGCAAAATGAACACCTTCAAAAGAAATAAAAAGGATATTAATTCAAACATAGGAAATATTTTAATATGATCCTCTGTAAATTATAAATGGTTGTAATTTTTTTAACTAAACATTTTATTTTAGAATAATTTTAGATCTGGAGAAAATTTGCAAGTATAACACAGAGAGTTCTGAAATATCTGTCACCCAGTATCCCTCATGTAAACGTGTTGCCATGAAACATTTGTCAAGTCTATGAAACAAACGTTGGTTCATTCCTCTTAACTGACTTTATTTATATTTCACCCGTTTTAACACAGTCTTTTTTCTCTTTCAGGATCCAGTCCAGGACATCACATTATATATATTTTTATTTATTTATTTATTTTTATGAGACGGAGTTTTGCTCTTGTTGCCCAGACTGGAGTGCAATGGCCCGATCTTGGCTCGCCACAAACTCTGCCTTTCGGGTTCAAGCGATTCTCCTGCCTCAGCCTCCCAAGTAGCTGGGATTATAGGCATGCGCCACCAAGCCCAGCTAATTTTGTATTTTTAGTAGAGATGGGGTTTCTCCATGTGGGTCAGGCTGGTCTCAAACTCCCAACCCCAGGCGATCCACCCACCTCAGCCTCCCAAAGTGCTGGAATTACAGGCGTGAGCCACCACACCTGGCCAGACATCACATTATGTTTAGTCATCTTGCCTGCCCACCCTGTTTTGCTCTGTGGTTTTGTTTTTCATGATCTTGATACATTTGAAGAGCACTGTTTTACTTTTAGAATGTCACGAAAATTGAATTTGTCTTTTGTTTTTCTCGTGGGTAGACTAGTTTCATGGGTTTTGGGGAAGAAGACCACACTAATCACATCATATGCTGTCAGCAGTCTGAGGCAATTTGGATGAGTTATCTCTGGTGATGTTAATCTTGATCAGTTAAGATGGTGTTTGTCAAGTTTCTTCACTATATGGTTACTGTGTTTTCCTTTCCACAATCTAATCTTTGGAAGGGAGTGTCTAAGCCCATTACACATTTAAAGTGAGTATGTGTATTTGTGTGCAAGGGATATTGAATTAACCTTCATCTGCTGGGAGGTGTCCACATAGATTATTTGCCATCCTTCTGTAAGGAAGATATGTCTTTTCTCCTTCATTTATTTGTTTATTCAATTGTTTATTCATATCAACATGAACTCATTGATATTTATATTTTGTTTTATAATTCATTGCTAAGGAATTAATTTTGTTACTTGTTTTTGCAGCTTTGGTCACTGGGAGGTGTGGAATAATAAAAAATATATATCTGGTCTTCATCCTGGTTCCTGTTACAGAGCTTCAAAATCTTTTTTTTTTTTTTTTTTTTTTTTTTTTGAGATGCAGTTTTGCTCTGTCACCCAGGCTGGAGTGCCTGGCATGATCTTGGCTCACTGCAACCTCCACCTCCCAGGTTCAAGCAATTCCCCTGCCTCAGCCTCCCAAGTAGCTGGGATTACAGGTGCATGGCACCACGCCTGTCTAATGTTTGTATCTTTAGTAGAGACGGGGTTTCACCATGTTAGCCAGCCTGGTCTTAAACTCTGGACCTCCGGTGATCTGCCTGCCACAGCCTCCCGAAGTGCTGGGATTACAAGTGTGACCCACCGTGACTGGCCCAGAGCTTCATAATCTTTTTGAATTTCCTGAATGGTGAATGCCTTTGTCATACTCATGAGGTGACTCATGGCACGGGTCCCTACATAGCTTTAAAATGAGGACTGGTCACCAGAAAGACCAACTATGTAATTAGAAGTAAGACCTTTCAGTCACCAGATCACTGGGAAGGGAAGAGGCTAGAGATTGAGTTCAAGCTCATGGCCATTGAATTAATCAACCATGCCTAGGTAATTACACCCTGATAAAAAATTCAGACATGAAGGCTTGGGAGAGCTTTCTGGCATGGGAAACATGTCAATGGACTGAGAAATTGGTACCTGCTGATTTGACAGGGACAGGAACTCTTACACTTGGGCCCTTCTAGACCTTACTTCATGTATCTTTTCATCTGGCTCCTTGTTGATAGCTTTTATAATAAAATGGTAGTTGTTAGTATTGCATTCTCCTGTGTTCTGTGAGTCATTCTAGCAAATTATTGAACTAAAAGACCTGTGGGAAGCCCCAGGTTTGTCTTTGACTTAGCAGGGCTGCATTTGGCTTGGGGCTGCCTGAGACTTTTAGCTGACATCTGAAGTGGGGCAGTCAGTCCTGTGAAGGACTTTGCCCTATTAACAGAGAAAAATACCAGCTGAGGCAACAAAGGGAGACCCCATATCTACAAAAAAAAAAAAAAAATGAATAAATTAGCCAGGCACTGTGTGCACACCTGTGGTCGCAACTACTTAGGAGGCTGGGGAAGGAGGATCCCTTGAGTCCAGAGGTAGAGGCTGCAGTGAACTACGGTCATGCCACTGCACTCCAGCCTGGGCAACAGAGCAAGACCCTGTCTCAAAAAGAGAAAGAGGCCGGGCACGGTGGCTCAAGCCTGTAATCCCAGCACTTTGGGAGGCTGAGACGGGCGGATCACGAGGTCGGGAGATCGAGACCATCCTGGCTAACACGGTGAAACCCCATCTCTACTAAAAAAAATACAAAAAACTAGCCGGGCGAGGTGGCGGGCGCCTGTAGTCCCAGCTACTCGGGAGGCTGAGGCTGGAGAATGGCGTGAACCCGGGAGGCGGAGCTTGCAGTGAGCTGAGATCCGGCCACTGCACTCCAGCCTGGGTGACAGAGCGAGACTCCGTCTCAAAAAAAAAAAAAAAAAAAAAAAAGAGAGAAAGAAAGAATGAAAGAAAGAAAGAGAGAGGGGGCTGGGGAGGGAGGGAGGGAGAAAGAGAGAAAGAGAAGAGAAAAGAAAAGAACAAACTCTGTAAAACATTTTAAAAAGGTTTATTCTGAGCCAGTATGAGTGATCATGGCCCAGAGCAACACAATCTCAAGAGGTCCTGAGAAAGTACGCCTTTCAGGTTCAGATTATAGTTTGGTTTTACATATTTCAGGGAGACAAGAATTGTAGGTAAAAATCATTAATACACGAATGGTATATATAGGTTCAGTCTGAAAAGGTGGACATCTCAAAGTGAGGCTTACAAGTCATAGATGGGTTTTAGGGATTCTTCAGGTGGCAATTGGTTGAAAAGTTAAGCTTTTTCTAGGTGCTGCAAAGACTTGAAGTCAGTATTAGGAATGGTTAAGTTAAGGTAAGGGGATCTGCTACCTTCCATGTGATTTTCTACTGGTGTCAGGTTGGAAAGTAAGCCACATTATACTGAGTTAATTTTTAAAAGCATGTTTAATGACATTTTATGGTTTGCAGGGCATGACTTAACCTTTGCCTGGCATGGCCTTAGGTCTTGTTTATAATTTGGTATCTTATCACCACAAAGAGTCCATTCTCTCAGTCTTATGATCTTTTTTTTTTTTTTTTTTTTTTTAAAAAAAAAAGATGGAGTCTTACTCTGTCATCAGGGCTGGAGTGTAGTGGTGTGATCTTAGCTCACTACAACCTCTGCTCCTTGGGTTGAAGCAATTCTCCTGCCTCAGCCTCCTAAGTGGCTGGGATTACAGGTGTGCGCCACCATGCCCAGCTAATTTTTTTTGTATTTTTAGTAGAGACAGGGTTTCACCATGTTGATCAGGCTGGTCTCAAACTCCTGATCTCAAGTGATCCACCTGCCTTGACCTCCCAAAGTGCTGGGATTACAGGTATGAGCCGCTGCGCCTGGCCATGATCTCTGTTTTAATATCAATGCCGGTCAGTTGTGCCTAAACTCCAAAAGGGAGGGAGTATAAGGAGGTCCATTCAACCTCCCTTCCCAGGATGGCCGTTCAACCTCTCTTCCCATCATGTCTGGGAATTCAGATTTTAACATTTTTCTGGGTTCCCCTTGGCCAAGAGGGAGTCTACTCAGTCTGTTGGGGGATTAAGAATTTTATTTTTAGTTTACAGCCCTTCACTTGTGAAGTCCTTGTTAACACCCGGTAGTGTCATAACTGAATTAATTGCAAAGAACCGGGGACAGGTACCCTTTTAGGTCGGCTCTGTTTTTGGAGCACTTCCTTACTCTTGCTTTTTGCCACTACACGATCTCCCAGGCTCATCTTGAATTTTCCCTACCCGTGCCTTGGACTCAGCAGCTTCTCCAAGGAGCCTTTTATTAGAGAATGACATCAGAAATCAAGATGTGGGTGCTGGGTGTTCCCATTGCTGCTGGGGTATCATTGCTAATTGGCCTTCTCAGCAGGCAGACCTAGGAAATATGTTTACACACATGTTAGTAATTTTTCTGTATTTATCTAACCACGTACTTTTTTTCTCCTGGGTAGACTGGTCCAGGGGTTATGGGCTTTAACTTTCTATAGCTAAATATGTGTTCATACTATTGTCCTTGACTCTAATACCAAAGAGATCAGTCTAACTTTTCCCTGTTGCTTCTCTGTACCTGTTTCTATTTATCAAGTATTACGGTGGGGAAGAAAAATAAATCTTGGGACCCCAAACTCACTAAGCCAAAGGGAAAGGAAACGTCAGGCTGGGAACGGCATCAGGCAAACCTGCCTCCCAATTTTTCCTAAATAAGATAGCTACAAAGATTTTTTAAAAAGTGGTGGCCAGGAGCGGTGGCTCACGCCTGTAATCTCGGCCCTTTGGGAGATCGAGGCAAGCAGATCACGAGGTCAGGAGATCGAGACCATCCTGGCTAACACGGTGAAACCCCGTCTCTACTAAAAATACAAAAAATTAGCCCGGTGTGGTGGCGGGCGCCTGTAGTCCCAGCTACTCAGGAGGCTGAGGCAGGAGAATGGCGTGAACCGGGGAAGTGGAGCTTGCGTTGAGCCGAGATCGTGCCACTGCACTCCAGCCTGGGCGACAGTGTGAGACTGTGTCTCAAAAAGCAAAATAAAATAAAATAAAATAAAATAAAAAGTGCTACATAACCCCCCTCACAATTTACTCACAGGGAAATTCCTTGTGGACCCCCAAACCTTTACCCTAAAACAATTCTGTTGAATCTCACCCAGACAATGTAAATTGATAGCTTATCTTCACAGGTACGGGACAAAGAGCAGAGCTCAAAGTCATCCCTCTGTACTTCTTTGTAACTCTTGTTGGACAAGGAGAATTTAAAAGTGCCTTGAGAGGCCGGGCGCGGTGGCTCAAGCCTGTAATCCCAGCACTTTGGGAGGCCGAGACGGGCGGATCACGAGGTCAGGAGATCGAGACCATCCTGGCTAACACAGTGAAACCCCGTCTCTACTAAAAATACAAAAACTTAGCCGGGCGAGGTGGCAGGCGCCTGTAGTCCCAGCTACTCGGGAGGCTGAGGCAGGAGAATGGCGTAAACCCGGGAGGCGGAGCTTGCAGTGAGCTGAGATCCGGCCACTGCACTCCAGCCTGGGTGACAGAGCGAGACTCCGTCTCAAAAAAAAAAAAAAAAAAAAAAAAAAAAAAAGTGCCTTGAGAAAACACATTTTTCCTTTTTGCTTTTGAAAATTCACTTTGTGGGATAAAAATCTTCACAGGGGATCATAAATTTCCTGGTTTGCTAGGCAATACGAGCAGTAACTAATATTTATCTGACTTGACATATATTTGCATTACCCCTATCCCCAAGCTGAGATCTGTTGTTAGGCAAATACCCAAAGCCACTCCCTCTTTATCCTCCTCACTGATCCATGATTTCTATCCCTTCCCTGTATCAGGGATGAAGACGGGTAAGGGAGCTGTTATGCTCATGTGGAACTAATTCAACAGCATCACTATTTTCTTCTTTGGACAGATGTTTATTACTACAACTTTGGTGAGAATTGTGGGGTTTCATGATATATTAGTAGTCCTCCAGTGTTTTGTTTTTTGTACATTCTAATGAGTTTTGTAAAACTCTGTAATCTCCTTTCAAATGGAATCTAAAATTTTAAGTTAAAGGTTAAATTTAATCAAAAGAGAATTCCAAAAGGTACAACCCTCAGACTATCTTAAATGTTTAAACATAAAAATAAAAATGCTGCATCACCACAACCACATCTATGTGGTTCGTTTATAGCATTACAGCATAATCTCCAAAGCTGGAAATGACCAGACAATGTCCAGCAATGGATAGATGAATAAACAAGCCGTGGCACATTCATAGAATGGACAACATTCAGCAATAAACATGAATGAACGCGTGAAATGCACAACCTCATGGTTGAATATCAAAGGCATTCAACTGGCTGAAAGAACTCAGTTTCAAAATGTTATGTATTCACACCCATGTTCATAGCTGCCTTATTCACAATACCCTAAATCTGGAGGCAACCCAAATGTTCATTGATGGATGAATGGATAAACCTAATGTTGTATTATATGTACAATGGAATATTGTCAGCCTTAACAAGGAAGTAACTTCTAGGCCAGGCGTGGTGGCTCATGCCTGTAATCCCAGCACTTTGGGAGACTGAGGTGGGCAGATCACCTGAGGTCAGGAGTTTGAGACCTGCCTGGCCAACATGGTGAAACCTTATCTCTACTAAAAATAAAAAAATTAACCAGGTTTGGTGGCACATACCTGTAATCCCAGCTACTTGGGAGGCTGAGGCACAAGAATTGTTTGAACTCGGGAGGCAGAGGTTGCAGTGAGCTGAGATCACACCATTGCACTCCAGCCTGGACAACAGAGCAAGACTCTGTCTCAAAAAAAAAAAAAAAAGGTAAAAAAAGGAAGGAGGTTCTCACACACCATGCTACAACATCCTTAAACCTTGAGGACAGTATGCTAACTGAAATAAGCCATCATAAGAAGACAAGTATTGCATGATTCTACTTACATGAGGTGTCCAAAACAGGCAGGTTCATAGGTGCACAAATAGAAGGCTGGTGACCAGGGGCTGAGAGAGAGGGAATTGTTTAATGGGTAGAAGAGTTTCAGTTTTGCAAGATAAAAACTTCTAGGGATCTGTTGCACAACAATGTAAATATATTTATTAACAAACTATTAAAAATGGTTAAGATGGTAAATTTTATGTTTTTTTAACCACAATTAAATGACTTATGTACCATATAATTTCATTTATATGACAGTCTGAAAAAGATAAAGATATAGGGACAGGAATCCAATCCCAGGTTCCCATAGTGTATAGGGTGAAACATTTATTTCAAAGAATCAGGAGAGAATCTTTGGAGTAATGGAAAATCTCTATACTCACGTTGTGGTGGTATATATTTGTCAAAACTTAAAGAGTGGAACATCTAAAAAGCGTGAATGTTAATTTATGTATACTATACATCAATAAAACATACTTGGTGGTGAAAGGGAGGCCGCAGGGGAGATGAAGGAGGAGAGAGGAACTAGATGGAGGCTGGTGTGATGGAAGGCACTGGGGAAGATTGGAGGTCACTAATTCATTCTCCATTCATCATCTCTCTCATTTACAGTGGACTCACTGAGTCATGGATAGACTCTAGTTTCAGTTCATGAAGAGCAGATTATGATTCTGTAAAACACCCCCGAGAACACTTAAAAGTTAACATGCCATAGAGTGCCACAGGGAATATCTGGGATGTGCAACATGCCACAGCATTTTCTCTTCCCCTTTGGGACACCGGGTACAGAATGTGACTGCAGTGGGTCCGGCAAGAGAGGCTGTTTCCTGGCACCTGGTGCTCGGTGATAGAAAGAGTTGTCAGAAGGCCCCTTCCTGGCTCTGTGGATGTCTTGAGTTTATTTTGTGTCAAAATAAAAAGTTCAAAAGGATGAGCTCCTTTTATTTATTGTGGTATTCCCAAAATATAGCACACGCATATTAATAGCATATTATTCATATGCCATTAAAATGTAGCATATTAAGAAAATAAAATACAGAATTCAACATTTGAGCACTCTTTCCTTTTGCTTTTCTTTCACTGGAAACCATCGCAAGAGGTAAAGAGTGGTAATCATTTTGTTGCTACATTGATAATATTTTTTCAATAATATTTTATCATCAAGAAAATGCACTGGTTGGTTCTCCAATCCCTGATGTTATCGTGTGATTAAGTTCCACGTAGGCAAAAGAGACTTTGTGGGTGTAATTAACAATCAGCTGAAATGAATTCGGGAGATTATCCTGGATGATCCAGGCGAGTCTAACGTAATCAGGTGAGCTCTTAAAGCAGACAAAGAAGTTAGAGACACCGGGGAAGAGGAAGTCATGGCTTGGAGGGAAGAGGGGGATTTCACAGGCTGCTGCTGGCGCTGAAGAGGATAGGCAGGTGGAAATCATGAGAAGAAAAGGGGATTTGTCAGCCACCTAAATGATCGTGGAAGCAGATTCTCTCCCAAGCTTGCAGAGAAAAGCCCAGGCAGCTGATCCCGAGATTCGCACCTTGTGAGACCGTGAGCGGAGGACACAGCCAAGCACTGTGGGCTTCTGACCTATGGGGAGAAAATAAACAGGTGCTGTTGTAAGGCACTGAGTTCATGTAATGGTGGAGTCATGGGAAACTGATAAGTACAGGATCAAACTTAATGACAAATTGTTTAAACAGTTAAATAAAATAAGCTATAAATAACCCCAGCGAAGACACAAGGCTGATCCCAGGCATAACAATTGTTATCAGTTTGAGATGTATCCTCCTTTATACATTGATATCTCTATAAATACATGTCTATATATCTCTATATATAGATACATGTATGAAGATCTTATATATAGACAGATATAGATCTGTATCTTCATATCTATATCTAAATGTAGAGTTATAGAGACATAGATCTATATAGGTAGACATAGATACAAATACAGATAAATATGTAGACACACATATGTTTGTATAGATGGACATATACGTAGGTCTATTTGTATACATACATACACATATACATTATTATTATTATTATTTTGAGACAGAGTCTTGCTCTGTTGCCCGGGCTGGAGTGCAGTGTGGAGATCTCAGCTCACTGCAAGCTCCGCCTCCCGCGTTCACGCCATTCTCCTGCCTCAGCCTCCCGAGTAGCTGGGACTACAGGCGCCCGCCACCACGCCTGGCTTATTTTTTGTGTTTTTAGTAGAGGCGGGGTTTCACCGTGTTAGCCAGGATGGTCTGAATCTCCTGACCTCGTGATCCACCCGTCTCGACCTCCCAAAGTGTTGGGATTACAGGCATGAGCCACCGCGCCCGGCACACGTATACATTATTAAGGCATTTTGTCTTCCTTCAAAACTCATATAAATCTGTTCATGTTGGACTTGTTGGTATTGCTTCCCCCAGTCAGTGATGAGTGTGGAAGATGTTTTTATACCTCCTTCTCGGAAACACTGCATCCTATTTCCTGGTGCGTATGAATGAAGCATGTTACTGAATCGCTCCTGTTTACCCGGTACAGAGTCGCATGTGCTTGTCTGTCTCCTGCTGTGAAACGCACCAGGGAGTGTAGGTGGCTGAACACGCTGATGTGCGAACTTGCCGATTACTGGGTGGCTCTGACACATGTATTCCTGCTCCACCGTGATTGCACATTATTTCTATAGTTGGATAATTGCTAAATTGCCTTCGCCAACGACTGTAAAACCTAGTATCCCAACTAATGTGCGGCGCGGTTCTCCCGCCTTTCATTTTTTGATCTCTTTGCTCTTTCAGCGCATCAACTCGGGCATTGCGGGACCTGAGGAATCTGGGAAGCTCAGATTGGGGGGATGAGAGAGACGAGTTAACAACATGAGTTCTGTCTTTAACGGCGCTTCTCGCGCACACCCGCACATGAGTGGAAGACACAGGCCCAGACCTGCAGCCCTTAGGCCAACACTTCCCACAGCGCATGCGCTGCACGAGGTCCCGCCCAAAATCGCCCTGTCTGTAACCTACATGCATATACAAAAAAATGCTGTTCTAGAAATGCAGATAGCGCTGAAAGCACACTCATTCATTTTCCAATGTGCTTCTCCAGCCCGAGGAACTGAAGTGCTGACGAAATAGTCAATGCATGACTTTGGAGTCAAGAAATTTTTTAAAATAAGGGTTTCGAATTGGAGTGAAAAAGACAAAGTTTTTTAACATTTACTGCACACTGGATTATCACTCTAAATGCGTTTCACACATGAATGCATAAAATCACAAAACATTATCGACATCTATCTTTGCTTTTGCAGTAAGCCCACCACTTGGAATAAATGTTTTTTAAAACAGTAGTTTTTAAAAACTCAGGAATGAACATCAGAGGTAAAGAAAGGGGGTTCCGGCCGGGCGCGGTGGCTCAAGCCTGTAATCCCAGCACTTTGGGAGGCCGAGACGGGCGGATCACGAGGTCAGGAGATCGAGACCATCCTGGCTAACCCGGTGAAACCCCGTCTCTACCAAAAAATACAAAAAACTAGCCGGGCGAGGTGGCGGGCACCTGTAGTCCCAGTTACTCGGGAGGCTGAGGCAGGAGAATGGCCTGAACCCGGGAGACGGAGCTTGCAGTGAGCCGAGATCTCCACACTGCCCTCCAGCCTGGGCGACAGAGCGAGACTCTGTCTCAAAAAAAAAAAAAAAAAAAAGAAAAAAGAAAGGGGGTTCCAGTTCTAAAAACGTGCTGGTGTTGAGTTCGCAGCCGTGGCTGCACTGCCTCCAGCTCTGGGAATTCCAGCCCAAGGAGAAGACGGGTAAACAAGGATTCCAACCATGGTCGTGCACCCCCCACCCGCAGGAAATCGACAGGGTGCAAATCCACGCTGGGAAGCAGCCAGGAAGCCGCAGCTACCAACGCCCGGCAGGAGCGCTCTCTCCCGGAGCGGGAAGGAACCTCCTGGTCCCCGCAGGACTGCGCTCTCCGTGAAATGGGACTTGGTTAGAAATCCACTGAACTCGCCGGGCGCGGTGGCTCACGCCTGTAATCCCAGCACTTTAGGAGGCCGAGGCGGGCGGATCACGAGGTCAGGAGATCCGAGACCATCCTGGCTAACACAGTGAAACCCCGTCTCTACTAAATATACAAAAAAATTAGCCGGGCGTGGTGGCGGGTGCCTGTAGTCCCAGCTATTTGGGAGGCTGAGGCAGGAGAATGGCGTGAACCCGGGAGGAGGAGCTTGCAGTGAGCCGAGATCGCGCCACTGCTCTCCAGCCTGGGCGACAGAGCGAGACTCCGTCTCAAAAGAAGAAAGAGAGAGAGAGAGAGAGAGAGAGAGAGAGAGAGAGAGAGGAAAGAAAGAAAGAAAAAAAGAAAGAAGGAAGAAAGAGAGAGAGAAAAGAAAGAAGGAAAGAGAAAGAAAGAAAGAAAAAGAAAGAAAGAAAGAAAGAAAGAAAGAAAGAAAGAAAGAAAGAAAGAAAGAAAGAAAGAAAGAAAGAAAAGAAAGAAATCCACTGAACTCCTCATTTGCAAACTTCCCTTCCAGCGCCTGTGCAAGAAATTGCTGGGGACATCTAAGCAGACACGCCCTTCCAGAGCAGAGCTGACGGTGCTTTGCAGGCGGTAAGCGCAGAGGATCTGGGTGAGGCTTTTGAAGTCACTGACCCCGTGCAGTCCACGCCCACGTGGCTCAGTCCTGCCACGAGACGCCCCCAGCGCGCCCAGGCTGGAGAGCGCACCTAGGAACCCACTGTGTTGTGCTCCATGGCACTGCAGGATGGCTATCGCTAACAATAACGTAAGGTTTCCAGTAGCTAGAGGGAGGAGAGTGAATGTCCCCAACACACAGACATGAAGCAGGCTTGAGATGATGGACATGCTAATCGCCCTAATCTGATCATTACGCTAAACCTATTCTAAGGTCGCCACCTACCCTGTGAGTATGCACAAGAACTATTTGTCAATTAAAAATAAATTAAATATACACATAAGTAGTAGACACCTTGGAAACCTATTTGAATCTATTAAATATTTGCAATAAAAAACAATCCACTATAATTGGAAACATCTTTGCCTGCAAAAACACTTTTATCCGGTAATTGATAATGCTGAACATGAGATTTTATTTTTGCATGGGGTCCGACAATATGTAGTATATGATTGTGGGAGGAAGAACTGGGTAAAGAAATCAATAATATTTTATCGTTGAAAAGAATGCATGAGTATGCACTATTACTATTTGTCAATTTAAAAATAAATTAACTAAATATAAATAGTAGGCACCCCAAAACTTTTTGAATCTATTACACATTTGCAATAAAAAGAATGCATTATGATTGGAAACATCGCTTTCTAAGAAAAAACCTCTTTTTTCCATCATTGAAAGTACTTAACCTAAGATTTTATTTTTGCATGGGGTCAAAAAGAACATAGTATACACTTGAGGGTGGAGGAATTGGGTAGAGAAATAAGCTACAGGTAGTTTTTTCTTTTAAAAGGGTATGTGACTTTTTAAAACGTAAACTTAATTGACAAATAACAATTGTACATATTTACGGAGTACATTGTGATGCTTTGATAGATGTATATGTTGTGGAATTGTGAGGTCAATCAGTTTCACATATCCATTATTGACATAATTGTCACTTTTTTGTCAAGAACATTTGAAATTCACTCTCTTATTAATTGTGTAGGTTTATAGTATGCCTTATTACGAACTACGGTCATCATCTGGTGCCACAGATCTTAAAAAATTATTCCTCTTTTCTCACTGTGCATGAATTTTTAAGATAAACACAGGGGAGGTAAAAGGATTAATGCAAGAAAAGACGTTTCAGGGAAGAAGTTTTAGCAGTTCTGCTTCATAAAAGTGGTAATTTAACCTGTTTCAGTTTTCTGGATGATATGAGCCTTTGGATTTTTTGAAAGCAAGTGAATTTCTTATTGATGGCAAAAAAACAAACAAACAAAACCATGATGTTTTCAGAGAGAGAGAGAACACAGCAATTAACCCAGGACAGGACATTTACTGGAGAACATGCCATTCCTATCTCCTCATCCTTCTCTTGCTCTTCCTCATTCCCAGAGCATCTTCCTCAGATGAGATTATCTTGGAAAATCCCATGTGAATTTTGAGAATACGCCTTTTAACTTCATATTCCTTTCCCCACACCACCACTGCACCCACGGGCAGAAGGACCTTGAAATGTAGAAAGGGCGACCTCTTCTTCTGTCCTTTGTCACAGGAGAGGTTCAGGAAGCCTGTGGGTGAGAAACCCACCCGAATAGGACAGAGAGACCCACACGCTGATACCTCTGTGAGAATTCTTGGGAACACTCCTTTATTAGGCCCTTCCTTGCATTGCTATAGAGAAACACCTGAGGCTGGGTCATATATAAAGAAAAGAGAATAAGCTCATGGTTCTGGAGGCTGTATGGGAAGGTTCTGCAGGCTGCATGGGAAATATTGCAGCATCTTAGTCTAGGGAGGCCTCAGGGAGCTTTTACTCAAGGCAGAAGGCAAAGAGGGATTAGGCATTTCACATGGCAAAAGCAGGGACAAGAGAGTGGGGAGGCAGGTGCTGGACACTGTTAAATGCCCAGATCTCATGAGAACTCACTCACTCTGGCAAGGACACAACCACAGGGGAGGAGCCTAAACCATTCATGAGAAAAGCGTCCCCATGATCCAATCATCTCCCACCAGGCCCCAGGTCAAACACTGGGGATGACAGTTCCACAGGAGATTCGGGCGGGGACACACATCCAAACTATATCAACTCCCATCTCATCTCTGCAGAGAGGCGAGTCTACACTCCATCCCCAAACCCCAAGTATTGCCTAGACCTCAGGATCTTTAAATCCTGGTGAATTTCTGAGCTCCCGTCCACACCCTGGAGCCGTGCTTGCCTTCCTGCTCCCATCAGAGATTAAAAGCAAGAGCCACTGACTCTTTCCAGGAGCTGTCCCTGGCACTGACACTTGGCTTCTTGCAGTTCTCCCCGTCTGAGGTGGGCTTTTAAAAATTCCACGGATACATGGAGAGTTTGGGTGACCCATCCCCCACAGCCACATTGCATACTCTAGTCCATTCCCGGACTCACAGTGAGCCAGGCTGTTCTTAGACCTCACTTATCCTTGGCCCCACAGAGGCCAGAATCTCCAGTCCTGGTTTCCACTGAGCTCCCTGCCATGGGAGACTGAGCTGCCCATCCCCTTTAGAGACACAGAATGAGATAGCCTGGGCTTATGTATGAACATTTTAAACATGCAGAAAATAGTGTATGTTGTTCAAAATATATGGTTCTAGGTTAAAATTTAAAATGATGGGAAGGGCAAACAGCAAATTATGTTATTTGTTTTGGATGTACACGTGTGATAAAATGAAAGTGCTAGGAACAGAATAAGAAATGGAGAAAGAGGGAGAGGTAATTAGATGAGATGTGATTACGTCATGATTAGGTTAGCCAGGGGGAGTGACTGCGGGGCTCTGGGGCAGTATAAATGCCAGCAGGAGAATGGATCTTCCCCTCAGTGGTATTTGCTCCCTTCATCGTGGAAGCCCCACTGTGAGGAGTAGAGTTCGCCGAGGGTCCACTTACCCGAGTGGCTCCTGGAGGGAAGGAAGACAACAGGTTGTCCATTACTACTTTGGGCCTTGGTTTATTCCAACAGGAGAAATAGAAGAGTGAGAAACCTCTGTGGTGGGTGGTTTTAGATGTTGAGGTAAAGATTACTTAATTGCTTAATAGTATTTCTTAAGATGGAGCCTGATTCAAAAAACGTTTCAGAAATTGTAATGATCGAAAAAATATGTATTAAAAAAACAAAAAGAAGAGAAACAAAAAACAAAATAAAAAAATTAAAAACAAAATTTTAGTGATCATACGAAGGTCAACGATTGCAAGGAATGCTCACCCAGCACCCTGAATTGTGTGGGTGCCGGATGAGCAGTTATGGAGACTTGGTGCCTCGGACAGAGGGTTTTTAAATAAGAGATTTCTTCACTTGTCTTTTATATCAGTACACTCATTGGCCTTTGCTAGGAGCTGGTAAAAATTCAGGGCCCTGAGCCTCTGCCCATAGAGTAAGCCAAGCAAGACTTAGGCTGCGAGCACCCAATCTATAATGGTGGAATAAAGAATGGTTCTACTTAAATATGTAGTTAAAAATGTTTCTTTACCTCTCAATTTTGGTGATTTGGATTTTGAAGAGGAAAGCACATTTTATTCTAGATTTTCTAATGTGTTTGCCCCCAATGTAGCATTCCCTGATCACTTTTTTTGTTTTTTTGGTATTTTCATGGCAGTGTTGTCTTCTTTTTTTCCTAATATGATCTATGAAGATGAATTTTATTATCTTTCTGTGGTAACCCGTGGTAATGTATCCTACTACTGCTTTCAAATAAAGAGCACGTTTTCCTGTCGTATTCCATTTATTTTTTCATCTGCTCCAACTTATTGTTTGATTGACCATTTCCATCTTTTCACTTTTGTAATCTCAAGTTGTTCCGTCTCTATAGACCTGAGCACTTCCCCCAAATTTTATCTTTTTTCAATCATGTTGTGACCAAAAAAAAAAAAAAAAAGGCCCGATTGAGACCCCAGGAGAGGGCTCTTTGTATTCACACAGGAAGAAATTCCGTGCGAGTTGCAGAGAACAGTGAGAAGAGGGAGTTTACTGAAAGCTACTACATTACAGAGTAGGGCGACCTCAGAATGTGACCGGAAAATGCACCGTCTTTTTTTTTAAGTTGTTCTGATATAGAGGTCTTTTCCATGTGAAGATTTCACTAAGCCGTGTCTACATGCGGTGGGCTGACAGCATGACATCGTTTAGTATTCTGTTGATTTAAAGAAAACCCTCCTTGACATTGTAGCGTGTGAGTCAGGAAAGCATAGCTATCATTATCTTGAAGGCATCTAACTTTGAATATGGGGCATCTGGACATTTTGCTTTCATAGGAGTCTGTCTTGCAAGCATTGCTATGCTGCTTCCTCAGCCGCAAACGTCTTAGGACCTGGGTGGTGACTGGCCAGGACTGTGCCTTGCTAGTTTTCAGATGGAGTTGATTTATAAATGGTGTCGCCCTCACTCTCCTCTGCTTCTGTTGCCCTAGCACTGTGGTCATTTAGACAAAGACATTTCCCCTGAACCCAGGTTTTCCACTGCTCATCAGTTTGGACATGAAAGGGCTTTACCTGTATTTTCTTTACACTTTCTGATTTCCACTTGAATATCTTATTTGGTCTTAAGGACTTTGATTGCAGAAATTTCAGACAATGTGCTTCATAGTTTAAAACATCCTTATATAATATAAAATGTAGGTATATCTAATTTTGGCAAACGGACTACAGATTGATAAGATATCCAGTTTTCTAATATATTAAATTTTCTTTGAGGCCAATTCCATGATCAGTTTTTTCCAGATGTTTGATGGTATACCATGAGGGTCCCTAGAGGAGGGACCTGCCTTGCATGCATATCAAACATGCTAAGTCCAGCGAACAATTCTTTTAATAGATCACCTGCTTTTCTCATTCATATTGGTGTCACGTCACTGACAGAGGAAGGCTGCATCCGCGTAGTTTGAATGACAGAAGGTGTGAGTTTACTCCTAGGGACACGGTGGGCACAGCAGAGAGATGAGGCTGACTGCATCCTGCCCCTGGGAGATTCCAGGGGTAGGAAAGAATCAGCGTCTTGTTTTCTTCCCTCCACAGGGAAACAGAATCCCTCGGGCAGGACCAGCAGTGATGGACCCCAACACTCTCTCCATGGAACGGGGGAAGCAGTTCTTAAAGCAGTGTGGGATCCCACAAAGAGATGTGAGTGCGGGAGCTGCGGGGTCACTTGGGAGGCAGGTGGAATGCGGGGAGTCCAAGCCTAGGGGGACGGCTGAAGCAGGCTCCCCGCCCAGGATCGGGTCATAGTCAGGGTTTCACAACCTCCATACGCGGGCACTAACCCGTTAAAATCGATTTGCAATTCCTCTCAGGGACACGGGAAAATGCCAATGCCACCGCCCCTTAGTTCCCACCTGGGAACAGCAGCTCTTCCCGATACCCTGGGCTGTCACTCTCGGTGCCACTTGAAGGTCACCAGCAAACTCCTCACCGGCTCTGGAGTAAAGAACTGTGAGATGGCCTTGCATCCTCATAGCTTAGCTCCCGTGCATGTGTGAGAACATAAGGAGTTTGGTTTTGCATTCCTGACTTATTCACAGAGAATATAGTCTCCAATCCCATCCAGGTGGCTGCGAAAGCCTTTAATTTCTTCCTTTTATGGCTGAGTAGTATTCCATCGTGTGTGTATACACATCACAGTTCCTTTATCCACCAGTTGATTGATGGGTATTTGGGCTGGTTCCGTATTTTTGCAATTGCGAATTCTGCTGCTGTAAACACGCACGTACAAGTATCTTTTTCATATAATGACTTCTTAAAAAAAAGAAACCAAGAAATATGAGACTGTCTAGCATTCCCTTTAAAATCTGAGGAAGTTGGGAGTTCCTCCTCTCCTCTGCCAAGCCTTCCTCCTGTCTGCAGAGCTCAGGTTGCCTCTCCATTCTCCTTTCTCGGCATTAGATTGACTTGATGACAGAGAAATGGGTTGTTCTTGCCTCTGTGGAGGTTCTTCTGCGATTTCCTCTGAAGCCAGGAGAGGATCCGACCGTCCGCTGTGTCTCAAATGAAAAATGCCAGGCTTTAGTGGGCCGGCCCCCCACAATTTCACAAAGATGTGGATACCAAGAGGAGAGGTAAGACAAGTATTAGGGAGTAAGGATGGGACGGCCTGGGGGACTCCCCAAGCACAGTGTGGGCTCAAGGTTTCTGCTGAACATACCTAGAGGCTTCCATCTTGCATGTCCCCCCATGACATGGGCTGTGATGTGTGCGATGCCTGGCGTGAATATGCACATACGTGTCAGCGTCGCAGGATCCTCAGAGGGCTGGTCCTGGCTTGGCTTTGTGCCTGCCTCTGTGTGAAGAGTGGCGTGTGGTCACAGGGGTCTCATGTGAACGCCACGAGTGTCCATAGGTTGAATATGAAAGCTTTGCAAAGCTTTGAGCTTCTGGTTGGTTTTCTGAGTGAGAAGCTATTCTATGAAAATAGCGGGTTTTCTGGAACTAGCTGGAATAAAAATCACTAGTTGTTAGCTATTCATCTCTTGGCTTTGATTAATATTGTCAGAGGGTTTCAGCTTTGAGGCACTGACTGCACACAAATTCAGAGCCCAGAAAACTTTTATGCAAGGCTGCAAATCTCACTTCTCCCTCTAGAAATCAAGCAGCCTTTGGTTTATAAAATCTGTGTCCTGTTCTGGGAGTAGGCCAGGCTGGGAGAGAGTCACAAAATAGCACAACTGGCACCTGGGTTCAGAGAGGACCAAGTTACAGTGGGTGTGACTCAGTGGCCAGTGCGTCCCTCCATCCCCACTTGGGTAAATAAGGGTAGGAGGGACTTTTGTCTGGTGTCTGTGTAATGTTCACTCTCTTTCTTATGATTAGGAAATCCAACAATCAATTAATAAAGAGGACTGATCAGAAGCTCAAGGACCTGCCACAGATGGCAGGTCATCCTGTCCGTCACCAGGCTCAGAGGCCCCCCACAGCCAAGAACCCACAGAAGCAGCAGAGGAGACCCGTGGGGCAGAGGACACCAGCAGAGGAGGAGGAGTCCAGGGTCAGTGGGGGCTTGAAAATGTTGGTAACCAGTGGACACCAGAGTGTGGGCTTGAACACGGGAACCGTGTTTATGACTTGGGGGTTCCCATGGACTCGGGCCGACAGGTCAGTGCTCTCCTCCCTGGCAGACTGGCCCATTCGGAGTCTCTGAGGCGCAGCCTCATTCTCTGTCCAGTGTCACGTCCAGCCCGGTGTTTGCCGAGTCCTCAACACTGGTTCATTATCTTCACTCTCAGACACGCGCGTCCTTCCTCCTGGGATCCCTGTTAAATGGGCTCTGGGGAGGACGATAATATCTTGAGTTTCCTGGCAACCAACAGCCCGTGGGCCTATGTCCCCCTCCTAAAATAATCCATCTCCAACCCCCAGGTCATGCGTGAACCTTCGCAGGTGCCTGTGATTGCTGTTGACTGGCTGCTCTCTGTCCTCCTCCACCTGCAGGTGAAATGCAAGAACTGCGGGGCCTTTGGGCACTCAGCCAGGAGCAAGACGTGCCCCATTAAGACGTGGAGTGGGGCCCTTCCTCTGCAGCCCCTGGGCTCACACAAGGAGAAGGAGAACCTGCAACCAGCAAAGCCCCAGCTACCCCAGGCTCCAGGGCCCTTTATGAGGAATGACAGAAAAAAGGAGCAAGGTCCAAGGTAAGGATTTTGCAGGGTCAAGGACTAGCCATGAGGTCAGTGCCTCAGGAGCTGGTGTCTCCCCTACTCTTTCTGTGCAGCCTTCTCTAGGCACACACAGGAAAACTCCAAATGCAGGTGGGCAGGGGCCGCTGCCTCCCAGGGTCCACACTCCGAGCTTATTCCAGCGCTGAGAGTCTGCAGAGTGCAGGGGCTGTGGGAGACCTGGGGATGTTGCCCGTGGTAGGCAGAGCAGCACCAGGGTCTGAATGAACTTAGGGACCTGGGGCCATGGCCAGGCAAGTAGGGGGAGCTTCCTGTAAGCGGGGCTACCTCTGAGATGAGAGAAGGGGCTGTCCTGGCAAAGTTCATAGAGGCCTGAATGTCTCCTTCACCCAAAGCAAGGGCTGGGCTGGGTTCCGGGAGGGCGCTTGGTTCCCAGTCACTGGTGTGGGCAGGAGGATCAGGCGGGTCCGGACAGTGAACGTGATTTCTTCCACAGGCCCCAGCAGCAGCAGAGCAAAGCTCTGACGCAGACATTTCCCAGGAGTCCCCAAGAGAAAACAGAGGGAGCCTGGAAGGAGCCAGTGGAAGCCGGTTTCTTCCGGGTGAGCATTCCCCGGCCCCTCCTCTGTTTCTCCTCTGGCTCCCCTGATTCCTTCACTTCTGTGCCCCTCACGGGTGGGGATCATGTTTAAACCTGGGCTGCCCTGCAGGAGAACTGCGCTACCCAAGGACTTCGCATACTCCAGTTTCCAGCTTCTTCTTCTTCTTTTTTTTTTTTTTTTTTTTTTTTTGAGACGGAGTCTCACTCGGTCGCCCAGGCTGGAGTGCAGTGGCACCATCTCGGCTCACTGCAAGACTGCAAGTTCCACCTCCCGGGTTCACGCCATTCTGCTGCCTCAGTCTTCAAAGTAGCTGGGACTACAGGCATGAGCCACCACCCCCGGCTAATTTTTTGTATTTTTAGTAGAGACAGGGTTTCACCATGTTAGCCAGTATGGTCTCCATCTCCTGACCTTGTGATCCGCCCACCTCGGCCTCCCAAAGTGCTGGGATTACAGGCGTGAGCCACCGCACCCGGCCTCAGCTTCTTTGTTTGAAAGTTGGTTTCTGTGCCTTTATTTACAAGTTGGCCAGCAGATGCTGCTGGGCGCATTTCAGTGCCCGTGGGGAGTGACTGATCAGATGTTTTCGGGGTACGGGCTGCAGATAAGGTGTCTCCTTCATTTTTATACATGTTCTTACATCTGCTTTCAAAAGGAGCTGTGCCATTTCCAGTCTCCACGTTGTGTGGGGGAATTGATATTCCCTTGATATTAACAACAGACAACATAAAGATAGTTTTAATTTTCATATGTGATAGTCCCAGCAAACAGAATGGTAGGCCATCTTTCCCCAACACTATTCCTGAAGTGACAATTCTGCATATATTCAGTGACCATGTGTACATCCTTTTCTGTGACATTTAATTTCCTATGTCCTATCTCTTTTGTAGGGTCTTCCCTATATTTGATCCTGATTTAGATGCAATCCCAGTGCATGTTATTCTCCTCTGTTTCTCATGTCAGTCTGTCCTAGCTTGCTTCTCGTATTCACACAGCTTCTGTTGTGATGTGGTTGCACATGTGAGTTCCCTGCTTCAGAGAGTTTGGAAATTCTACTGCTGAGCTGTCTCATGTGGGGTGTTTTGTCCTGCAGCATCCTACAGTGCCTCTGCCTGTCCACGGCACCAAGAAGAGATCTGCCCTGGGCCCTGTGTCCACAGGTCCACCGCCTGTCTACATACCTGGGATGAGATTACTCTGCCCTTCGGGTCACAATGATCGAGCTGAACTGAGCACCTATGGACCCACCAAGGGACATGGCGGGGACATTACTGCCTCCCTGCTCCCTGTTCTGAAGAGCTCCCACCAGAACCGCACTCTCAGTGCCAGGCCGCCAGCCAACAGGGCTGACGTGTCCTCCCACGGTGCCCCCCAGCCTGCCATGAAGGCGTCCGCGCTGGGTCCCGGCCTTAAATCCCAGGCAGAAATCAAACGTCCCGATGCAGATGCAAAGCCCGGACCACAGCAAGTCAGACGTAAGTGTGGCCAGGACTCCAGAACCCAGACGCCAGGAAAGCAGCCTGCCGCCGTCCCCACCCAGACCGTCCAGAACCCCACAAAGAAAGCAAGACTCAGTTCCTTCCCAAGCCCCGCACTGAGAACTCAGTTCCCGGATGTGGGCACTGTGCGGACACTCCAGCCTCCCTTCACGGCAACTGGACTTGGATCCAGACAGGCACCCAAGCCGACCACAGAGACAGCAGCCACCAAGACAGCAACCCTGCAGCCCAGAGTCAACCTCCAGCCGCTACCCAGCTCACCTTTCCTGGGCCCAGCCCAGGGCTGCCCCGTCCTCCAGCCTGGACCACCCATTCACGTTCCAGGGAGGCCCGGCAGTGTCACCTTCATGAGAGGGCACGAGGGACAGGAGAGCCCCAGCTTCAGAACGCCTCCCACATCCCACCCTCCTGAGAACTCTGCTTCTGCTCAGAGCCCTAACGTCTCAAGGGAGCCTGAGGGGCGGTGTCCCCAGGTCTCAAGGAGTGTCCTCTATGAGGACCTTCGGGTCACTTCCTCCTCAGAGGACAGTGACAGTGACTGAGGCCCCCAAGACAAGAGACCCGGCTTCAAGCGCATGTGACTTGGAAGTGGCTGAAAGGCTGAGAAGCGGAGAGGCAGGAAGCAGCCCTGTGCGGGCTCAGCACTTCCCTGGCGGCAGTGCCTGTTCAAACATGGACCCCAGATACCATCGGGGATCAAGAAACCCTGCCTATTTACATTATGTAAATTTAACCTGTATTAAAATGGGGCTTATGAAAGTGTCCTATACTTTTCTTTTTCAATTATATATAATTATATGAGAAACTGAGTCAACATAAGCAAACAATGTTCCACTAGTGTCAATAGAAAGCTTTGAAACTCATCTGAGGGAGGGAGCCAACGACTGAAATTTGAGTAATTCTGGGCAAAGGGCCCTTCGACGGTAGTGGAAAACCTCAGTATCTACTGACTTAAGAATATTTGACTGTGAAGGAGAGTTGTAGTGAGAAACACTTAGCCTTGGAAAAATGGGGAATTTGTTTTTCTTGGAAGAATGTGGGTTTTTTTAACCAGTGAATTCAAACATTTAAGAAACTGTTCTTTTTTATACCATATACATTTTTCCAGGATATCAGACAAGAGAAATACTCCATTTGTTTTATGAAGCTACCTAGACTCTGATTTCCACTGTGATAGGGAGGGCATCTCAGCTAGCGCACGTGTGAAGTTGAGGTACCAATATTCTCAATGTTGGAGTGATTCAGTGGATTCAATAACTTATGCAAAGCATATCACGAGTGGCACATGATAAAATGTATCTTACTATTATTATTATTATGCCACAAGTAGTCAATAGAGTAACTTCAAGTTTTTAAATGAATTTCACTTCTAAGGATGTATTCTACTAGCCTTGGAACTTTTGTTATTAAAAGTCATTGTAAAATTCTGTTTGGTTAATTTCTTTCCATATGAATAAAATTCGTTGAACCATGACATGTCTTACAGGTGTTTTGAGTTTTCCTTTTCACCTCAGGCCAATTTCCTTGCATTTCAATCATCACGTTTCATTTACTTGAACAAAGAGGACTGGGTGCCCACAGACCTGTAGCTTCTGAGAAACACAGACCCTCAGGCACAGGCCGCCCCTGCTGAATCAGTATCTGCAGCTGAATAACAACCCCAGGTGTTTCACAGGTGGGTTAAAGTGGGATAAGCACGAAAATAAACTGACTCTCAATTTGGTTGCACATTGGAATCTCCTGGTGAGTTTCAACCACTGCTCCTGGCTGGGTCCCACCCTTGGAGAGAGTCATGCTCTAAGTCCCCTGTGAGGCTGGATATAGGGGTGGGCAGACCCTGTGTGGTTAAGTCAAACATGGTGTGGAGGTTAGGAAACACTGGAGGGAGAGGTGAAGGAGAGGGTGAAGACAATGCTTCCCTAACCCGCCTCCTCCCCTTTTCACCTTGGGAAGAAACCCTCCTGAATCCAGAAAGATCAGAAGGCTCTGAGGGTGGGATTTCAGTCTCAGGAGAGCGTCCCTGTCTCCCCAGGACCTGGTCCCTAAAACGCAGTGGGTGGAAGCCTCCAGGCTGCCTCGTGGATGGTGGCTGGAAGTCACGAAGATATAAAGAGTGATCTGGAAACTCAGGTTGAACTCCTCCAGCGTGCTTTAGTCTGGTGATTTTTAAATATACTTTACGTGAGAGCCACCTCTTCAAGTCCGGCCACCCAATTTGCTGTACAAACAGTTTCCCTGATACAGAAGTTACGCTCTAGCCGGCTGTACCGCATGATCCCAGGCAGCCTGAGGGAAATGCAGGGGTGTAGACGAGGCGAGCATGGGGGCTGCCAGGGGAGAGGAGGTTTTCTCTTTTGTTTCTTCACACTAAGTTCTGTGAAGCTTCCTTCTTCCGCTTGTACTTTCAGCATCCACATTGCTAATGGTCTCCTCCGTGAAGTCAAGCCTCAGACTATTTGTGCCCCGCCCACCTCCTCGCGTCCCTTCGCTGCCTCGCCCAGGCCCCGCCCACCTCTTCGCGGGACTAGCCCAAGTTTGGCTTCGGTCCTGCGCTGATTGGCACAGACCCGGAAGCGGATGGCGTGGTCTGAAGGTTGAACCATCGCGTCTGCGCTTCCCAGTTCTCTTGGCGCTGCTATACCCGCGACGTGGGGTCCCCACAGACCGACTCCTGTTTCTCAACCCAGAGCAAATTGAGACGTCCGGGTGAGAGTCGGTGAGTCGCCTCCTTTTGAGTTTAAAGTCGCCCTGAGGCTGGTCCCGTCCCCGGTCTTTCTGCAGTGGGGCTGTGCAGACACCTCCTGTCGCCAAACTTTCCTTTGCAAAACCGTTCCTGACTCGTCCTCCCGCCTCGCGCTGTTTCAAGTCCTCACCCGCGAGCTGGATTCTCGCCCTGCTCCAGAGCGCCCCGCAGTCTCGCTCTCCTCGGCCCCTGGAGCGCGGCGCTGCAGCCCCAGTGCCGGGGGTCAGGAAAGCACTCCACATGGTGGGAGTGGGCCCGAGCGAGCGTTTACAACGTTTTGGGGGATTAAAATATTTATTTTGAGGTCCCTATGGGCTACCCCTTATCTGGATGAAGGATCTGGCCCTTGGCCAATGAAATGCTGAGGTGAATTGGCCTGAGGCCAGAGCAGATGGGTGCCCTATGCAGATGGAGGGGTGGCCGTGCTTGGCCGTGGCCACTCCTGGGCTCTCTCGCTTTCCATCTGAGACGTGGTGGAAATGGGAGGGCTACAGGAGAGTAGCCTTTGTTCCTTTGTTACTCCGGGTGGGGAGACGGGTTTTTACCTTTGGTCTAGTTTTGCAAAGTTTACGGTAATTGGCCTTAGATTGCCAGAGCCAGGACCCAAGTGTTTCCTTTTCTTCTTTGTTATTGGAGATGGTCTCTGTGCCTACGTATCCAGTATGGTCCAGCGCGGGCCGTCCAGTCTCAGTGAAATTCTGGATGAGCCCAGGCAGTCTGTAATTTAGAAAATGTACTTAATGGGCCCTTTTCAGTACGGTTTAGGCCTCACCAAGTGACTGTCCTTGTTGTGCTGTTGTACAACTTCTGTCCTAGACAATTGAGCTTTCTTACAGGGGTGGTGAAGTTTTTTCTTTCCTTAGCTACATAGTACTGTCTAATAATTGAGGTTTATAGGACCTTGAAGTTGCTAGTTTGGGCTTTCTGAACTGGAATTGTGTCAGGAACTGGATCAGTGGGCACCAACTCTCCGGCTTCCTAAGGCCATCTGTCTCTGACAGTGGCTCCTCCACATACATAACAAGAAGTAACAGTGAGGGAATGAGCTACATTTTCTGCTAAGTACAGAAACAAGTTCCTTGCCTTTTTTTTTTGGAATCTCTGGTGCTGGCAGATTTGGCTCATTATAAAAGGCTTGAAACACTGGTTTGGGAGAGCGCATGTGGACCTCCCCTCGGACTAAAATGGCAGCTTGGGGGTTTAGCCTTGTCCTGTTGATCCTTAGGGTTACACGTTCTCTTGTTTTCTAATGGGAGTGTAGGAGGTTAGTGCTTATTAGTTCTAGTGGGTTACAGTGACCGGTAGCACAGGAGGGGTTGGCTTCTTTTTGAAGGTGAACCGGGTCTTTTTTGTCCTTTTCTAAGTACCCTAAATAACACATGGCCAATAGGCACAATTTTCACACACCTCTGCATCATGACAAACGTATTTATTTTCTACTGTGTAGCTCCTTTCTTAGTTAAGAGATCCACATCTTAATCTTAGCTTGTTACTATTAATGGCTGCACAAGCATCAAATTTAAAGTTTCTTGTTTGGGGATTCTTTTTTCTTCTGTTCTAGTTATTATTTTACTTGTATCACCTAGGAAAGGACCAGTTCTTAATCTTATTTGAAAAATGGTGGTTGCAGCGGGCTTGATGGGTTATAACACATATCAGGTTGGTCATTTCCTGGGCTACATACCTTGTACTGAGTGGCATTGTACAAATAAGTTCCTTTTAACATTCCTGTACATTCATAATAACTATAGAACAGAAAGATTGTTTTAATTTGCTGTCCTATCTGAGTGACTTGATGAATACACTGGGAACAGTCCTTAGTTTGAGGAAGGTCAGTTGAAGCCTTTACTGTACAAGTCTAAAATTTAAGAAAAATGAGTCCCGTGATGAGCCTCCTCATGCTCCGGCCGTGTGTAGACCGGTCAGCTTCCGGGTGTGACTGGAGCAGGGCTTGTCGTCGTCTTCAGAGTCACTTTCAGGGGTTATGTGGGCTTGGTCTTGCCTCCCAGGTTTCAGCTGTGGGTTTTACACAGCAGTGGTGGATCCAGGCTGGGATCCTTCTACCTTCATGGCAGTGGGTGTGGTCAGGATGACGGTCTGGGGTCTTTTCCACTGTGGGTGCAAAGGGGCTACATTGCAGTCCTTGATCCACACTCGATCACCTGGGGAAAAAGAGTGAACTGAGGAGAATAAGCTAACGGGGCATCTGTCATTTACCTAGGCTGAAATCATTTGTGTAATTTTTCCTAAGGCCTGTAACCATCTCTGTAACTCAATTTCACCTAACTCGGGGAGTGCCCGGGAGTCCCTGTAGTATGGGAGGGGGTCTATGATATAATATTTCATAAGGGGAATATCCTGTTCTCTTGGAGTACACCTAATCTTAATACCATAGGGAGAGCCTGTATCATTTTAATCCTGTTTCCTGACACACTTTCCTTAAGTTATCTTTGATAGTCCGATTTATCCGCTCCACCTTTCCAGAACTCTGAGGTTGGTAGGCGGCATGCAGTTTTCATGTGATCTTTAATACCTTTGCTGTCTTCTGTACTAAGTCAGCCACAAATGCCGGCCTGTTGTCTGAGCCAATTCATAAGGGCAGTCCAAATCTAGGAATAAAGTCTCGAAGAAGCACACGGGTTACTTCACAAGCTTTCTCAGTTTGTGTGGGAAAAGCCTCCACCTACCTAGAGTAGATACACACGAGAACTAGTAAATACTTGTTACTTCTACACTTTGGCATTTCTGGGAATTCCACCTGGAGATCTTCAAAGGGGGCTGCTTCATGAGCTTGTATGCCGGCAGAACGGCTGAACCCTGCCTCGCATTGTGCTGTCGGCAGGTAACACACTGCTGCGCCATGGTTTTGGCAAGGGCTGACAAATGCTAGATGTAGAAGTATCAGCCTAACAACTTTTCAAGTGACTCCTGACCTAGATGGGTGGTTTCATGCACCCCCAGTACAACTGCGGCTCCTAGCAGCTGTGGCACAGCTACTCTCCTATTTGGTAGCAGAATCCTTCCTTCTTCCACCTCGGTTACCTTAGTCATGCACTGCAGAGGACACCAGCAAGATGCCACCTCGGTTGCCTTAGGGAACTCCAGAGCTGACTCAGAAGCTCTAAAAGCAACAGCCACCCCCTACTGCGCACCAGTCACAGCCCCCCTGCTCCCTCAAGCACCTGACCTCGTACCTAGTTATTCTAAAGAAGAAAAAGACTTTCTCCAGGCAGAGGGAGGACAAGTCATGGAAGAAGGACTTCTTTTAAGGGCTTGCAACTCTAAGGGGTCCACGTGAAAGGGTCATGATAGATCAAGCAAGTGGGGTACATGACTAGGGACTACATGCATCAGCTAACAGAACAGAGCAGAACAGAAAGTTTTGCAGTGCTTCTTGATACAATGTCTGGAATTTACATATAACATAAGTAGTTTAGGTCAGGGGTTGATATTATTATTTTTATTTTTAACCACCAGGGCCGGGTGGTGGCGCCAAGGCCATCTGGCTATCTTCTGTTTCTAACTTTTTGCTTTCTCCCTTTTCTCCTGTCTTGTGAACTAGGCAAGGGGGAGGGAGGAGGGCAGCAGGAGAAGTAGTGGTCTTCCTACCTCAGCCTCCAGAGTAGCTGGGACCACAGCCACGCACCACCACACCATGCTGATTTTTGTGTTCTTGATAGAGATGGGCTTTCACCATGTTGCTCAGGCTGGTCTCCAACCCCAGGGCTCAAAGGATCCAGTCTTATCGGCCTCCCAAAGTGCTGGGATTTCAGGTATGCTGTTTTATCAAAGATTGCTGTTGTCATAGGATGGGACCCACACTCAATAATACTTACAGTGGCGCTGGTGGTCCTTGTCTGTGTCCAGCATTAAACATCAAGGCAGTTTCCTCCATGTTGAGAGCTGAGATCAGCCTGTGATCCATAGGGAGGTGAGGGGGCTGTGCTCTGTGTGGGGTTTGGTTAGGGCCAGATCTGTGCCCTGGAGATCTGTGCCCTGCTGCAGCGTGTGTGTATGTGTGGACTATTCCAGGAGGGGAGCAAGATCTGAAAACAGGTCAAAATTACCCTTGTAGGTCTTGCTGTGGGACGTTCTTATCTCTGCATGATCTCTGGTGCAGTGGGTAGCAGAAGACCATCTTTCTCCCGGGTGAGGTCTCCCCCGTGTGTGTGTTTTGTCACAGGAAAGGAGTGAATGGTTTCTAAACATTAAATCTCTGATGTTTTTTCACGCACAGGATTTCCAAAGACTCATGTTACATGAGGAAGCCACCAAGAAGAGCAAAGAAAAGGATCCAGGGATGGCTCTTCCTCAGGTGAGTGATATTCCTCGGTGGATTGTGCTGCCTCTTTCCTTTCTGAAATGCCAGGTATTGTGGTAGCCAGTCTGCTGTGAGTCTGAAGCGTCCTGCCTCACACGTTTGCTGGCACTCACCCATGCCTTTTCTCAGTCCTTGTCATCTTCACTTAAATTCCATCTCCTATAACCTAGTGAATGAGCTTGGGAAGAGGCTCCCCTGGGCATGGTCCTGGGAAGGGCTCACACCAGACATGGATGGAGATGGGCTGTGGACCCCGTGCTGTCAGTGATGTTGGGCGGCAGGGATTGTTCAGCGGCCACATCTGGGTGCACATTTAGCTCTTTCTGGACCAGATAAGAGAAGCTGTATATGAAAGTCATACATTAATGTGCGCTGGTATCTGGTAAATTCTGGAAAAGGAGACAAACTAGGGGAGATATTTTGTGTCTGATTTTGTAATGCATTTGAAGCTACACTAGTGAGTCAATATGTCTCTGACTCCAAACCTTTTGTTTTAGGAGACAGGGTGTCACTCTCGGGCCTAGTTTGGAGTGCAATGGCACAATTCTAGTTCACAGCAGCTTCGAATTCCTGGGCTCAAGTGATCCCCACATTAGACTCCCAAGGAGCTAGGATGACAGGCGTGCGCCACCATGCATGGCTAATTCTTTTATTTTCTATTATTTAGAGTTGGGGACTTGCTATGTTGTCCAGGCTGGAGTGCAGTGGCACAGTCATAGCTCACTGTAGCCTTGAACTCCTGGCCTCAAGTGATCCTCCCACCTGAGCCTCCCAAATTGCTGGGATTATAGGTGTGAGAAAGCCCAGCAGGACTCTGCACTTTCAATGGCTTGGAATAGAATCGAAAGTGGAGATAAATGTCAGTGACAGAGTTCGCTTTATTCCGTCATTGACTTCAAATTATAAAATCAATGTAAATATCTAAATGCAGGGGATTCTTTAAATCATTCTCAGCACTTTGACCCCACAGAGACTGTTTTTTTTGTTGTTGTTTTTTGTTTTTTGTGGGTTTTTTTGCACGGACTCTGATGAAGCAAGCATTTGAGGTAAAAATGATTATAAGTTTGCTGTGACATAAGAGCACAACTTATGTCGTTAGAGAGGATGGAGCCATTCTTTTTCTACCCATTATTATTAAATGATTCTTTTGTTTTAAACACCACACACTGTATATATGTGTTGTGTAGTAAAAGTCCAAAGAAAAGTGCACTTACGCATCCCCTATCCTGTCCAACCTTCCACCCGTCCCCATGGCTCAATGGGGAATCACTGTTGAAGGTTCTGTGACAAGTCAGTGCAATCCTTTATTGTATTCATACATCGTTATGAGACTTTAGAAAAAATTATTTGATGATTTTTTTTTTTTTTTTGCATGTTTTTTGAGACAAGGTCTCACTCTGTCATCCGCCTGGAGTACAGTGGCACATTGCAACCTCTGGCTCTCAGGTTCAAATGAGTCTTAGGCTTCAACCAACTGAGTAGCTGCAGTTACAGACACGTGCTACACTCCTGGCTAATTGCTGTATTATTAGTACAGGTGGGGTTTCCCCATGTTGGCCAGGCTGGTCTCGTACTCTTGGCCTCAATTAATCCTCCCGCCACGGCCTCCCAAAGTGCTGGGATTTCAGGTGTGAGTCCCGCTTCCAGCCTGATGAATGTTTTGTCATGGTATTTTGTCCTGCAAGTTCTGAAAATTTTCATGTTTCCAAGGTAGAAAACAAGATAGCTTGCCTTTTAAATCTTCCTTGGAACTTTCTCTGAATGAAGACACGTGAGTCCTTCACAGTTTTGTTTCGTTTCTTTTTGTTGTTGTTGTTGTTGTTTTTTTTTAGATGGAGTTTCATTCTTGTTGCCCAGGCTGGAGTGCAATGGCACGATTTCAGCTCACTGCAACTTCCACCTCCCAGGTTCAAGTGATCTTCCTGCCTCAGTCTCCCAAGTAGCTGGGATTATAGGCATGCGCCACCATTCCCAGCTAATTTTGTATTTTTACTAGAGACAGGATTTGTCCCTGTTGATCAGGCTGGTCTGGAACTCCCAACCTCAGGTTATCCACCCATTTCAGCCTTTCAAAATGCTGAGATTACAGCCATGAGCCACCGCACTCGGCCTTTTTAAAAAAAAAAAAATTATTATTTTTGAGTTGGTCTTGCTCTCATTTTTTTGAGATGGTCCAGCCCAGGCTGGAGTGCAGTGGCATGATCTCGGCTCACTGCAACCTCTGCCTTTCATGTTCAAGCGCTTCTCCTGCCTCAGCCTCCCGAATAGCTGGGACTACAGGCACGCGACCACGCCCAGCTAATTTTTGTATTTTTAGTAGAGACGAGATTTCACCATGTTGGCCAGAATGGTCTCTATTTCTTGACCTTATGATCCACCTGCCTCAGCCTTCCAAAGTGCTGGGATTACAGGCGTGACCTACCACGTGCGGCCAAGCCCAGGGCTTATGTAGAAAACATCATTTGCAATATATGTACTTTTTTTTTTTTGTTTAGAAAGAATCTCACACTGTTGCCCAGGCGGGATTGCAGTGGTGTGATCTTGGCTTAGGGTAACCTCCGCTTCCAGAGTTCAAGCAATTTTCTTTACTCAGCTTCCTGAATCGCTGGGATTACAGGCACCCCACCACCATTCCCAGCCAGTTTTTGAATTTTTAGTAGATACGGAGTTTCGTCGTGTTGGAGAGGTTGGTCTCGAACTCCTGACCTTGAGTGATCCATCCACCTTAGTCTCCCAAAGTGATGGGATTACAGGTGTGAGCCAACATGCCTGGATTTATTATATATATAGAGAGATACACATACACACATATCTATATGTGTATATATAGATGTGTGTGTGTGTATATATATATATATATATATATTTTTTTTTTTTTTTTTTTTTTTTGAGATGGAGTCTTACTCTGCAGCCCAAGCTGAAGTGCAGTGGCATGATCTTGGCTCACTGCAAACTTTGCCTCTGGTTATCAAGTTATTCTCCTGCCTCAGCCTCCCAAGTAACTGGGACTAGAGGTGTGCACCACCACACCTAGGTTTTGTTTTTTTTTTTTTTTGTTTTTTTTTTTTTTTTTTGTATTTTTAGTAGATACGGAGTTTCACCATGTTGCCCTGGGTGGTCTCAAACTCCTGAGCTCAGATGATCCACCTGCCTTGGCCTCCCAAAGTGCGGGGATTTTAGGTGTGAGCCACTGTGCCAGGCCATATATTTTTTATATTGTCCATAAAACTGAGACTTCCGCAGTGACTTAGGGGATTTTAAAATCTATCATGAAAAAGTACAATAAAACGCAACTATACAGAAAAATTTTTCAAAAATACCTTAATGTGGATTTGTCAGAACACAGTCTTGGATCAAATCAATACTCATTTTCTCTTTTCTCATTTCATGTGAAGGTGATAACTCAGTCCTCCATGTTTTGTGGAAATGTGTTTTTCATTTTAGGGACGCTTGACTTTCAGGGATGTGGCTATAGAATTCTCATTGGCAGAGTGGAAATGCCTGGACCCTGTGCAGAGGGCTTTATACACGGCCGTGATGTTGGAGAACTACAGGAATCTGGAGTTTGTGGGTGAGGAAAATGTCCCTCTAGACATGAGGAATCTGTCCTTGTCTCTCTTGGCTCTTCCTGGTTTTGTAGTCTCTTGTGATGTTGCCCCGTGCATGCTTTTGATGTACATGTCATTGTTTTCTGCAGTGATGACCCTCCTATCTGTCATGGGTAGCTTCTTAGAGCTGTCTGTTTTTACATAAAAACAGAAAATTCATGAACACTTTGACTAATACAATTGAACATCATCCTGCTGTAGGCAGAGATGTCCTTGGAAGCCCTGAGCAGAATTGTCAACGTGGTCCAGGATACGAGATAGAAAGCATGACACTGACTGACAAGTGTTTCCAGCTGTGGTTCTGGTTTTGTTTTCTTTTTCTTTGTTTGTTTTTAGATAGAGTCTCCCTCTGTTGAACAGGCTGGAGTGCAGTGTCATGATCTCAGCTTATTGCAACCTCTGCCTCCTGGGTTCAAGCAATTCTTGTACCTCAGTCTCTCAACCTAACTAGAGTTACAGGCACATGCCTTCATACCTGGCCGATTTTTGTATTTTTAGTAGACGTAGGGTATCACCATGTTGGCCAGTCTGGTCTTGAACTCCTGGCCTCAAGCAATTTGCCCGCCTCAGCCTCCAAGTGTTGGGATTACAGGCATGAGTCACCACATTTGGCCTTTCTTTCTGGTTTTTGAGAACCATCACAGAAGCGTCTCTCACTGGCACTGTGACAGTGATCATCACATAAACTAATGATCATTTTCTCTAAGCAGCAGTGACTGCTATAGAAAATTTCTCCTAGGTAGGACATCATTCAGGCTTACTGCCTCATACATATGAGGCTCTTGACTGAACTCTTTTTTTTTTTTTTTTTTTTTTGGACACAGAATTTTCTCTTGTTGCCCAGGCTGGAGTGCAATGTCATGATCTCCACTCACTGCCACCTCTGCCTCCTGGGTTCAAGCAATTCTGCTGCCTCAGCCTCCCGAGTAGATGGGATTACAGGCACCCACCACCACACCTGACTAATTTTTGTATTTTTAGTAGAGACAGGGTGTTTCTAAACTTTGAAGATCACATTTGGGAAGTTTAAGTATTGCTTTTTGTGTAATATTTACACACTTCAATATTAACTATTATTTACCCTCTGTACTTAATTGGAAACCTATTGGTCTTTATGTTTTTTAGATAGCTTTTTAAAATTCATGATGGAGTTCTCATCAACTGGGCACAGTAATACCAGAGAAGGGTTCCACACAGGGACATTGGAAAGACATAAAAGTCATCCCATTGGAGATTTTTGCTTCCCAGAAATCAAAAAAGATATTCATCACTCTGAGTTTCAGTGGCAAGAAGTTGAAAGAAATGGCCATGAAGCACCTATGACAGAAACCAGAGAGATGACGCGTAGTACAGACCGATATGATCATAGTCATGCTGGAAACAAGCCTATTAAAGATCAGCTTGGATCAAGCTTTCATTCACATCTACCTGAACTGCACATATTTCCGACCGAAGGGAAAATTAGTAACCAAGTGGACAAGTCTGTCAGTGGTGCTTCCTCAGCTTCAACATCCCAAAGAATTTCTTGTAGACTCAAAACCCATATTTCTAATAAGTATGGGAAGAATTTCCTCCATTCCTCATTATCCACACAAATACAGGAAGTACGCATGAGAGAAAAACCTTGCCGATATAATGAGTGTGGCAAAGCGTTTAATTATAGCTCACTCTTAAGGAGCCATCACATAACCCATTCAAGAGAGAAACAATATAAATGTGATGTATGTGGCAAGATCTTTAATCAGAAGCGATATCTTGCATGTCATCGTAGATGTCACACTGGTAAGAAAACTTACAAGTGTAATGAGTGTGGGAAGGTCTTCAGTCAAACATCATCTTTTACATGCCATTGTAGACTTCATAGTGGACAGAAACCTTACAAGTGTAATGAATGTGGCAAGACATTCAGTTGGAAGTCATCCCTTAGATGCCATCGTAGACTTCATACTGGAGAGAAACCTTACAAGTGTAATGAGTGTGGCAAGACCTTCCATCAGAAGACATCCCTTCAATGCCATCATACAGTTCACACTGGAGAGAAAGCTTACAAGTGTTATGAATGTGGCAAGACTTTCAGTCAGATGTCATCCCTTACATGCCATCGTAGGCTTCATACTGGAGAGAAACCTTACAAGTGTAATGAGTGCGGCAAGACCTTCAGTCGGAAGTCATCCCTTATATGCCATTGTAGACTTCATACTGGAGAGAAACCTTACAAGTGTAATGAGTGTGGCAAGACCTTCATTCGGAAGTCATCCCTTATATGCCATTGTAGACTCCATACTGGAGAGAAACCTTACAAGTGTAATGAGTGTGGCAAGACCTTCAGTCAGAAGACAACCCTTACATGCCATCGTAGACTTCATACTGGAGAGAAACCTTACAAGTGTAATGAGTGTGGCAAGACGTTCAGTGAGAAGTCATCCCTTAGATGCCATTGTAGACTTCATACTGGAGAGAAACCTTACAAGTGTAATGAATGTGGCAAGACCTTCCGTCGAAATTCAGGCCTTGTAATTCATAAGGCAGTTCATAGTGAAGAGAAACCTTACAAGTGTAATGAGTGTGGCAAGACCTTCCGTCAGAAGTCATACCTTCAGTGTCATCATAGACTTCATACTGGAGAGAAACTTTACACATGTAATGAATGTGGCAAGGTTTTTAGTAGAAGACAAAACTTTGCACATCATCATAGACTTCATACTGGAGAGAAACCTTACAAATGTGAGGAATGTGACAAAGTTTACATTCGCAGATCACAGCTTGAAACACATAGGATAATTCATACTGGAGAGAGATCATACAAATGTAAGGTTTGTGACAAGGCTTTCTGGAAAAAGTCATGCCTTGTACACCATAAGAGAGTTCATACTGGAGAGAAACCGTACAAGTGTAATAAATGTGGCAAGACCTTCAGTCAGAAGTCAAATCTTCAGTGTCATCATACACTTCATACTGGAGAGAAACCTTACACATGTAATGAATGTGGCAAGGTTTTTGGTAGAAAAGCACACCTTGCGCGTCATCATAGAATTCATACTGGAGAGAAACCTTACAAATGTGAAGAATGTGACAAAGTTTTCAGTCGCAAATCACACCTTGAAAGACATAAGAGAATTCATACTGGAGAAAAACCATACAAATGTAAGGTTTGTGACAAGGCTTTCCGGAGTGATTCATGCCTCGCACAACATCAGAGAGTTCATACTGGAGAGAAACCTTACAAGTGTAATGAATGTGGCAAGGTTTTTAATCAAAAAGCACACCTTGCACAACATCAGAGAGTTCATACTGGAGAGAAACCTTACAAGTGTAATGAGTGTGACAGAGCCTTTAGTGGGAAGTCAACACTTATTCACCATCAAGCCATCCATGGTGTAGGGAAACTTTACAAATGTAATGATTCTCACAAAGTCTTCAATAATGCTACAGTCATTGCAAATCATTAGAGAATCCATAAAGAAGAGAGATCTTGTGAAGGGGGCCACCTGTTCCACACCTGTGGGTGTTTCTTGTCAGGTGGGACGAGAGACTGAGAAAAATAAGACACAGAGACAAAGTATAGAGGAAGAAAAGTGGGCCAGGGGACTGGCGCTCAGTATACGGAGGACCCGTGCTGGCACCAGTCTCTGAGTTCCCTCAGTATTTATTGATCACTATCCTCTACCATCTCGGTGAGGGGGATGTGGCAGGACTATAGGGTAATGGTGGGGAGAGGGTCAGCAGGAAAACGTGAGCAAGGGACTCTGCGTCAGAAATAAGTTTAAGGAAAGGTGCTGTGCCTTGATGTGCACGTAGGCCAGATTTATGTTTGACTTTACACAAACATCTCAGTGCAGTAAAGAGCAGTACTGCCGCCAGCATGTCTCATCTCCAGCCATAAGGAGGTTTTATCCTATCTCAGTAAATAGAATGTACGATCGGGTTTTACACTGAGACATTCCATTCCCAGGAAGGAGCAGGAGACAGATGCATTTCTCTTATCTCCACTGCAAAGAGGCCTTCCTCTTTCACTAATCATCCTCAGCACAGACTGTTTATGGGTGTCGGGCTGGGGGACGGTCAGGTTTTTCCCTTCCCACGAGGCCGTATCTTAGGCTGTCTCAGTGTGGAGAAACCTTGGACAATACCCAGACTTTTTTGGGCAGAGGTCCCTGCAGCCTTCTGTAGTGCATTGTGTCCCTGGGTACTTGAGACTGGAGAATGGCGATTACTTTTACCAAGCATACTGCCTGCAAACACATTTTTAACAAAGCATATCCTGCACAGCCCTAAATCCATTAAACCTTGAGTCAATACAGCACATGTTTCTGTGAGCACAGGGTTGGGGCTAGGGTTACAGATTAACAGCATCTCAAGGCAGAAGAGTTTTTCTTAGTACAGATCAGAATGGAGTTTCTTATGTCTTCCTTCTTCTACATAGACACAGTAACAGTCTGATATATCTTTCACCCACAATCTGAAAAGTGGAATGTGGCAAATTTTTCAGACATCGTTCATAACTTATAGTTCATCAGCGAACTCATACTGGAGAGAAACCTTACAAATGTCATGACTGGCAAGGTCTTCAGTCAAGTTTCATCCTATGCATAACATAGAAGTCATTCAGGAGAGAAATCTCACAAGTGTGATGATTATGACAAAGCCTTTACTTCACATTCACAAATCATTAGGCATCAGAGAATCCATACTGGACAGAAATCTTACAAATGTCATAAGGGTGGCAAGGTCTTCAGTCTGGGTACTCCATGCAGAACATCAGAAAATTCATTTTTTGAGATAATTGTTTCAAATAAAATGAATATAGAAAATCATAAAGCTTTAATTGACATTAGAGTCAACTCCGCATTGACTTGAGTTTGAGTTGACTTAACATTGAGTTCAAGTATTAATTGACATGAAAAGTGTTAATGTTAAGAAGAATGGGCCAGGTGCAGTGGCTCATGCCTGTAATCCCAGCACTTTGGGAGGCCAAGGCAGGTAAATCACTCTAGGTCAGCAGCCTGGCCAGCAGCCTTGAGCCACTTTACCCAGCCTGGTTTCAATTTTTATTTTTTGAGATAGAGTCTTGCTCTTGTTGCCCAGGCTGTAGTGCAATGACATGATCTCAGCTCACTGAAACCTCTGCCTCCTGCATTCAAGCAATTATCCTGCCTCAGCCTCCTGAGTAACTGGGATTAGTGGTGTGCGCCAACAGCATGCTAATTTTTTTTTTTTTTTTTTTTTTTTGAGACGGAGTCTCGCTCTGTCACCCAGGCTGGAATGCAGTGGCCAGATCTCAGCTCACTGCAAGCTCCGCCTCCCGGGTTTACGCCATTCTCCTGCCTCAGCCTCCCAAGTAGCTGGGACTACATGAGCCCGCCACCTCGCCCGGCTAGTTTTTTTGTATTTTTTAGTAGAGACGGAGTTTCACCCTGTTAGCCAGGATGGTCTTGATCTCCTGACCTCATGATCCGCCCGTCTCGGCCTCCCAAAGTGCTGAGATTACAGGCTTGAGCCACGGCGCCAGGCCAATTTTTGTATTTTTATTTATTTTTATTTTATATTTTATTTTATCTTTGTTTTGAGATGGAGTCTCGCTCTTGTCACCCAGGCTGGAGTGGTGTGATCTCACTGCAACCTTTGCCTCCTGGGTTCAAGCAATTGTCCTGCCTCAGCCTCCTGAGTAGCTGGGATTATAGGTGCCTGCCACCACGCCTGGCTAATTTTTGTATTTTTAGTAGGGGGGTTTCTCTATATTGGTCAGGCTGGTCTCGAACCCCTGACCCCAGCTGATCCACCCACCTCGGCCTCCCAAAGTGGAAGGATTACAGGCATGAGCCACTGTGACTGACTTTTTTTTTTTTTTTTTTTTTGAGCCTGTTTTGCAGCCTTTACAAAAATCAGGGTTTTCCCACGAGATCACGAAGATTTTCACATAAGGGACTTCTGACCATTTGTGTTGGTGTTGCTGTTGGCAGTAAAGGTCAAGCGGGAATATGGTAATAGCATTCAAACTTCCCACCTTTGGCCACATTCCTGCCTTTCTAGTTGATAGAAAGGCCAAACTCAGTTACTTGGGAGGCTGAGGCAGGAGAATCACTTGAACCCAAGAGGCAGAGGTTGCAGTGAGCCGAGATTGCACCATTGTACTCCAGCCTGGGCAAAAAAAAGTCTTAAAAAAAAAAGTCATGCCTCTTCACCTCTTGTGGTGTGTGCTTGACTCGTCTTCTCGCCAGGTCTTCTCACAAGACTTTCAGGATTAAGCGAGTCCTGACCAAGAAACAAAAGCAAAATTGTCCCATTTCCTAGTGGATTCGCATGAAAACTGGTACTAAGGTCACAATTATGTTACCATATCAAGCTGAAAATGTCACCACTATCTGGAGAGTTGGATATGTTTTATTGGGAATATATTTTTTATCTCTGAATCTGTTATGAATGCATTTGTTGGCTGGGTTCAGTAATATGTGAAACATTTCATTTCAAAAAAATGTCAAGTGAAGTAATTCAATAGAGTACCTTACTCTTTGTTTTGTTTTTTTGAGATGGAGACTCCACTATGTTCAGTGGATCACACCTGTGGTCCATGCATCTTGGGAGACTGAGGTGGGAGGATTGCTTGAGACCGAGTCTCCTGGAAATCTTCTAGTCTCTTCTAACCCATTTCATGACAGACCCTTGGACTCTACTTTGTCATCTACCTGTGACCCCAATTCCAGTTATTCCACCTTTCCACACCGAACCAATATATGTCTTACATGTTTTGATTGATGTATTTTTTTTTTTTTTTTTTTTGAGACGGAGTCTCGCTGTGTCACCCAGGCTGGAGTGCAGTGGCCCGATCTCGGCTCACTGCAAGCTCCGCCTCCCGGGTTTACGCCATTCTCCTGCCTCAGCCTCTGAGTAGCTGGGACTACAGGCGCCCGCCACCACGCCCGGCTAGTTTTTTGTATTTTTAGTAGAGACGGGGTTTCACCATGTTAGCCAGGATGGTCTCGATCTCCTGACTTCGTGATCCACCCGCCTCGGCCTCCCAAAGTACTGGGATTACAGGCTTGAGCCACCGCGCCCGGCCTTGATTGATGTATTATGTCTCCCTAAAATGTGTAAAACCAAACTACAGGCTGAACACCTTGGGCACACGTCGTCAGGACCTCCTGAGGCTGTGCCCACGGGGGCATTTTTAACGGTGGCAAAATATATTTCTAAATTGATTGAGACCCAGTAGATACTTCACAAGTTCATGAACACAGAAAAAATCAAGAGAGAACAGAAAAAAAACTAGATGTAATGGAAAGCACAAAATCGGGTCCAAAATGTGAACATATTTATTCAACATAAGGAAATGCTCTTCAACTTTGTGTGGAAGATAGATTACTAATATTTGATTAAAATAAAAACCCATTCTATGTAATGTTAGCCAATTTAAAACTGCAAATAGTGATCAATTATATGTATGTTTGAAACTTCCTAATATTTCACTTGGTATTGCTATTACTACATTCTTGGAGTAGGAGCTCAGTCTGTCAGATACATTACAGGAGAGTGGTGTCTCTCCATAGTTGGGCTTAGGTCTCTGTTGCATGAGTGGATAAACTGTTAAGCAGGAACCTAGGAGAGCTAGAATGACAAAGTTCATGTCCATTAAAGCTAGCAAGACATATCCCTACTGCTCATGCATGAGTCACGGTTATAAGATGTTTACGGTTAAGGGAAGCATCTTAATGATACCTGTAAGGACAAACTCCTACAGAAACACGATGTCCAGACGACCCAATAGCCCATGACAATGTTTGCTTTTAAGATAGCAGGCTGGTCTCAGACTCCTGACCTCCGGTGATCCGCCTGCCTCGACCTTCCAAAGTGCTGGGATTACAGGCGTGAGCCACCACACCCGGCCAAAGATAGCTTCAAACCAACAAAGTAATAAGTTTTGTCACACTGTCAGCCCACCGGCAGGGAGACATACCTTAGCTTTTACTTAGGCCCCTATGTAAGAAAAACTTCATGAGGAGGCGTTCCCCCTGCTTTCTAAGGACGCCCTGCTGTGTAACTGGTAGCTTTCAATCAACTCTCCTCACTGCACTGGGACACTCGCCTTGAATTCTTTACTGCGCAAGATGCAAGAACTCTAACATGAGGTGTGGACTGTGACCCCGTTTTAGGCAACAAAATGACTGAACGTTATACAAAAACAGACAGTTGATCTAATTCTCATAAAAATAGGAATTTCGTAGTCCTCATCCACCATGCCAAGAAAAGATCGACACTGGAGTCACCGTTCATGATAACAAAGGGGCTGACAGCTGGGAAACATGGGTGGATAAGGATGAGGCGCTCAGCAGCCGCCAGCTGGTATTAATGAAAAGGGCAATAGGATCCTGAAAGGGGGAAGACATCTTGTAAAACGATGTAAAAGCTGCAGAGCCACTGGGCCTGCGAGTTTCCCATGGTGAACCTGGGACTCCCTGATAACTGCACAAACTCGCGTGGGGATTTCAACATTCCGAAGCACCCAGATTCCTGGTGTGGCTGGACTCGGGGCTAGGGTGCTGCGAAAGGCAGGTCTGAAGCAGAAAGACAAAAACAAAAACAAAAACCGTCACGTGAGTCAGCCCCGGGCGCTGCGTGCAGAAAAACCCTGGATGGGTCCTGAACCCTGTCTGGGCGGGGCCTGGACACTGGGCGGGGACAGGCGGGCGGGGGTAAGATCAAAGAGGGGGCGGGGCCTGAACAGGTGCTGGGTCAGGGCTAGAGGGTGGAGGCCGCTGTGGGTGCAGGGCCTGGAACGGGACTGGGGCGGGGCAAGAGGGAGGAGGCTGCCTGGGGCCGGGTCGGACAGCCTGCAGGAGCCGCGCCAGAGGGTTATCGTCGTCTAGGGGGCGGGCTCCCGAAGGTGTGTGATTCTAAAGAGCCAGGCCTGGAGGGGGCGGGTCCGGGCTCTCTCCTCAGCTGGGCCATGGATGTCGCCGGCTGTCATCCTCTCCCTCTAGGACTGGATCCTCCGGGTTCCGATTGGTGGATTGATTTTAATGTGCCGTGATGTTACCCCTAATATCACGTGGATGCTTCCTGCCCGTTTTAAGTTAATATTTCAAGCAATGGAAGGTAAAACAACTTACTGTAGTGGACCACCTGTGCTGAACGCTGAATAGTTTTTCCTCTTAAATTGAAAATGGCTTTAATGCAAAGCGCCTTTTTTGAGCAGGTGGAGTCGCGCGTCCTGCAGGCGGGGCGAGCTCCCCTCCGTCTGGGGCAGGGCCGGGGAGAGGGGCAGGGACCTCGGTAAAGGGGTGGAGTGGGGCGCTGGTTGCAGCGGGGACTGACAGTTAGAAAGTCTTATTAAACTAAGCAAGGTCCTGGGTTGTTTGAGTGGATAATGGAAACTGAAAGGTGACATGCAAAACTGCCTATGACACACAGGAGGTGGAGGATAATTTCATATTTCACGGAAGTAAAGTCAGGTCATGGAGCGGTGGCTCACACCTGTAATTTCAGCACTTTGAGAGGCTGAGGCGGGAGGATCGCTTGAGCCCAGGATTTTGAGATCAGCCTGGACAACATAGTGAGACGTCGTCTCTACTAAAAATCAAAAAATGAGTCAGGTGTGGTGGTGCACGCCTGTGGTCCCACCTGCTCGGGGCACTGAGGTCGGATCACTTGAGCCAGGGATTTTATGGTTGCAGTGAGCTCTAATCTCGCCACCACACTCCAGCCTCGGTGACAGAGCGAGACCCTGTCTCAAACAAACAAGCAAATAAATGAGAGGTATAATTCCTCCTTTGAAAATAAAAAAAGATTTTTTTTTCGTCTCTTTTCCTAGGACATTTATTTAGAAAATTTGTAAATGCATTTTCTCTGTCTCCTGAGGCTTTTCTTTGGACAGAGTTTTGCTCTTGTTGCCCACGCTGGAGTGCAATGGCGCGATCTCCGCTCACCGCAACTTCTGTCTCCCGGGTTCAAGCGATTCTCCTGCCTCAGCCACTTGAGTAGCTGGGATTACAGGCATGCACCAGCATGCCCGGCTAACCTTGTATTTATACTAGATATGGGGTTTCTCCATTTTGGTCAGACTGGTCTCGAACTCCCGACCTCAGGCGATCCGCCCGCCTCCGCCTCTTAAACCACTGGGATTACAGGTGTGAGCCACCGCGCCTGGCTTGAAGTGGTATTTTTTAGAAACAACGTAATCCTTTTTTCAGCTTAATAACCCAGGGATGTATTTCTGAAGGACTTGGGGTCTCTCTTTGAAAGGCAAGCAACAAGGGAGACAGTACCTGTATCTCGGTAGGAAGTTAAATATTTCAAACATCAAATAATTCCAATGTAAAAGTATGGACCTTTAAATACTGAGCTTTGAAAGGAATGTGGTCATGCAACCTGAGTCCAGTGGTATGCAGATGCAACTTCTAAGAGTTTTCCTGACCAGACGCGGTGGCTAACACTTGTAATCCCAACAGTTTGGGAGGAGGAGGCGGCTGGATCACTTGACGTCAGGAGTTCGAATCCAGCCTGGCCAACGTGATGAAACCCCGTCTCTACTAAAAATACAAAACAATTAGCCAGGCTTGGTGGCGCCCGTCTGTAATCCCAGCTAGTTGGGAGGCGGAGGCAAGAGAACTACTTTAACCCACGGGGTGAAGGTTGCAGTGAGCCGAGATCTCGCCACTGCACTCCAGCCTGGGTGACAGATAAATACTCTGTCTCAAAAAAGAAAAGAAAAGAAAAATGTAAATATAAGAATGAAAGTAATAGATCTCTTCCACAAATGTGCTAGGACAACTCACTGGATATTCACATGAAAAAGAATAATATTGGATCCCTATCTCACACAATCAAAAATTTTATTTAAAGAAATTTAAAAGAGAGAGAGAGAGAGACGAGGAAGGGAGCGCTGCAGGAGGAGGTGTTACTTTGTCGCCCAGGCTAACTTGGAGCCCCAGGTTCAGCGATCCTCCCGCCGCTCCTCTCTGAGTAGCTGGAACCTCAGGCTTTCGGCCCTGTGCCCGCATCTCTGCTGGGTTTAAGCAGCAGGTGGTGACCTCACTCCTTCCTGGCCTGAGCACTCGGTCCCGCATCCTAGGCGGTGGCCCTAGGAAAGTCTCTGAAGCTGAGCATAGGGTGGACTCTCCCTTCCCAGTGAACGGAGAATAGAAAGGGAGAGGATTTCTATTCTATTATTTGGGCCGTCAGCCTGAAATCGTTACGCTGCACCCAGGCAGGGCTTTGCATTTCACGTTCTAGTTTGCATCCCCGTTTCAGACAATTACAGGGCTTTTGAATCACGCCTCAGCCTTCCTGGCAGGTCCCGCCTCCAAAGCTCGAAAACCAGAGGCGCTGGGAGCTAGGATGAGAGGCGCACAGGTCCCGCCCGGGTCCCGCCCTCTGCTAATTCTGAAGGGCAAGGTCTCTCCGCCTCGCGCCCCGCCCCTACCTCGCCCAGGCCCGCCCACCTCCTCGTGGGTCCCGCCCAGGCCTGGCTTCTGTCCTGCCTGCGCAGATTTACGCAAACCCGGAAGCGGATCGCGTGGAGTGACGGTCCCACCGCAGCGGTGAGTTTTGCTCTGTGTTAAGTCTGCGTGTCGTAGGTCCCCGGCGCTTCTGTACCTGGGCCCTGGGGTCCCCATAGACCTGGAAATTGTCACCCGTCTTCATTCACCCACAGCAAATTTAGACGTCCCCGTGAGAGTCCAGGCGTTGCTTCCTTTTGGGTTTAAAGTCGCCCTGAGGATGGTCCCTTCGCGGGTCTTTCTCTTACAGGGCAGTGTATACACTTCCCATCGCGTAGTTTTCCTGCTCAAAACCTTTTTCTGACTCCTCCCGACCCGCACTTTTTCAAGTCCTGACGGCAAGGCGGATTCCCGCTCTTGGCGCCTCCCAGCCTTGTCTTAAGGCGCCGTCGCCCCCCACCTCCCTCCTCGTTCCGGGCCCTTATGCTCCCCAGGTCTCCCCACCGCAGTCACCGCTTACCCTGAGCCCGTAGGGGAGGTGCCCGGGGCTGTCCTATGACACCGGGTGTTCTTGCCTGCCCAGCCACTGGAAAATGCGCTTCTCCGGGATGCAGGCGTCTTACTGCAGAGCCCCCTGTGATTGTGTGGGCCAAAGGGATCAGGAGACTGAGAGAGAGCAGTAGAAAACCTGAGACAGAGAGAACAAGAATGAGAAAGACCATAACAGATGGCAAAGTAGAGGATGGCTGAGGGATTTGTGAAGAGAGCAAAAATGAAAAAAAAGAAAAGAAAAAAGAAAGCAGGAGGAGCAGATCCCAGGGAAAAAGAAAAGAAAACAAGAGCTAGAGCGAGAAGGGGAGAATGAGAGATATGTACAGAGTTAGGGAGGGAAGCACAGTAATGAAGACAGAGGACCTGGGCGCAGTGGCTCATGCCTGTAATCCCAGCAGTTTAGGAGACTGAGGCAAGGGGATTGCTTGAGTACAGGAGTTCGAGGCCAGCCTGGCCAACATAGTGAGAACCCCATCTCTGCCAAAAGAAAAAAAAAATTAACCGGGCGTGATGGTGCACACCTGTAATCCCAGCTACTCTGGAGGCTGAGGCAGGAGGATTACTTGAGCCCAGGAGGTCCAGGCTTCAGTGAACTGAGATCATGCCACTGCACTGCAGCCTGGTCAACAGAGCGGGACCCTGTCTCAAAAGATTAAAAGGGGTGGGGGACTTTGGGTTCAGATGAATGGGTGAGTTCATTGGATATGATTAGTTGTGACAGGTTGACTTCTCTGTATATAATCTAATAACTTAAAACTTGTTTAAATTATACAGATGATATTGAGAATTTTAAAATTCCTATCTCTAAGGCATGTACATTCTATAAATCTTGGCATCAGAGGTCAGCTTCCACTTGGAATCCCTATTCAGCCAGAGTGTAGTAACTTAATTCAATTGTGAGACACTCTCTTCCCTTTTCCCATGGTGGGGTACGGGCAGTGAAATGGGAGAATCACTTTCTGTTATTATGTAATAGTTTTAATTTAATTAATATATATTTTGAGACAGAGTCTGGCTCTGTCCCCCAGGCTGGAGTGCAGTGGTGTGATCTCTTCTAACTGCAGCCTCGACCTCCTAGACTCAAGCAATCCTCCTGCCTCAGCCTCCTGAGTAGCTGGGACCACAGGCATGAGCCACCAAACCCGGCTAGGTTTTGTTTTTTTTGTTTTTGTTTTTTTTGTTTTTGGCAGAAACGGGATTTCACTATGTTTCCCAGGCTGGTCTCAATTCTGGCCTCAAAGGATCATCTGGCCTTGGCCTCCCAAATTACTGGGATTACAGGTGGGATTACAGAGAGGAGCCACCGTGCCTGGCCTACGGAGTCGTTGTTTGTTTGTTTGAGACGGAATCTCACTCTTGTCCAGGATGGAGTGCAATGGCACAATCTGAGCTCACCGCAATTTCCACTTCCCAGGTTCAGACGATTCTCCTGCCTCAGCCTCCCGAGTAGCTGGGATTACAGGTATGAGCCACCACGTCCAGCAAATTTTGTGTTTTTAGTAGAGACAGGATTTCTTCATATTGGTCATGCTGGTCTCAAACTCCCAACCTCAGATGATCCACCCACCTTGGCCCCTCAAATGCTGGGATTGCAGGCATGAGCCACCACGCCTAGCCCATAGTACTTTTTAAAAGAGCAGTGGCTCATGCCTGTAATCCCAGCACTTTGGGAGGCCGAGGCGGGTGGATCACAAGGATCACAAGGTCAGGAGTTTGAGACCAGCCTGACCAACACGGTGAAATCCCTTTGCTCCTAAAAATTTAAAAATTAGTTGGGTGTGGTGGCACGTGCCTGTAATTCCAGCTACTTAGGAGGCTGAGGCAGGAGAATCACTTGAACCTGGGAGGCGGAGGTTGCAGTGAGCCAAGATTGTGCCACTGTACTCCATCCTGGGTGAGAGTGAGACTCCATCTCAAAAAAAAAAAAAAAAAAAGGGCCATCAAAGCTGGGCGTGGTGGCTCATGCTTATAATCACAGCACTGTGGGAGCCAATCACCGAAGGTCAGTAGTTCACGACCATTCTGGCCAACATGGTGAAACCCCGTCTCTAGTAAAAATACTAAAAAAGTAAGCCAGACGTGGTGGTGTGCACCTGTAGTTCCAGCTGCTCAGGAGGCTGAGGCATGAGAATCAGACTTGGGAGGTAGAGGTTACAGTGAATTGAAACGATACCACTGCCCTGCAGTCTGGGGGGCAGAGCGAGTCTTCATCTCAGAAAAACAAAGAAACAACAACAACAAAAAATGAAAGCAAAAGGGACATCGAAAGTGCTTTTGTTCTCATTGTGTAACATATTTTCTTTCTGGTTCCTCTTCATTTCTTTCTTTCCTTCTTTTTTTTTTTCTTTTTTTGCAGTTTTACTTTGAGATAAATCTTGATTTTAAATATTTCTTTTTTAATCCATAATCATTTCTGAAAGATGCCTTTGTGGCATCCTGTAACCAGCTCACATTATTCCTTTCTGTACCTGTATATGGTCTAGTTATTTTCCCATTGACATCTGAATTTGTTCGATTTTTTAAAAAACAATTTCAAAATAATTTCTGTTTGAAATTAGTTGTGTCTGTTTCAGATCGAGGTCTGCATGCTTTCTAGTCTTTATTATTTATTGGAAACCTTTAACATCAAAATGGAATTTAACCAGTTAGTCTATTTTTCAGTTTTCTTTCCTTATGTCATCTGTCAAAATCTTGAGCTGTGAGCTATTAAGTGCATGTTTCCCTCAAGGCACCTCTGGTCTATGTGGACAAACGTTGAAAGCCCAGCTCCTCACTGTGGCTCCACAGCCCTGTGTCCAGGGCCTCTGCCAGTGTCCAGCCTCCTCCTCGGAGCTTGCCTCCATCTCCTGACTCCCTCTGCCCCAGGCATATTGCTTGTCTCTTTTCCCAAACACTAAAACCCTTCCTGTCTCAGGTCGCTGTCCCTGCTCTTACCCTGTGTCCCTAAATGATCATGGCCCTGTCCCTATCTCCTCCTTCAGGTCTAGGCTGAGAGCTGTCTCCCATGCCCTCCCACCACCATCTGAAGTTCCCTCTGCCTGTCAGTCTCTATCATGTTACTCAGATTTTATTATCTCTGCATCAGTCACATCAGAAACACTCTTCTTATTTTATTTTTTTTGAGACAGTCTCACTCCATCGTGCAGGCTATGAGTGCAGTCTCGTGACCTTCTCTCCCTGCAACCTCTATCTCCTGGGGTCAAGCAATTCTTGTGCCTCACCCTTGCAAGCAGCTGAAATTAAATGTGTGTGCCACCACACCCGGCTCATTTTTGTATTTTAATTTTAATTTAATTTAATTTAATTTTACTTTTGAGTCTTAACCTATCTCCCAGGCTGGAGTGCAGTGGCGTAACCATGGTTCACTGCAAACTCCACCTCCCAAGTTAAAGCAGTTCTCCTGCCTCAGCCTCCTGAGTAGCCCGGATTTACAGACTCCCACCAAGCCCAGCTACTTTGTGTATTTTTAGTAGAGATGGAGTTTCACCATGTTGGTCAGGCTGGTCTCAAACTCCTGACCTCAAGTGATCCACCTGCCTTGGCCTCCCAGAGTGCTAGGGTTACAGGCATGAGCCACCACGCCCGCCCCAACTTTTGTGTTTTTAGTAGAGACAGGGTTTCACCATGTTGGCCAGGCTGGTCTCAAACTCATGACCTCAGGTGATCCATCTGCCTAGGCCTCCCAGAGTGCTGGGATTACAGGCAGAGCCGCCATGCCCGCCCGGAGATACCGTTCTGCTTGGATTATTTTGAGTGTTTTGTGTCTCCCTTTGTTGGAGGATGCACATTTCCCATCTTGGCCACAGGACAACTGCAGCACCTACTAAAAAAAAAAAAAGAAAAGAAAAGAAATGAGCCAGGCATGGCAGTGTGCATCAGTAATCCCAGCTACTTGGGAGACTGAGGCAGGAGAATGGCTTGAACCCGGGAGGCAGAGGTTGCAGTGAGCGGAGATCGCGCCATTGCACTTCAGTGCAGTGACAGAGCAAGACTCCATCTCTATAGAAATAAATAAATTTGCTATAATGAAAATGTGGAGCACAAATATGTTTTCCACAAAGAGGGGTCACTGGTTCCTGGGAAGGAAGTTTGAGGGTTACAGCCCTGGTCATGGCTGGAAGACTCAGGAACTGGAGGAAGGAAAAGCTGTATTTATCCTCACAGGATGCCTGTGTGCTCAGCAGTGGGTAAGACGGATGGGCTGAGCTATTGCAGTGACATTTAGAAAAGTTTTTCCCTCCACCCAGCACACACCGTCACCCACCCTATGCATACTCCCCCCTTTCCCATTGTCTTCTCAAGGATGGCAAAGTTGGTGCTTCCCCAGGTGGGTGTCTGAGGGAGGGGAGTGGTTTCTCTGCCTGTCCTTGACCCCCTCCCTCAAGTCTTCCACCTTCCTGTCCACTGGTCTATTCTGGCGCTCATTGCCTGCAATTCTATCAGTTTGCACCATCCCAAGACCCAACTAAGACCCGAGGATTTGTGTCTGGGAATATTTAAGCCAATGTCATTGCCAAGTGAGAAGTCTTAGACCCCAGGAATTTTTCTTCATTGAGAGTCTGGGCAGTAAGGAAGCTGCTCCTCTTTCTGCAGAGTTTAGGTCAACCAGGACCCTGACACAGAGACCCCAGAGAGGACATACTAGCATTGCTCAGTCATTCTCATTCACTCACTCACTCCGTAGCTATGGAGCTCTAGTGTACGCCAGGGGACACAAATAGAGGTGCTGTCTGTGCCAGAGATCAACATGGCAAACCAGCAGACTGTAATTTCCTGCTTTCTCCAGGTTATTTTTCGTTTTTATTTATTTGAGGCGGAGTCTCACTCTGTCACCCAGGCTGAAGTGCAGTGGCACGATCTCGGCTCACGGCAACCTCCGTCCTCTGGGTTCAAGCGATTCTCATGTGTCAGTCTCCCAGGTAGCTGGGACTACAGGCATGCACCACCATGCCTGGCTAATTTTTTATTCATTTATTTTGAGACAGAGTTTTGATATTGTATCCCAGGCTGGAGTGCAGTGCCATGATCTCGGCTCACCGCAACCTCCGCCTCCCGAGTTTAAGCGGTTCTCATGCCTCAGTCTCCTGAGCAGCAGGGATTACAGGCATGTGCCACCACGCCCAGCTAATTTTTGTATTTTTGGTAGAGACAGGATATCACCATGTTGGTCAGGCTGGTGTTGAACTCCTGACCTCGTGATACACCTGCCTCAGCTTCCCAAAGTGTTGGGATTACAGGCATGAGTCACTGCACCTGGCCTCATTTTTGTATTTTTAGTAGAGATAGGGTTTCACCGTGTTGGCCAGGCTGGTTTTGAACTTCTGACCTCAAGTGATCTGTCCACTTTGGCCTCCCAATGTGCTGGGATTACAGGTGTGAGTCACCGTGCCTGGCCTCATCTCATGGCTTTAAACTTTACCCCCATGGCCCCATGGCCCCTGCAGACCTCTCCCCTGAACGCTACAGTCCTGTGTCCAGTTGACTCCTTACCTCTCTGCTCGGAGGATGAACAGGCATCTCCACCTTCACGTGTCCAAAGGTGACCTCCCAAACTTCCGTAAACGCATTCCCCCGTGCTCCTGCCCTTCTCAGATGAGGTGACCATGTGCTTCCTAGGATATCACTAAAATCTCAGCATGCTTTTAAAACGTAAAGGATAATTACATTATTTGTAAGGGTTTTAATTTGTGATATAAGGAAAAAATTACATGTTTACTCAAAATGGGTGAAGAAATTCATCATTTTAAAAATTCTTTGGAGTTGGGGGAGGAAAATGTTAGAAGACCTTGTCCCTGCCGGATCTATGCCCCCAGGACCTCTCTGACCTCATCGCTTTCCTGTGTCCTCCTCCCTCCCTCTGCTTCAGCCACACAGCCGTCTTTCCTCTTCCTGGGCCGAGGTTGCTCCTGCCTCAAGGCCTTCATGGGGGCTGTCCCTCTGCTGGAACTCGCTGGCCCCTCAGCTGCAGGGTGCAAACACCCTTCCTTCCCCAGGTTTCTGTTCTGATATCACCCTCTCAGTGGGGACTTCTGTGACCCACCTCCCATTTAACACTCCAGCCGCACCCTCACCCCCTCCTCTGCTCCATATTGGCTGCTCTGCATGCTGCTTTTCGTTTTTGCACCTTCCACTGCCTGTAGCAGTTTATCGTCCCTGGTGCGGTGGGCAACAGAGGGGACCGTATGTTCTCAGGGTGAGGTGTCCTTTGTATGTGTTGTTGTGTTACAGGAAGGGGGATGTGTTGATTCTGAACAATAAACAACATATTTTTAACTTTCAGGATTGGCTTCTAAAGACTCTTGGTACATGAGGAAGAAACCCGGAAGAGGAAGAGGAAAGCAGAGGAGTCAGGGATGGCTCTTCCTCAGGTGAGATGATATTCTCGGTGGATTGTTCTGTCTCCTTCCTTTCAGAAACGCTGGGCCTTGGAGTTGGGAATCTTCTCTGAGTCTGAAGCGTCCTGCCTGACAGGTTTGCTCACCCTCACCCATGCCTTCCCTCAGTCCCTCCCATCTCACTTAGATTCCATCCCTCATGACCCAGTGACATGAACTTGGGAAGAGGCGGCCCTGGGCATGGGCCTGGGAAGGGCTCACACCAGACATGGACGGAGACGGGGTGAGGGTTCCGTGGTGTCAGTGCTGTTGGGCAGCAGGGATTGTTCAGGGGCCACATCTGGATGCACTGTCAGCTCTCTGTGGACCAGCATTAGAGCAGCTGCCAATGGAGGTCACCTATTAATGTGCACAACATACATGGTAAATTCTAGAAAAGGAGACCAATAATGGGAAATCTTTTCTCCCTGATTTTATACTACATTTTTAGGTAATCAAGTGAGTTACTGTGTTTCTGACTCCAAAAATCTTACTAATTAGAATGGAAAGTTCATATACAGAAATAAAAGATACAAGGTGTTTTATTCCAACGTTATTTTAAGAAAATGAAATCAACATAAATAATAGGAGATTCATTAATCCATTCGTAGCACATTAAGCTCATGGAGACTATGGTGTTACTGTGGAGAGGCTTGTGAAACAGGTGTTTTCAGTAAAAACGATTATAATTTTTCTCAAATATGGGAGCAGTACTTTTTTATCCTAGAGGATGGAGCCATATTCTCATTCCACCTATTATTATTATTATATTATTATAATATTTTAAATATACAAAGTCTTGCTCTGTTGCCCACGCTGAAGTGCAGTGGCATGATCGTGGCCCACAGCAACCTCCACTTCCCGGGTTCAAGAGATTCTCCTGCCTCAGCCTCCCGAGTTGCTGGAATTACAGGCACGCGCCACCACACCCGGCTAATTTTGTTGCATTTTTTATTAGTGACGGGGTATCACCATGTTGGCCAGGCTAGTCTCAAACTCCTGACTTCAGGTGATCTGCCCACCTCAGCCTCCCAGAGTGCTGGGATTACAGGCACGAGCCGTGCCCAGCCCCACCAATTATTATTAAATATATATTTTTATATTTAAACATCAAATGATGTATATATTTTTCTGGTAACACTCCAAGCAAAGCTGCAGCTCAGACCCTTTGCCATAAAGCATCTCCTCTCCCTGTCACGTCCTCCACCTTCCTTCCAGCCTCACTGTGGAGCCGCTACTGCCAGTTCTGTGCCATGTGTCAGAGCAAATCTCGTACACGTGTATTTCTGCATCGTTATTAGACTTTAGAAAAAATTCCGCGGTAAATTTAAAAAAAATTATTTTTATATTTATGGTTTTACTTTAGGTTTGGGGCTACGTGTGAAAGTTTGTTACATAGGTAATCTTGTGTCATTGGGGTTTGTTGTACAGATTATTTCGTCACTCTGGTGTTAAGCCCCGTATCCAGTAGGTTTTTTTTTTTTTTTTTTTTTTTTTTTTTTGAGACGGAGTCTCGCTCTGCCGCCCAGGCTGGAGTGCAGTGGCCGGATCTCAGCTCACTGCAAGCTCCGCCTCCCGGGTTCACGCCATTCTCCTGCCTCAGACTCCCCAGTAGCTGGGACTACAGGCGCCCGCCACCTCGCCCGGCTAGTTTTTTGTATTTTTTAGTAGAGACGGGGTTTCACCGTGTCAGCCAGGATGGTCTCGATCTCCTGACCTCGTGATCCGCCCGTCTCGGCCTCCCAAAGTGCTGGGATTACAGGCTTGAGCCACCGCGCCCGGCCCCAGTAGTTATTTTTTATTTATTTTTTTGAGACTGAGTTTTGCTCTTGTTTCCCAGGCTGGAGTATAATAGCATGATCTCGGCTCACTGCAACCTCTGCCTCCCAGGTTCAGGCAATTCTCCTGCCTTAGCCTCCTAAGTAGGTGAAATTACAGGTGTCTGCCACCACTCCTGGCTAGCTTTTGTATTTTTACTAGAGACAGGGTTTCACCATGTTGGCCAGGCTGGTCTTGAACTCCTGACCTCAGGTTTTCCACCCGCCTCGGCCTCCCAAAGTGCTGGGATTACAAGCATAATCCACTGCGCCCAGCCCCCAAGAGTTATTTTTTTCTGCTCCTCTTCTTCTTCCCGCCCTCCACCCTCAAGTAGACCTCAGTGTCTGTTGTTTTCTTCTTTATGTTCCAGGAAATATTTTAGTTTCATATTTGATTCTGCTGGTTGTGAAAATTTACATGTTGTCATGTTAGTAAACATGGCTAGCTTGCTCTTTGGCATCTGCATTGGAAACTGGCTCCTTTGCGATTTTTCTCTGTATAAAGAGTGCCATAGTGGCTGCCTCTGCGCACGCCTGCATTCCTACACATATCTGAACATTCCTCCAGGTCAGGCAGGTGAAAGGTGATTGCTTCCTCTAGGATGGGGCATTTCCTGTTTTCTTAGATCCCACAAGATTCCCCCTGCCCGCAACTGCCAGTGTATCCTCTTCTACCAAGATGTGATTCCTCTTAAGTTAAACAAAACTTGCTACTTTTTATATTTCTAAAATCTTTCTCTATATGCACATCCACCTACACAAGTATACACACACACACACATATATACATACATATATACACACAAAAATATATATTTTTTGAACATCTTTTATTTTTTGAAAATCTGGGGGAAATGGCAGATCCTTTGTATTAACATCTAGTTTCTTGTGAGTCTGTGTAGGTTTTAATATTTTGTGGACATATATATATAAAATGTATTTTCATACTTTGAGTAATTGAGTTTTCATGTGTTTTCTTCTATTTTGAGACTGGGTCTCACTGTGTTGCCCAGGCTGGAGCACAGTGGCACGATCTTAGCTCACTGCAACTTCCACTATCAGGCTCGAGCCATCCTTCTACCTCAGGCTCCCAAGTAGCTGGAACCACAGGTGCCTGCCACCATGCCCAGCTAATTTTTTTTTTTTTTTTTTAGATGAAGTCTCTGTTGCCCAGGCTGGAGTGCAGTGGCGTGTTTTCGGATCATTGCAACCTCTGCCTCCCAGGATCAAGCAATTCTCCTGCCTCAGCCTCCCTGGTAGCTGGGATAACAGGCATGTGCCACTGTGCCAGGCCGGATTTTAGCTTCTGATTCTGATCTTCCACTGTGGACGTTGTCATCTCTGAAGACATCACTCATACCCTGTCTCATCTAGATCCTGAATGTCACTTGCATTGTCAATAAACGTTTCTGGGCTGGGCACGGTGGATCACACCTGTAATCCTAGCACTTTGAGAGGCTGAGGCAGGCAGATCATGAAGTCAGGAGTTTGAGACCAAACTGGCCAATATGGTGAAACCCCATTTCTACTAAAAATACAAAAATTAGCTAAGAGTAGTGGTGCGCACCAGGAATCCCAGCTACTCAGGAGACTGAGGCAGGAGAATCACTTGATCCTGGGAGGTGGAGGTTGTGGTGAACTGAGATGGCACGTTTGCATTGCAGCCTGGGTAACAGAGCAAGACTCTGTCTCAAAAAGAAAAAAAAGTTTCTAACATTTCTATAAGGAGAAACCTGCATTGATTTTTATTTTATTATATATATATTTTTTCTTTTGAGATGGAGTTTCACTCTTGTTGCCCAGGCTGGAGTGCAGTGGCGCAATCTCGGCTCACCATAACCTCCACCTCCCTGCTTCAAGTGATTCTCCCTCCTCAGCCTCCCAAGTAGCTGGGATTACAGGCATGCACCACAACGCCTGGATACTTTTTGTATTTTTTCTTTTTTAGTAGTGACAGGGTTTCTCCATGTTGGTCAGGCAGGTCTTAAACTCCTGACCTCAAATGATCTGCCTGCCTCAGCCTCCGAAAATGCTGAAATTACAAGCATGAGCCACTGTGCCTGGCTCCTGTATTGATTTCTTTTGTATTATCCACAAACATCAGAAATTCATACTGAGAGGGTATTGTGACCTCTTTAAAAGGTATAATAAGGCCAGGTGTGGTGGCTCATGCCTCTAATCCCAGCACTTTGCAAGGCCGAGGCAGGTGGATCACGAGATCAGGAGTTCGAGATCAGCCTGATCAACATGATGAAACTACGTCTCTACTAAAAATACAAAAATTAGCCAGGTGTGGTGGCGCCTGCCTGTAATTCCAGCTACTCATGAGGCTGAGGCAAGAAAATTGCTTGAATCTGGGAGGCAGAGGTGGCTGTGAGCTGAGATTGTGCCACTGCACTCTGGCCTGGGCAACAGAGCAAGACTCCATCTCAGAAAAAAAAAAAGAAGTATAATAAAACACAACTCAGAAGACATCATGTGGTGAAACATCCCTTACTTGGATGTCAGAACTTTCTTTACAATTAAATCCATGCTTTCCCCTCTCTCCTCTTCTCATTTTCTGTAAAGGTAAGAACTCCTCCCATAACCATTTCCTTAAAATGTGTTTTCATTCCAGGGTCTACTGACATTCAGGGATGTGGCCATAGAATTCTCCCAGGAGGAGTGGAAATGCCTGGACCCTGCTCAGAGGACTCTATACAGGGACGTGATGCTGGAGAATTATAGGAACCTGGTCTCCCTGGGTGAGGATAACTTCCCTCCAGAAGTGGGGGTGTGCCCTTGTGTATCTTTGTATTTGCTCTTTTTTTTCGATACAGCGTCTTGCTCTGTTCCCCAGGGTGGAGTGTAATGGTGTGATCAGGGCTCGCTGCAGTCTTGAATTCCTGGGCTCAAGTGATTGTCCCACCCCAGCCTCCCCCAGTAGCTGGTACAAGTGCATGCCACCATGCTGGTCTACTTTTTTAGTTTTTTTTTTGTTTTGTAGTTGTTGTTTTTGTTTTTGTTTACAGACATGGTCTTGCTGTGTTGTTGAAGTTGGTCTTGATATCCTGGGCTCAACACATCCTCCTTGGCCTCCTGAGTCGCTGGGGTTACAGGCGCCAACCCCCATACCTAATTATTGGTTTTTATTTTTTAAATTTTAGCGTATGTGTGTCCTTAGGGCCAATATGAGTCTTCTGTGGACAACACGTAGTTGGTTCCTGTTGATTGAGCCAGTCTTTGCCTTCTGAGTGCAGAGTTAAATATTTACATTTGAAGTATTCCTGATGGAGAAGACCTTACCATTGCGTTTCTGTTACATATTATCTGTATTTCTTGTAGGTTTGTTTTTATTCTTCATTTCTCGTTTATTACTTTTTGTGTTTAATTGCTTTTTTATGTAGACATGTTTGACTCCCTTCTTATTGAACTTTGTTTGTTTGTTTATGATGGAGTCTCACTCTGTCGCCAAAGCGTCACTGCTGTGTGCGATGTTGGCTCACTGCAGCTGGCTTCACTTCTCGGGCTCAAAAAATTCTTGTGCCCCAGTGGCACAAGAGTGCCACTGTAATCCCAGCACTCTGGGAGGCCGAGGCGGGCAAATCACCTGAGGTCAGGAGTTCAAAACCAGTCTGGCTAGCATGGCGAAATTCCATCTCTACTAAAAATACAAAAATTACTCAGACACGATGGTGGGTGCCTGTAATCCCAGTTACTCAGGAGGCTGATGCAGGAGAGTCACTTGAACCCAGGAGGCGGAGGTTGCAGTGACCCAAGATCATGCTACTGCACTTCTGCCTGAGCGACAGAGTGAGACTCTGTCTCAAAAAAAAATTTTCATAACCTGTGAAAACTACTCTTTCTCCTCTAGAACTCTTTGTTATTTATGTTAGAATTTTGTGTATGTTGCATTTTCATTTTTTTTTTTTTTTTTTTTTTTTGGAGACGGAGTCTCACGCTGTTGCCCAGGCTGGAGTGCAGTGGCGCCATCTCGGCTCACTGCAAGCTCCGCCTCCTGGGTTCACGCCATTCTCCTGCCTCAGCCTCCTGAGTAGCTGGGACTACAGGCGCCCGCCACCGCGCCCGGCTAATTTTTTGTATTTTTAGTAGAGACGGGGTTTCACTGTGGTCTCGATCTCCTGACCTTGTGATCCGCCCGCCTCGGCCTCCCAAAGTGCTGGGATTACAGGCGTGAGCCACCGCGCCCGGCGTATGTTGCATTTTCAGTATCACATAGGTACAGTGTTTTCTCATGCTGTTTTCTTCTAAATAATAGAAAGTTGAATTATGAAGAGAAGGTACACTTATACAAGTTTCTGTATCTGTCCTTTTATTTGGTTATTTACTTATTTATTTATTTATGAGACGAAGTTTTGTTCTGTTGCCCAGGCTGGAGTGCAATGGCACAATCTCGGGTCACTGCAACCTCTGACTTCCGGGTTAAAGTGATTCTCCTGCCTCAGTTTTCTGAGTAGCTGGGATTACAGGCATGTGCCACCACGCCCGGCTAATTTTGTATTTTTAGTAGAGACAAGGTTTCTCCTTGTTGGTCAGACTGGTCTCGAACTTCCGCCCTCAGGTGGTGATCCACCTGCCTTGGCCTCCTAAAGTGCTGGGATTACAGATGTGAACCCCTGCATCCAGCCTATCTGTCTTTTTATTTACCTTTACTGGAGAACTTTATGTATATTTGTGGGTGGGAGTTACTCTTTAGACTTCTTTCATTTCTTTCTTTTTTCTTTTTTTTTTTTTTTTTTTTTGAGACTGAGTCTCTGTCTGTTGCCCAGGCTGGAGTGCAGTGGCTCGATCTTGGCTAACTCCACCCTCTGCCTCCCAGGTTCAAGTGATTCTGCTGCCTCAGTCTCCCAAGCAGCTGGGACTACGGGCACGTGCCACCACATCCGGCGAATTTTTTTTTTTTTTTTTCTGTAGAGATGGGGTTTCACCGTGTTAGCCAGGAAGGTGCCGAAAGGATGCTGCTGATCTCCTGACCTCGTGATCCTCCTGCCTCAGCCTCCCAAAGTGCTGGGATTACAGGCATGAGCCACCGTGCCTAGCCAGCCTCAAAGTTTTTAAAACATGTTATTGTTTTCAGATTGGCTTCATGTATTGCAAGATTTACAGTACAGACGCTAAAATTCCTTTGTTTAATCAGATTTGCCAGTCTTCGGTGATGTTGATGATGAGATGCTCCTTTTCTTGTCTCAGTCATTTCAGTGTCCTCTCAGAAATAGCTTAGACTGGCCAGCCGAGGTGGCTCATGCCTCTACTCCCAGCAGTTTGGGAGGCCTAGGTGAGTGGATCGCTAGAAGTCAGGAGTTTGAGACCAGTCTGACCAACATGGTGAAACATCAACTCTACTAAATACACAGTGGGGTGACTCACACCTGTAATCCCAGCTCTTTGGGATGCTGAGATGGGTGGATCACCTGAGTTCAGGAGTTTGAGACCAGCCTGGCCAACATGGTGAAACCCCGTCTTCACTAAAAATACAAACATTTTCTGGGCATGGTGGTGGGCACCTGTTATCCCAAGTACTTGGGAGGCTGAGGCAGGAGAATCACTTGAACCCGGGAGGTGGAGGTTGCAGTGAGCTGACATTGTGCCACTGCACGCCAGCCCGGGTGACATAGTGAGACTCCGGGCTGAGGCGGGAGAATCTCTTCAGGCAGGAGAATCCTGCCACTACACTCCAGCCTGGGTGATAGAGCGTGACTTGGTCTCAAAAGCAAACAAAAAAGGAAATAGCTTAAACTGGGAGGTTTACAGCATAGACATTTATTTCTCATGAGTTTGGAAAGTGGGAAATCCAGGAGCAAGGTGCCAGCCAGATTGGTTCCTGGTGACGGCCTTCTTCGTGGTTTAGTCCAGCCACCTTCCTGCTGTGTCCTGACATAGTGGAAAGAGGAACAGGGAATGAGCTCTTTAATATCTCTTTTTATTAAATCACTAGTCCTATTCATGAGTAGTCAACACCCAAGACCAAATTCTCTCAAAGGCCCCATCTGCAGGAACATCCTATTAGAGAATAAGAACTCTGAATGTGGCTTTTGTTCAATAAGAACATTCAAACCAGGGAGCCTGCATCATATTGTTTATGGTTTTATTGTGCAATTTGTTTTATACAATGTTTTCTCTGATCCCAGTTTATAAATTTTCCCAGTACACATTCTATGTTTTATATTTTGTGCATAGTGAACTAGATAACTAAGGTCAATGCATATATATAGAATTGCTGTATTGCTTGGCTGTTTCATAAATGTAGTTGTGGTATCATTGTTGCACCTTCTGACATTGTTAGTCAATTCTTTTTTTTTTTTTTTTTTGAGATGAAGTCTCACCCTCTCACCCAGGCTGGAGTGCAGTGGTGCAATCTCATCTCACTGCAACCTCTGCCTCCTGGGTTCAAACGATTCTCCTGCCTCAGCCTCCTGAGTAGCTGGGATTACAGGCTCCTGCCACCATGCCCAGCTAATTTTTTTGAATTTTTAGTAGAGTTAGGGTTTCACCATGTTGGCCAGGCTGCTGTTGAACTCCTGACCTCGTGATCCACCTGCCTTGGCCTCCCAAAGTGCTGGGATTACAGGCAAGAGCCACAGCGCCCAGCCAGTAGTCCCTTCTTATTCCTTATAATGCCGTGTATTTTTTTGATCTCATACATCAAAAGGTAGTGATCTTAACATGTATTTCAGTTCTTATGTTGTATGCTGCTGGTAAGTAGAAATTGTGGCTTTTGTTTTTTTTTGTTTGTTTGTTTTGTTTTGTTTTGTTTTTGTTTTGGGACAGAGTGGTGCGATCTCGGCTAACTGCAAGTTCCACCTCCTGGGTTGACGCCATTCTCCTGCCTCAGCCTCCCGAGTAGCTGGGACTACTGGCACCCGCCACCACACCTGGCTAATTTTTTTTTTTTTTTTTGTATTTTTAGTAGAGATGGGGTTTGACATTGTTAGCTAGGATGGTCTCGATTTCTTGACCTCATGATCTGCCTGCCTCAGCCTCCCAAAGTGTTGGGATTACAGGTGTGAACCCAGCCGTGGTTTTTTTCTTAACAGAGAATTGTTTAGAATTCTGCAGGCTGTATAAATGTACTTATTATTTGCTTGCGGATTTTATGTGTTACGTTACTTTACTAATTAATTTTTATGACTGTACATAAGGCTTTTTGGTACGTGTTATGCAATATAACTGACACACTCCACTCGTTAGTGTCACAAAGTGCCACCTGGCGCTGTGGCTCACGCCTGTAAAGGAGTTTGGGAGGCTCAGGTGGTGAATTGCTTGAGTCAAAAGTTCGAGGCCAGCCTGTCCAACATGGTGAAACCCCATCTCTACTAAAAATACAATAATTGGCCAAGCATGGTGGCGCATGCCTTTAATCCCAGGTACTCAGGAGGCTGAGGCAGGAGAATGGCTTGAGCCCAGTAGGCAGAGGTTGCAATGAGACGAGATTAGGCCATTGCACTCCAGCCTGTTGTGACAGAGTGAGACTTCATCTCCAAAATATAAAAATACAAACAATTTTTTTAAATGTCACAACATGCCTTTTCTGCATGAATAAAAGTAATTTTATAACAGTTGTTCAGAAAAATATTGTATTAGCTTTTTTTTTTTTTTTTTTTTTTGAGGTAGACTCTCACTTTGTCACCCAGGCTGAAGCACATTGGTGCGATCTCAGCTCACTGCAACCTCTGCCTCTTGGACTCAAGCAATTCTTGTGCCTCAGCCTCCTGAGTAGCTGGGACTACAGGCATGGGCCACCACACCTGGCTTAATTTTGTAATGTTTTCTTATCTTCTCAGTGCTATGACTATTTGACAATACAGAATTTTCATTGATTTTGGTTATCCTTATATGAGCTTGTTGTGGATTATTTTCCGATATAGTATATTGTGTGGTCCTTTAGCATTTATTTGTATATAGTAAATATGCTGTAAATATGAAGAATATATGCTTTTCTCTTCATTGATGTGACAGTGATATGTTTTTTGCAAACTCTTACACAGTTTAGGGTCACAGTGGAAAAATACTCCTTACTTTAGGCTTATACACGTTTGTGCCCTGTCAGCGTTTTGACATGATATTGGAAATAGACTTCCGTAGAAATGATTTCAAGCACATGTAATCGCCCTTTATTTATTTAAGAATCTTACCCTTTTGTGTTCCTAAACTTTCAAGATAATGTTTGGGAAGTTTAAAATAAGTATTGCTTTTTGTGTCCTATTTATACATTTCAGTATTATATACCATCTGTACTTAAGTGGAAACCTATTGGTGTTTATATTTTGTAGATATCTCTTCCAAATGCATGATGAAGGAGTTCTCATCAACAGCACAAGGCAATACAGAGGTGATCCACAGAGGGACAATACAAAGACATGAACGTCATCACATTGGAGATTTTTGCTTCCAGGAAATGGAGAAAGATATTCATGATTTTGAGTTTCAGTGGAAAGAAGATGAAAGAAATAGCCATGAAGCACCCATGACAAAAATCAAAGAGTTAACGAGTAGTACAAACCGACAGGATCAAACGCATGCTGGAAACAAACCTATTAAAGATCAGCTTGGATTAAGCTTTCATTCGCATCTGCCTGAACTGCATATATTTCAGCCTGAAGGGAAGATTGGTAATCAAGTTGAGAAGTCTATCAACGATGATTCCTCGGTTTCAACATCCCAAAGAATTGAGAAGTCTATCAACGATGCTTCCTCATTTTCGACAGCCCAAAGAATTTCTTGTAGGCCCAAAACCCATATATCTAATAACTGTGGGAATAACTTCCTGAATTCTTCATTACTCACACAAAAGCAGGAAGTACACATGAGAGAAAAATCTTTCCCATGTAATGAGAGTGGCAAAGCCTTTAATTATAGCTCACTCTTAAGGAAGCATCAGATAATCCCTTTAGGAGCGAAACAGTATAAATGTGATGTGTGTGGCAAGGTCTTTAATCAAAAGCGATACCTTGCATGTCATCGTAGATGTCACACTGGCGAGAAACCTTACAAGTGTAATGATTGTGGCAAGACCTTCAGTCAGGAATTAACCCTTACATGCCATCGTAGACTTCACACTGGAGAGAAACATTACAAGTGCAGTGAGTGTGGCAAGACCTTCAGTCGAAATTCAGCCCTTGTAATTCATAAGGCAGTTCATACTGGAGAGAAATCTTACAGGTGTAATGAATGTGGCAAGACCTTCAGTCAAACGTCATACCTTGTATACCATCGTAGACTTCATACTGGAGAGAAACCTTACAAATGTGAAGAATGTGACAAAGCTTTCAGTTTCAAATCAAACCTTGAAAGACATAGGAAAATTCATACTGGAGAGAAGCCGTACAAGTGTAATGAATGCAGCAGGACCTTTAGTCGGAAGTCATCCCTTACACGCCATCGTAGGCTTCATACTGGAGAGAAACCTTACAAGTGTAATGAGTGTGGCAAGACCTTCAGTCAGATGTCATCCCTTGTATACCACCGTAGACTTCATACTGGAGAGAAACCTTACAAATGTGAAGAATGTGATGAAGCTTTCAGTTTCAAATCAAACCTTGAAAGACATAAGAGAATTCATACTGGAGAGAAACCTTACAAGTGTAATGATTGTGGCAAGACCTTCAGTCAGACGTCATCCCTTGTATACCATCGTAGACTTCATACTGGACAGAAACCTTACAAATGTGAAGAATGTGATGAAGCTTTCAGTTTCAAATCAAACCTTGAAAGACATAGGATAATTCATACTGGAGAGAAACTTTACAAGTGTAATGAATGTGGCAAGACCTTTAGTCGGAAGTCATCCCTTACACGCCATCGTAGACTTCATACTGGAGAAAAACCTTACAAGTGTAATGAGTGTGGCAAAGCCTTTCGTGGGCAGTCAGCACTTATTTACCATCAAGCAATCCATGGTATAGGGAAACTTTACAAATGTAATGATTGTCACCAGGTCTTTAGTAATGCTAGAACTATTGCAAATCATTGGAGAATCCATAATGAAGAGAGATCTTACAAGTGTAATAGATGTGGCAAATTTTTCAGACATCGTTCATACCTTGCAGTTCATTGGCGAACTCATAGTGGAGAGAAACCTTACAAATGTGAAGAATGTGACGAAGCTTTTAGTTTCAAATCAAACCTTCAAAGACATAGGAGAATTCATACTGGAGAGAAACCTTACAGGTGTAATGAATGTGGCAAGACCTTTAGTCGGAAGTCATACCTTACATGCCATCGTAGACTTCATACTGGAGAGAAACCTTACAAGTGTAATGAGTGTGGCAAGACCTTCGGTCGAACTTCAGCCCTTGTAATTCATAAGGCAATTCATACTGGAGAGAAACCTTACAAGTGTAATGAGTGTGGCAAGTCCTTCAGTCAGAAGTCATCCCTTACCTGCCATCGTAGACTTCATACTGGAGAGAAACCTTACAAATGTGAAGAATGTGACAAAGTTTTCAGTCGCAAATCAAGCCTTGAAAAACACAGGAGAATTCATACTGGAGAGAAACCATACAAATGTAAGGTTTGTGACAAAGCTTTTGGGCGTGATTCACACCTGGCACAACATACTAGAATTCACACTGGAGAGAAACCTTACAAGTGTAATGAATGTGGCAAGACCTTCCGTCACAATTCAGCCCTTGTAATTCATAAGGCAATTCATAGTGGAGAGAAACCTTACAAGTGTAATGAATGTGGTAAGACCTTCCGTCACAATTCAGCCCTTGAAATTCATAAGGCAATTCACACTGGAGAGAAACCTTACAAGTGTAGTGAATGTGGCAAGGTTTTTAATCGAAAAGCAAACCTTGCACGTCATCATAGACTTCATACTGGAGAGAAACCTTACAAGTGTAATAAATGTGGTAAGGTTTTTAATCAACAAGCACACCTTGCATGTCATCATAGAATTCATACTGGAGAGAAACCTTACAAGTGTAATGAGTGTGGTAAAACCTTCCGTCACAATTCAGTCCTCGTAATTCATAAGACAATTCATACTGGAGAGAAACCTTACAAGTGTAATGAATGTGGCAAGGTTTTTAATCGAAAAGCAAAGCTTGCACGTCATCATAGAATTCATACTGGAGAGAAGCATTAGAAATGTGAAGCATGTGACAAAGTTTACAGTTGCAAATCAAGTCTCAAAAGACAGGAGAATTCATACTGGAGAGAAAGCTTACAAATGTAAGAGTTTGTGACAAGGATTTTGGGCATGATTCACAGCTGACACAACATACTAGAATTCACACTGGAGAGAAACCGTACAAGTGTAATGAGTGTGGCAAAGCTTTTGGTGGGTAGTCAACACTTACCATCAGGAAATCCATGGTGTAGGGAAACTTTACTAATGTAATGATTGTCACAAAGTCTTCAGTAACACTACAACCATTGCAAATCATTGGAGAATCCGTAATGAAGAGAGATTTTAAAAGTGTGATAAATGTGGCAGATTTTTCAGACATTGTTCATACCTTGCAGTTCATCGGCAAACTCATACAGTAGAGAAACCTTACAAATGTCATGATTGTGGCAAGGTCTTCAGTCAAGCTTCATCTTATGCAAAACAAGAATTCATACAGGAGAGAAACCTCACAAGTGTGATGATTGTGGCAAAGCCTTTCCTTCACGTTCACACCTCATTAGACATCAGAGAATCCATACGGGAGAGAGATCTTTACAAATGTCATAAGTGTGGCAAGGTCTTCAGTTCAAGGTCACTCCTTGAGGAACATCAGAAAATTCATTTTTGAGATGATTGTTCCAAATGCAGTGAGTATAGCAAACCATCATGCATTAATTGGCATTAGAGTCAATTCAGCATTGACTGGAGTTTGGGTTGACTTAACATTGAGTTCAAGCATTAATTGACATTGAAGTGTTTATGTTTAGAAGATTGGGCCAGGCAGGGTGGCTCACGCCTGTAATCCCAGCACTTTGGGAGGCCAAGGCAGATAGATCACTTGAGGTCAGCAGTTTGAGACCAGATTGGCCAACAGATGTGAGTCACTTTTCCCAGCCTGTTTTTTTGTTTCTTTAAGAAAAACTGATAGGGATTTTTGTCGGTATGTGTTGAAAATCACATTTGTTTGAATAATCATTTAACAATATTAATACTTCCAATCCATCAATATGGGTTATATGTCTATTTAGTTTTTTTGATCAATGTAGATTTCAAGGTACAAGCTTCTCACCTTAATTCAATTTATTTGTAAATATTTCTTGCTTTAAGTTTCATAGCAAATTGAAGTGTGTTCATAAGTTTCTTTTAACATTATTTATTGTTAATGTAAGGAAATTCAACTAATTTTGGGTGATGATTTTTTGTATTCTGCAAATACACTGAATGGGTTTATTAGTATCAGTAAAATCTTGGTTGAGTCTTTGTGATTTTCTTTCTTTCTTTTTTTTTTTTTTGAGACAGTCTTGCTCTGTTACCCAGGCTGGAGTGCGTTGGCATGATCTCGGCTCACTGCAATTGCTGCCTCCCTGAGTCAAGTGAATCTCCTACCTCAACCTCCTGAGTAGCTGGGACTACAGGCCCATGCCACCATGCCTGGCTAATTTTTGTATTTTTAGTAGAGATGCGGTTTCCCCATGTTGGCAAGGATGGTCTCAGTCTCCTGACCTCATGATCCACCCTCCTTGGCCTCCCAAATTGCTGAGATTACAGTCATGAGCCACCGTGCCCAGCATTTTTGTTTTGTTTTGTTTTTTTTTTTTGAGAGGAAGTGTCGCTTTTGTCACCCGGACTGGAGTGCAGATCTTGGCTCACTGCAACCTCCACCTTTCAGGTTTAAGTGATTCTCCTGCCTCAGCCTACCGACTAACTGAGATTACAGGTGCCTGCCACCATGCCCGCATAATTTTTTTGTATTTTTAGTAGAGACGGGGTTTCACCATGTTGACCTGGTTTGTCTTGAACTACTGAGACCTCAGGTGATCTACCCCCCTCAGCTTCCCAAAGTGCTGGTATTACAGGTGTGAGCCACTGCACCCAGCCAGTGATTTTCCATATAGAATATCATATCACCTACAAAGAAATAATTTTTTTTTTTTTTTTTTGAGACAGTGTCTCACTCTGTCACCAGGCTAGAGTGCTGTGGCATGATCTTTACTCACTGCAACCTCTGCCTCCCGCATCCAAGCAATTCTGTCTCAGCCTCCTGAGTAGCTGGGACTGCAGGCAAATGTCGCCACACCTGGCTAATTTATTTACTTTTTTATTTTAGTAGAGACAGGGTTTCACCATGTTGGCCCAAATGGTGGGCCAATATGGTGAGAACCTTGAAGAGAACTTGAAGAGAATCTCCTATGTTAGATCTCCTAACTTCATTATCCGCCTGCCTTGAACTCCCAAATTGCAGAGATTACAGGTGTGAGCCATGAGCCCGGCGCCAACAAATATAATTTTACTTTTTCTAATTTGGATGAGTTTTACTTCATTTGCTCTGTCTAGGACAGCCAGTATTTATTGAATATAAGGGATGAGAGCATTCTTGCATCATGTGAGATCCTACAGGAAAAGCATTCCATTTTCCTTTATTGGTTATTTCAGCTGTGGTCATTTCATGGATGGTCTTTACATTTTTGAGGTAAAACTCTACCTATATTGTTTAGGATTTTTACGAAGAATGAATATTGAATTTTGTGAAATGCTTTTTATCTGTCATTCTGTGCAAGTGTGTATCCCATTGATTTGAGTATGTTGAACCATCCTTGCATCCCATGAATAAGTAGCACTTGAATATTTACAATCCCTTTTTATATCCTCTTGAATACAGTTTGCTAATATAAGGGTCTTCAAGAAGTTCATGGAAAAATACATATGAAAAATTTGTGTGTGAATTTCACACTTTTTGCACCAAAATGAACTGATATAAACTTGTTACAACATGTCTGAACAGGCTCTAGTTTGAGGTACTCAGAAGGATAAGATGTGAGTTTGAAAAGAACCTCTATCAGAGCAATACAAATTCTATTAAAATTAAGAAGAAACATCAAATTTACAATAAGACCAGACGCAGTGGCTCAGGCCTATAATCCCAGCGGTTTTAGAGGCCAAGGCAGGTGGTTCAAGACCAGCCTGGGCAACATAGGGGGACCTCCTCTCTGCTAAAAGTAAAAAAAGTCAGCCAGGTGTGGTGGTGCACCCCTGTGGTCCCAGCTACTCTGGGCGCTGAAGTGGGAGGATCACTTGAACGAGGGATTTTGAGGCTGAAGTGAGCCTGATTTCCCCACTGCACTCCAGCCTGGGTGACAGAGCTAGACCCTGTCTCAAACAAGCAAATGAGAGGCATAATTCCTCCTTTGAGAATAAAGGAAAAGATTTTCCTTCCTTTTGTGTCTTTTCTCAGGACATTTATTTAGAAAATTTGTAAATGTACTTTCTCTGTCTTCAGAAGTGGTATTTTTAAGAAACAATAAAACTTGTTTTCATCTTAGTGGTGATCCAGGGGTATCTTTCTAAAGGACTTGGGAGTTCTGTCTTTGAAATGCAAACAACAAAAAAGATAGTACCTCTATCTCAGTAGTAAATTAAGTCATTCAAAATCAGGCTGGGTGTGGTGCCTCACTCACTCTGGGAGGGTGAGGCAGGTGGATCACCTGAAGTCAGGAGTTCGAGAGGAGTGTGACCAACATGGTAAAACCCCATCTCTGAGAGATACAATGGAGGTTGCAGTGAGCGGAGATTGTGCCACTGCACTCCAGCCTGGGCAATAAGAGTGAAACTCCGTCTCAAAAAAGAAAAAAGAAATCAAGTAATTCCAATTAAAAAAAATTTTTCTTTTTTGAGGTGGAGTCTCCCTCTGTATCCCAGGCTGGAGTGTGGTGGCCTAATGTCAGCTCACTGCAACCTCCACCTCCCGGGTTCAAGTGAATCTCCTGCCTCAGCCTCCTGAGTAGCTTGGTACTACTCCAGGCGCCACCACGCCCAACTAATTTCTGTATTTCTAGAAGAGACGGCATTTGCCATGTTGGTCAGGTTGGTCTCCAACTCCAGACCTCAAGAAAGTGATCCGCCCACCTCGGCCTCCCAAAGTGCTGGGATTACAGGCATGAGCCACTGCCTCCAGCCTCTTTTTTTTTTTTTTTTTTTTGAGATGAAGTTTCTCTGGTCGCCCAGGCTGAAGTGAAATGGCGCTATCTCACCTCACTGCAACTTTTGCTTCCCGGGTTCAAGCAATTACACTACCTCAGCCTAAACCTACCAAAATCAAAATGGCTAGGAGAGTGACCTCTGGTCGTCCTCACTGCTACACTCCCACCAGCTCCATTACAGTTTACAAATGCCATGGCAACATCAGGAAGCTACCCTACAAGGTCTAAAAAGGGGAAGCATGAATAATCCACCCCTTGTTTAGCAGACTTGAAGAAATAACCATAAAAATGCGCAGCTAGCAGCCCTCGGGGCCCCTCTGTCTATGGAGTAGCCATTCTTTAATTTTTTTTACTTTCTTAATAAACTTGCTTTCACTTTGCACTGTGTACTCGCCCTGAATTCTTTCTTGTGCAAGATCAAAGAACCTTCTCTTGCGATCTGGATCCAGACCCTTTCCTGTAACATATTTCTCTGTCCTGGAACATTAACATATTATGTTGTCAACAAAGTTTATCTTAGAAGTATTTGATTATATAGCAGGAAAGGCTAAAAAAAGTATTTGAGGCCGGGCGTGGTGGCTCACGCCTGTAATCCCAGCACTTTGGGAGGCCGAGGTGGGCGGATCACAAGGTCAGGAGATCGAGACCATGGTGAAACCCCGTCTCTACTAAAAATAGAAAAAAAATTAGCCGGGCGCAGGGGCGGGCGCCTGTAGTCCCAGCTACTCGGGAGGCTGAGGCAGGAGAATGGCGTGAACCCAGGAGGCGGAGCTTGCAGTGAGCCGAGATTGCGCCACTGCACTCCAGCCTGGGCGACAGAGCGAGACTCCGTCTCAAAAAAAAAAAAAAAAAAAAAAAAAAGTATTTGAGAATAACTCATTTATAGTGTGGCATAAAATTACACATGTAAGGGACACCTGGTTTATTTATATCCACTGTTTTAAAGTTAGTGCTTTTCTTAATCCGCCCCCCTCCGCTTTTTTTTTCAATTGAGACCAGGAAGGGAGCCCTGTGGGAGGGGGTCTTATTTTGCTGCCCATGCTGGCCTGGACCCCAGGTTCAGCGATCCTTACACCGCTGTTTCCTGAGTGACTGGGACCCCAGGCTCCCGCCCCCACGCCCGCATCCCTGTTGTGTTTAAGCAGCAGATGGTGACCTCACTCATCCCTGGCCTGCGCACTCCATCCCGCATCCCAGGCAGTGGCCCTAGGGAAGTCTGGAGCTGAGCACAGGGTGGACTGTCCCTCCCGAGTGAATGAGGAATAGAAAGGGAGTGCATTTCTACTCTGTTCTGTGGGCCGTCAGCGTAAAATTGCTCTTTCCACTGAAGCAGAGCTTTGCATTTTACATTCTAGTTTGCATCCCCGTTTCACACAATTCCAAGGCTTTTGAATTATGCTTCAGCATCCAAGGCGGGTCTCACCTCCAAAACCTGGAAAACACAGGCTGCGGAGGGAGGCGGAGCGAATTGTAGGCCCCGCCCCGCCCCCGGGATCCCTGCCCCGCAGGCCACTTATCCACTTCCGTGCCACGCCCCTTGCCCTTCGCGCCCCGCCCTGCCTCGCCCGGGCCCCGCCCACCTTATCGGGGTTCCTCCCAGGCCTGGCTTCTGTCCTGCGCAGATTCGCACAGACATGGAAGCGGGTCGCCTCAGTGAAGATCACACTGCAGCGCCTGAGTTTCGCTCTGTCTCTAGTTAAGTCGGTCCTTCGCAGGCCCCCGGCTCTGCTATACTTGGGAGGTGGGGTCCCCAGAGACCTGGAAATTCCCGCCCCCCTTCCTCCACAGAGAGCATATAGAGACTTCCCTGTGAGAGTCCGCGGGTCGCTTCCTTTTGGGTTTTCTTGTTTGTTGAGAAGGGGTCTCACTCTGCCGCCCAGGCTAGAGTGCAGTGGCCCGATCTCGGCTCACTATGACCTCTGCCAGCGTGATCTCGGCTCCCTATGACCTCTGCTGCCCGGGTTCAAGCGATTCTCCTGCCTCAGCCTCCTGAGTAGCCAGGATTACAGGCACCTGCCACCGTGCCCGGATAATTTTTGTAGCTGTTGGTATAGACAGGGTTTCACCATCTTGGCCAGGCAGGTCTTGAACTCCTTGTCAGACCTCTGAGCCCAAGCTAAGCCATCATATCACCTGTGACCTGCACGTATACATCCAGATGGCCTGAAGCAACTGAAGAGCCACAAAAGACGTGAAAACAGCCAGTTCCTGCCTTAAGTGATGACATTACCTTGTGACATTCCTTCTCCTGGACAATGAGTCTCAGAAGCTCCCCACTGAGCACCTTGTAACCCCAGCTCTTACCTGCAAGAGAACAACCGCCTTTAACAGTAATTTTCCGCTACCTACCCAAATCCTGTAAGACTGCCCTACCCCTACCTAGCTCCCTTTGCTGACTCCTTTTTCACACTCAGTCAGCCTGAACCCAGGTGATTAAAAAGCTTTATGGCTCACACAAAGCCTGTTTGGTGGTTTCTTCACGCGGACTCGCGTGACACTCCTGGCCTCCTGATCTGTCCGCCTAGGCCTCCCAAAGTGCTGGGATTGAGGCTAAGCCACCGCACCTGGCCTCCTTTTGGGTTTAAGGTCGGTCTGAGGCTGGTCCCGTCCCGGGTCTTTCTGCCATAGGGCCGTGTAGATGCCTTCTATCACGTAGTTCCTGCTCAAAACCGTTTCCTGACCCCTCCTCCCGCGTGCACTTTTTAAAGTCCTCACCCCAGAGGTAGATTCCCGCCCTTAGTGCCTCCCAGCCTCTCCCTCGCTGGTCCCTGGAGTGCAGCCCCACAGCCCCAGTCCCCCGGAGGCCACGTGCCTTGCCTGATCCTGGGAACCTGCAGACTCCACCCCTGCCCTAGGGCGCCTTGCCTCCCACCTCCCTCCTCCTCATGCCGTGCCCTGCTGCTCCCCAGTTCAACCCCTGGAATACATGCTCTCCGGTGAGGCAGCCATCTTACTCCATCCCCTTCCAGTGAGTATGTGGGCCAAGGAGATCAGGAGAAAGAGCGAGCGAGCGACTGAGAAAGGAGCAGAAAAACTGAGACAGTTCTGCTTGGTGCGGTGGCTCACGTCTGGAATCCTAGGACTTTGGGAGACAGGCGGTAGGGTTGTTTGAGCCCAGGAGTTTGAGACCAGCCTGGGCAACATGGCGAAACCTCATCTGTTGGTAGCAAGCCCTAAGCCTATCATAAACAGGCCTTAAAGAAACTGGCCATAAACAGGATTTCTGCAGCAATGTGACATGCTCATGATGGCTGTCACGCATACTGCTAAAAGTTGTGAGTTTGCTACAGCAGGGCAAGGAATACCTGGCCCCGTCTGGAGCAAAAAACTGCTCAAACCACAGACGATAGCAGGAGCGGCCTGGGCCTTGACAGCATGTTTTTGCTGCAGATAATCAGCCAGAGCCTGTTTCTCTGTTCCTGGCTGAGAATGCTTTGTTTCCCACAAGGAATGCTTTTAGCTAATGTATAATCTATAGAAGCAATGCTTATCACCGGCTTTCTGTCAATAAATGTGTGGGTCAAACTCTATTAGAGGCTCTCAGCTCTGAAGACTGTGAGACCCCTGATTTCCCACTCCACACGCTATATTTCTGTGTGTGTGTGTCTTTAATTCCTCTAGTGTCGCTGGGTTAGGGTCTCCACAACCGAGCTAGTCTTGGCACTCATCCTTACAAAAAGTTTTTTTTTTAGAAGTTACCCAGGTGTGGTGGCACACATCTATGGTCCCAGCTACTTGGGAGGCTGAGGTGGGAGGATTGCCTGAGCCCAGGAGGTTGAGGGTGAAGTGAGCTGTGCTCCCATCACTGCACTGGCACCTGGATGAGGGAGCAAGACCCTGTCTCCAAAGAAAAAGAAGAAAAAAAAAAAGGAAAAGGAAAAATGAAAAAGAAAAGAAAAACCCAATCTGAGACAGAAAAGAAGAATGAGGGCCTGGCGTGGTGACTGAAGCCTCCAATCTCAGCACTTTGAGAGGCCAAGGCAGGCGGATTTCCAAGCTTTGCATTTAAGTAAATTCTGTATTTAATCATATATTTGAAACTTTATTATTTACTGCTGACATCAATTTCTGTCGCATTGTAGGAGCCTCACTAGAGAGGGCACCTGTCGCCATGTTGTAAAACTCACACTTGTCAAAAAGACATGGGTTGTGGTTTCTCTCCCTCCCTCGCTCAGGATGAAGCTAGTTAGCTGACACAGATGGTCACCTCCATTACCAAGTAGAGCCGGGATGAACTATGTGTGACCAAAGGTGTTGTCAAGTCCTCTTCCCTGAGGACTGATTAGTGTTTATCTTGAAAACATGTACTTAATGGGTTTTATAGAACAGTGAAGTTTCTTTCTCTCTTTTAAACCTCTCAGCTGTTTGCCTCTATTGCCCATCACATTCTGGTCTAAAGCTTATGCATTAATAAAACGGTTTTATTTCTTTTATTTCTTTATCTATTATCTCTATACATCTATAGGTGTTTCGTCATTTGGGGGAAGACTTTTTTGTTTTGTTTTCAATTATATTTTCTCAACAATTAGAAAGTGAAGTAAAAAGTATTTGTTGGGCCAGGCACAGTGGCTCCCGCCTGTAATCCCAGCACTTTGGGAGGCCGAGGCAGGCGGATCACTTGAAGTCAAGAGTTTGAGACCAGGCTGGCCAACATGGTGAAACTCGTCTACAAAAACACAAAAATTAACAGGGCATGGTGGCACAGGCCTGTAATGGCAGGTACTCCGATAGCTGAGGCAGGGGAATAGCTGAAACCCAGGAGGCAGAGGCTGCAGTGAGCCGAGATCCCGTCACTGCCCTCTAGCCTGGGCAACAGAAATACTCTGCCTCAAAACAAAAGAAATAAGTAAATAAAGGAATAAATCTCTTCTACAAATGTGCTGAGACAACTAACTGGATATCCACATGGAAAAGAATAATGTTGGATCCCTATCTCACACAATCAAAATTTTATTTTAAAACGTTAAAAAAAAAAAAAAAAAAAGGAAAAAAAGGTGAGAGAGAGAGGAGGAAGGGAGCCCTGCGGGAGCGGGTGTTACTTTGTCTCCCAGGCTGGCCTGGACCCCAGGCTCAGCGATCCTCCCGCTGCTACTTCCTGAGTAGCTGGGTCCTCAGGCTCCCGCCCCCGCGCCAGCATCCCTGCTGTGTTTATCTAGCAGGTGGTGAGGTGACTCCGTCCCGCATCCCAGGTGGTGGCTTTAGGGAAGTCTCTGAAGCTGAGCACAGGATGGACCCTCCTTCCCAAGTGAATGGCAATAGAAAGGGAGAGGATTTCTATTCTGTTTTGTGGGCCGTCAGCATGAAATCGTACCTTCCGCCAGGCAGGGCCGTGCATTTCACATTCTAGTTTGCATCCACGTTCCAGACAATTCCAGGGCTTTTGAATCATGCCTCAGTCTTCTTAGCTGGTCTCGCCTCCAAGAGCCGAAAACAGAGGCCCTGGGAGCCAGGCTGAGACGCACAGGTCCCGCCGTGGCTCCTCCCTCCGTCTATTCTAAAGGGTAAAGTCTCTCTGCCTCGCGCCCGGCCGTACCTCGCCCAGGCCCCGCCCACCTCCTCGCGGGTCCCGCCCAGCCCTGGCTTCTTTCCTGCGCGCGCAGTTTCGCGCAAACCCGGAAGCGGACCTCGTGGAGTGACGGTCCCATCGTGGCGCGTGAGTTTCCCTCTGTGTTGTGTTAAGTCTGCGCTTCCCAGGTCCCTGGCGCTTCTGTACCTGGGTCGTGGGGTCCCCACAAACCTGGAAATTCTCAGCCGTCTTCCTTCACCCAGAGCAAATTGAAACGACCAGGTGAGAGTCCGGGGTTCGCTTCCTTTTGGGTTTAAGGTCGCCCTGAGGTTCCTCCCGTCCTGGGTCTTTCTGCTGTAGGGCAATGTATACATTTTCTATTATGTAGCTTTCCTGTTCTGAAACTTTTTCTGACTCCTCCCGCCCCGCGCTTTTTAAAGTCCTCCTATGAGAGGTGAATTCCCGCCCTGGGCGCCTCCCAGTCTCGACCTGGTCCGCCCCTGGAGCGCAGCGCCGCCGTCCCAGTCCCGAGGAGGCCGCGTCTTATGCCTGGTCCTGGGATCCTGCAGACCCTACCCTTGTCTTAAGGCGCCATTGCCCCGTCACCTCCCTCCTCCTGCGGGCCCTGCTACTTCCCAGGTTCCTCTCCGCAATCACCACTTTCCCTGAACTCGCGTTGGGGAGATGCCCGGGGCCTGCCCTGTGACATGGGTTGTTCTTGCCTGCCCATCTCCAGCCCCTGGAAAATGCGCTCCCCCGGGATGCAGGTGTTTTACTCCAAACCTTCCTGTGTCTTAGTCCAAAGCCTCCGGTGATTGTGTGGGCCAAAGGGATCAGGAGACAGACATAGAGCAGTAGAAAACCTGAGACAGAAAAAAGAATAAGAAAGGCTCATAACAGATGGCAAAGTAGAGGATGAGTGAGGGATTTGTCAAGAGACAGCAGATGTAGGAGGAAAAAAAAAAGCAGGAGGAGAAAAGCAACTGGAGAAATGTAGAGCAAAGCTAGATGTACAGAGAGATGAAGGACAGCAAGGTAGGGAGAGGAACAGCAAAGAGGGAGGCTCATCAGAGTGAGGGAGAGGAGAAGGGATTTGGAGCCAGGACAAACAGAGCAGAGTGGTGCTGGTGGCAAGGAGAACAGAGGGAGAACCACAGCAGGGAGGACACCTGGGGATCTGGGGTTCCACAGAGCGGGTAAAGGGGGGTATAACAGGGAAGAGAGAATTTAAGAGGGAGAGCAAAGGAGGCACAGAGATGGTATTGCGGGAAACTGAGGACTAGAGAGGCGGATATGCGGGAGACAGAGGATGTTTATTCAAGGTAGGCACTGGCTTAGTGGATTTGCATCTAAAAAGCTGAGCATTTCAACAAAGACAGAGTGGGCTTTTTATAAGCAGACTTACAGAAGCAAAATAAAAGCAGTTAATCATGTAATGATTGGTCACCTAATCTATACCATAGCATAACTTGTGACCTTGCATAGCTGGTGGTCTTGTAGCTGCAATGAAAGAAAAACAAGAACAGCTAAATACAGACTTTTTTTTTTCTCTTCACTCTTGTTCTAAAGTGGGGGTGTTCGACTTCACAAACTGTGTTATCTTTTTTATTTATTTATTTATTTATTTTTGAGGCAGAGTCTCGCCCTGTCACCCAGGCTGGAGTGCAGTGGCGCGATCTCAGCTCACTGCAAGCTCCACCTCCCGGGTTCATGCCATTTTCCTGCCTCAGCCTCCTGAGTACCTGGGACTACAGGTGCCCACCACTGCACCCGGCTAATTTTTTGTATTTTTAGTAGAGTCCGGTTTCACCGTGTTAGGCAGGATGGTTTCGATCTCCTGACCTCGTAATCCACCCGCCTCAGGCTCCCAAAGTGCTGGGATTACAGGCGTGAGCCACCACGCCTAGCCGGAAAACTACTACTCTTAAGATTTCTAACCACATTTACTTCCTTGATTAGTCCTCAAGCTTCAGCTGTGGGTAGATTTGTCAGCTTCCAGTGTGTGTCTAGAGCAGGGCTTGTCGTCCCCTCGAGCTTCAGCCATGCATAGACTGGTCAGCCTCTGGAGTGACCAGAACAGGGCTGTCGTCCTCAGCAGCAGCTTGGTCTCATCTCACGATCAGCCGAGTTGGATGATCTGGGTCTTGCTGGCTGGTCCACTTGTCCTGAGCTGCTGGTTTCAGCTGACTGTGGTGGATCTAAGGCATGATTCCTGCAAGTTTAACAGCAGTGGGTGTGGATGAGATTACAGTATAGGGCCCATCCTATATGGGTCCTAGAGAAGTTGGATTCTACTTTTTAACTTAAACAGAGTCTCCAGGTTTAAAGGGGTGTACTGGATCTGTCAGACTTAGAGGCATTCTTTCTCGTATTCAGTGATGGACTTCTTGCATGGCTATTCTTAAAGCCTGCATTTGCTTTCTTAAAGTTAATCCTCTAGTTCTTGGAGTTCACTTTTAATTTGACTTATGATTGGAGGAAGCTGACTGAACAAAGTCTCATAAGGTGAATACCTAGTTTGTTTGGTGCGGGTGCAACCATCTCCGAGGAGCACCGTAGGAAACACCTGATCTTATCTCAGATGAGTTTCTTGGCAAGATTTCTTCAGTAGCTGCTTGAGTGTCCAGTTCATGCATTTTATTTTCCTTGAACTTTGCGGCTGACAGTCTATGTGTAACTTCTATTTTATTTTTAGCAGTCTTGTAAAATCTTACACTATTTCAGCTACAGATGCCGGCCTATTGTCTGACTTTAAAGTCCAAAAGTCCAAACCTGGGGATAAGGTCTTTTATCAGTACTTTAGTCACGTCTTGTGCTTTTTCTGTTGTGGTGGAGAAAGCCTTAACTTATCCTGAAAAGGTACAACTAAGCACTAGCATATACCAGTAGCCTCTGGCATGGGGCAGTTCAGTAAAGTTTATAAGCAAGTTTTCACAAGGCCTGGCTCCTACTTCTTGAATTCTTGGGACTGAGTGGGCCCCTGTCGTGGGTTATTCTGAGCACAGGTTAAGTATTGTTCACAAACGGCTGGAGTGACAGCAGAGAGCCACAGCACATAAAAATGGCTCTTTCGTGGCCTGGTGCAGTGGCTCATGCCTGTAATCCCAGCACTTTGGGAGGCTAAGGCAGGCAGATTATGAGGTCCAGATTTCAAGACCAGTCTGACCAACATGGTGACAACCCATCTCTACTAAAAATACAAAAAAAAAATCCGATCGTGTTGATGGGCACCTGTAATCCCAGCTAGTAGGGAGGCTGAGGCAGAAGCATCTCTTGAACTCGGGAAGCAGAGGTTGCAGTGAGCCGAGATCGTGCCACTGTACTCCAGCCTGGGTGAGAGAGCAAGACTCCGTCTCAAAAACAAAAAAAAGGAAAGAAAGAAATGGCACTACATAACATTTCTAATGCTGTTTTTCTTATATGAGTTTCTTGATGAATTTGCTTCACAAACGTAGGAGCTAACATCTTTGGAATGCCTGGTCTGCTATAGAAGAACGTCTACCACTTTCTTTTAATATATTTTTCATCTTCTTGGGCACCCCAGGTTCTTTGATTTGGAGTATAACTTGGGTCCTCTTGGAGAGGAGGTTCTGGGAGGAGAGGCATAGCTAAGGCTTCCTCTTTAAAATGTGGCATAATCATTGCTGCCCGCGTTGCAACCTGAACAGGGGTTGCTCCTGGTTTTAATTCTACTACTGGTGCATGATTTACAGCTAACCCAGGTGGGTTGTCCTCAGCCTGTACTCCAGGAATTTCTTTAACTAAGTGAAATAATAATTTTTGTTCTTCTTGCATATGAGGCTGCATTGGTACCTGAAAAGGGGGCTGGGTGCTGTGGCTCACTCCTTAATCCTACCATTTTCAGAGACTGGGGCAGGGGATTGCTTGAGTACAGGAGTTCGAGACCAGCCTGGCAACATAGTGAAACTTTGTCTCGGCCAAAAATAAATAAATAAAATTAACCAGGCATGATGGTGCACACCTGTACTCCCTACTATTCTGGAGGCTGAGGCAGGAGGATCACTTGAGCCCAGGAAGTCCAGGCTACTGTCAGCCGAGATCATGCCACTGCACTCCAGCCTGGTCAACAGAGCGAGACCCTGTCTTAAAAGAATAAAAGGGGTAGGTGAGTTTGGGTTCAGATGAGTGGGTGAATTCATTGGATATGATTACCTGTGACATGTTGACTTCTGTGTATATACTCTAATAACTTAAAACTTGTTTAAATTACACAGCTGAGATTGAGAATTTTAAAATTCCTATCTATAAGACATGTACATCCTGCCAGGCGCGGTGGCTCACGCCTGTAATCCCAGCACTTTGGGAGGCCGAGGCGGGCGGATCACAAGGTCAGGAGATCGAGACCACAGTGAAACCCCGTCTCTATTAAAAATACAAAAAATTAGCCGGGCACGGTGGCGGGTGCCTGTAGTCCCAGCTGCTCAGGAGGCTGAGGCAGGAGAATGGCGTGAACCCGAGAAGCGGAGCTTGCAGCGAGCCGAGATCGTGCCACTGCACTCCAGCCTGGGCGACAGAGCGAGACTCTGTCTCAAAAAAAAAAAAAAAAAAAAAAAAAAAAAAGAAGACATGTACATCCTATAAATCTTGGCATAGAAGTCAGCTTCTACTTGGAATCCCTATTCAGCCAGAAGGCAGTGACTTATTCAGTTGTGAATTACTCTGTTCCCTTCCCAGAGGGTGGGGTAGGAAGTGGTGCAGTGAAGTGGGAAAAAAAAAATCAGTTTCTGTTATAACATAATACTTTTAATTAAGTTAATTAATAATTAATATTTTGTGACTGGGCCTGGCTCTGTCACCCAGGATGGAGTGCAGCATGATCTCTTCTAACTGCAGCCTCGACCTCCTGGACTCAAGCAATCCTCCTACCTCAGCTTCTTGAGTAGCTGGGATCACAGGCATGAGCCACCAAGTCAGGCAAGTTTTGTATTTTTTTTTAATAGAAACGGGTTTCACTATGTTTCCCAGGCTGGTCTCAAAATCCTGAGCTCAGAGGATCTTTCTGCCTTGGCCTTCCAAAATAGTGGGATTACAGAGATAAGCCACTACACCTTGCCTACATAGTACTTTTTACAAGGGACATCAAAATGTGGTGGCTCCAGCCAGTAACCCCAGCACTTTGGGAGACGGAGGTGAGTGGGTCACCTAAGGTGAGGAGTTCAAGACCAGCCTGGCCAACATGGTGAAACCTGGTCTCTACTAAAAGTACAAAGGTTAGCCAGGCGTGGTAGTATACACCTGTAGTCATAGCTAATGGGGAGGCTGAGGCATGAAAATCACTTAAACCTGGGATGTAGTGGTTGCAGTGAGCAAAAATCATGCCACTGCACTGTAGCCTGGGTGGGAGAGTGAGTCTCCATCTCACAAAAACAAGCAACAAAAAATAAAATGAAAAACAAAAGGGACATCAAAAGTGCTTTTGTGCTCATGTGTAATAGATTTACTTTATTTTCTTTCTGTTTCCTCTTCATTTCTTTCTTTATTCTTTTTTTTGGGGGGTGGGGGGCAGAATCTTACGCAGTCACCCAGGCTGGAGGGTAGTGGCGTGATCTCAGTTCACTGCAACCTCTGCCTCCTGATTTCAAGCGATTCTTTTGCCTCAAACTCTCAAATATGTGGGACTACAGGCCCGCACCCCCATGCCCAGCTAATTTTTGTACTCTTAGCAGAGATGGGTTTCACCCTGTTGGCCAGGCTGGCCTTGAACTCCTGACCTCAGGTGATCCACCCGCCTTGGCCTCCCAAAAGTGCTGGGATTATAGGCGAAAGCGACCATGCCCAGCGGAGATAAATCTTAGTTTTCAAAATTTCTTTTTTAATACCTAATCACAGAGAGGAGGCTGCAGTGCTAAGTGGAGGAAGCAGGAACTGGACCGTGAGTAGTAGCTGGGTGGGCACCATGGCTGGGGTCACCACCATCGACACAGTGAAGTGTGAGATCCAGGTTCTGCAGCAGCAGGCAGATGATGCAGAGGAGCGAGCTGAGCACCTCCAGCAAGGAGTTGAGGGAGAAAGGCGGGCCTGGGAACAGGCCGAGGCTGAGGCGGCCTCCTTGAACCATAGGACCCAGCTGGTTGAAGAGGAGCTGTACTGTGCTCAGGAGCGCCTGGCCACTGCCCTGCAAAAGCTGGGAGAAGTGGAAAAAGCTGCTGATGAGAGTGAGAGAGGTATAAAGGTTATTGAAAACCAGGCCTTCAAAGATGAAGAAAAGATGGAACTCCAGGAAATCCAACTCAAAGAAGCTAAGCACATTGCAGAAGAGGCAGAAAGTATGAAGAGGTGACTTGTAAGTCGGTGATCATTGAAGGAGACACGGAAGGCACAGAAGAACAAGCTGAGCTGGCAGAGTCGTGTTGGCGAGAGATGGAGGAGCAGATCAGACTGATGGACCAGAACCTGAAGTGTCTTGAGTGTAGCTGAAGAAAAGTACTCTCAAAAAGAAGACAAATGTGAGGAAGAGGTGATGATTCTTACTGATAATCTCAAGGAGGCAGAGACCCGTGCTGAGTTTGCTGAGAGATTGGTAGTCAAACTGGAAAAGACAATTGATGACTTGGAAGATAAAGTGAAATGCAGCAAAGAGGAACACCTCTGTACACCAAGGATGCGGGACCAGACTCTGCTTGACCTGAGTGAGATGTAGAATGCCCCAGTCCCCCCCTGCTGCTGCTCCTCCCTCTGACTCTGACTCCACCTGCGGCCAGCCTGCCCGAAGCTGACTCTTTTTTTTTTTTTGAGACAGAATCTCGCTCTGTTGCCCAGGCTGGAGTGCAATGGCGCGATTTCGGCTCGCTGCAAGCTCTGCCTCCCGAGTTCACGCCATTCTCCTGCCTCAGCTTCCCGAGTAGCTGGGGCTACAGGTGTCCGCCACCACACACGGCTAATTTTTTTGTCTTTTTTAGTAGAGACGGGATTTCACTGTGTTAGCCAAGATAGTCTCGATCTCCTGACCTCGTGATCCGCCCGCCTTGGCCTCCCGAAGTGCTGGGATTACAGGCATGAGCCACTACACCCAGTGTGAAGCTGACTCTTAACTGAGGGCTGGTCTTTAACTGGAAGGCTGCTTTCTCTTTTTGCCACCCCCTCCTCCCCTGCCTCTTTTTCACCAAACTGTCTCTGCCTCTCCCTGGAGATTCCAGCTGGGCTAGAGACTTGAGAACTTTTAAAACAACATTTAAGGGAATGTGAGCATAATGCATAATGTCTTCAATGCATGTTGTGATGTAAAAATAATAATCACTTCTGAAAGATGCCTTTGTCACATACTATAATCAGCTCACATCATTTTTTTTCTGTACAAGTATATTTTCCAGTTATTTTCCTGTTGACCCGAGAATTTGTTAGATTTTTTAGAAAACAATTTCAAAATAGTTTCTGTTTGAAACTAGTTGCGTCTGGTTCATGTCAAGGTCTGCATGCTTTCTAGTCTTTATTATTTGTTGGAAAACTTTGGTACCTAATACAGAAGATTGATTGTGTTAGTGTGTACCTGGTAAAGATATCAGTGACCTTTTACCTTTTTTTTTTTTTTTTTTTTTTTTTTTGAGATGGAGTCTGGCTCTGTCGCCCGGGCTAGAGTGCAGTGGCTGGATCTCAGCTCACTGCAAGCTCCGCCCCCCGGGTTTACGCCATTCTTCTGCCTCAGCCTCCCGAGTAGCTAGGACTACAGGCGCCCGCCGCCTCGCCCGGCTAGTTTTTTGTATTTTTTAGTAGAGACGGGGTTTCACCGTGTTCGCCAGGATGGTCTCGATCTCCTGACCTCGTGATCCGCCCGTCTCGGCCTCCCAAAGTGCTGGGATTACAGGCTTGAGCCACCGCGCCCGGCCGACCTTTTACCTTAACATCAAAATGTAGTTTAACCAGTTAGGCTAATTTTTAGTTTTCTTTTTTTCTGTCATCTGTGAAAATATGGAGCTGTGAGCTATTAAGTGCATGCTTCCCTCAAGGCCCTCTGGTCCCTTCTGGACTAATGTTGAAATATGGGATGGATTGGCATGAAACTGTTGCGGTGGCCACACCCAACACCAGGCTGTCGGGGCTATGAAGTCCGGTGGAGTCAAAGGAATGAGAAAAGACAAGTTAAGGATGCATAAGGTGGGTCCAGGGGGCCAATGCTAGTATGGAGGCTACAAAAGACCCGAACTCTGGAAGCCCACACTATTTATTGGTGGTCAAAGAAGCAGGTGGTGAGGCCATGGGGGTTGAAAGGAAGTGGTGCATCCAGCACATGATCTATAGGTGTGTGGTTTAGCATTTATATGGAACATGTTCTGCTACTTGAGATCATGGGGAACATGTTATTCTAGTTTAAGATACAACCGTTTTATGAGCCTGGAAGTGCTAGAAGCAAGGAACCAGCAAGTCTAGGCACATTCCAGAGGCCATGAGAGATTTTATTTCCTGAGCCCTGGATTCCATCCAAGCCATGAGGTGTTTGTGGGGGAAAGAATGAGAGATCAGACTGTGGCTGTGTCTATATAGAAAGAAGAAGACATAAGAAACTCCATTTTATTCTGTACTAAGAAAAATTCTTCTGCCTTGAGATGCTGTTAATCTGTAACCCTAGCCCCAACCCTGTGCTTGCAGAAACATATGCTGTGTTGACTAAAGGTTTAACAGATTTAGGGCTGTGCGGGATGTGCTTTGTTAAAAATGTGTTTGCAGGCAGTATGCCTGGTAAAAATCATCACCATTCTCCAGTCTCAAATACCCAGGGACACAATGCACTGCAGAAGGCCACATGGACATCTGCCCAAGAAAGCCTGGATATTGTCCAAGGTTTCTCCCTACTGAGGTAGCCTGAGATATGGCTTCATGGGAAGGGAAAGACCTGACCATCCCCCAGCCCAACACCCGTAAAGGGTCTTTGCTGAGGAGGATTAGTGAAAGAGGAAGGCCTCTTTGCAGTTGAGATACCCCAAAAATAAAATCAAATAAATTTTTTAAAAATGCAAAAGAATGGAAGAAACAGAGGTGTAGACTCAGACAGAGACAATCTTTGGGGCCTTTCTCTGTATTAGGATATCACAGCTAAATCTAAACCAGGTCATGTCCGTCCCTGGCAGGGAACCCTCCACCAGCTTCCTGTGTTCCCCAGGACAAAAGCCCAACTCCTCACTGTGGCTCCACAGCCCTGTGTCCAGGGCCCCTGCCAGTGTCCAGCCTCCTCCTGGGAGCTTGCCCTCCTCTCCTGATTCCCTCTGCTGCAGTCACATTTGCTTTTCTGTTTTCCCAGATATCAAAACCCTTCCTGTCTCAGGTCATTGTCCCTGCTCTTACCCTATGTCCCTAAATGATCACAGCACTGTCCCTTTTCTCCTCCTTCAGGTCTAGGCTCAGAGCTGTCTCTCATGCCCTCCCACCACTATCTGAAGTTCCCTCTGCCCTTCATTCTCTATCATGTTACTTAACGTTTTATTACCTCTGCATCAATCACATCAGAAATGCTTGCTTTTTTTTTTTTAAGATAGTCTCTATTACCCAGGCTGTGAGTGCAGTCTCATGATCTTGGCTCACTGCAACCTCCATTTCCTGGGTTCGAGTGATTCTTGTGCCTCAGCATCCCAAGTAGCTGAGATTACAAGTGTGTGCCAGCACACCCAGCTAATTATTGTATTTGTATTTTATTTTATTTTTGAGTCTCACACTGTCACTCAGGCTGAAGTGCAGTGGCATGATCTTAGCTCGGTGCAACTGCCACCTCCTGGGTTCAAGCAATTCTCTTACCTCTGCCTCTTGAGTAGCTGGGATTACAGACACCCACAAAGCCCAGTTACTTTTTAAATTTTTTGTAGAGAAGGGGTTTCACCGTGTTGACCAGGCTGGTCTCGAACTTCTGACCTCGAGTAATCCACCCTTCTCGGCCTTCCAGACTGCTAGTACTACAGACATGAGCCACTGTGCCTGGCTCAGTTTTTCTATTTTTAGTAGAGACAGGGTATCATCGTGTTGGCCAGGCTGGTCTCAAACTCCTGAGCTGAAGAGATTCTCACACCTCAGCCTTCTAAGTAGCTGGGACCACAGACACACAGACGTGCACAACCATGCCTGGCTAAGTTTTTGTGTGTTTGGTAGAAATGGGGTTTCACCATGTTGCCCAGGCTGCTCTCAAACTCCTGAGCTCAAGAGATCTACGTGCCTTGGCCTCCTAGAGTGCTGGGATGACAGGCATGAGCCACCACACCCAGCCTCTGCATGGGGTTTGGTCAGGGCTGGGTCTGTACCCTGAAGAGGAGCTCATTCCAGCCCAGGTTCCCACTGCTGCAGTGTGTATGTGGGCTCCTCCACGAGAGAAGTGGGAGTTTTCCTGTTAGAGTTTATCGTCCCTGGTGAAGTGGGCGGTAGAGGGGACCATATTTCCTAGGGTGAGGTCTCCTTTGTATGTTTCATTGTGTTACAGGGAGGGGGTGTGTGGATTTGAGCAATAAACAACATATTTCTAACTTTCAGGATTGACTGCTAAAGAATCTTCGTATGTGAGGAAGAAACCCAGAAGAGGAAGAGGAAAGCTCAGGAGTCAGGGATGGCTCTTCCTCAGGTGAGATGACATTTTCAGTGGATTTTTGTGTCTCCTTCCTATCAGAAATGCTGGGACCACCTCTGGATGCACTGTCAGCTCTCTGTAGACCAGGATTAGAGCAACTGCCAATGGAAGTCTATCGGGAACCTGGCACCCGATATTTCAGTGTGGGTTCTTTTCTATTTTCCTTAAGTGTTGGCCGGTCTGAGAAATAAAGAGAAAGAGTACAAAGAGAGAAATTTGAAAGCTGTGCATCTGGGGGAGACATCACATGTCGGCAGGTTCCGTGATGCCCCCCAAGCTGCAAAACCAAGTTTTTATTAGTGATTTTCAAAGGGGAGGGAGTATACGAATAGGATGTGGGTCACAGAGATCACGTGCTTCACAAGGTAGTAAAATGTTACAAGGCAACTGAGGCAGAACAAGATCACAGGACCAGGGTGAAATTAAAATTGCTATTGAAGTTTCAGGCCCGCATTGTCATTGATAACATCTTATCAGGAGACAGGGTTTGAGAGCAGACAACCAGTTTCACTAAAAATTTACTAGGCGGGAATTTCCTCGTCCTAATAGGCCTGGGAACGCTACAGGAGACTGGGGCTTATTTCATCCCTTATGTGCAACCGTAAAAGACAGACATTCCTGCAGCGGCCCTTTTAGAGGTCTACCCCTAGGAACGCATTCTCCTTCTCAGAGCTGTTCCTCGCTAAGAAAAAGAATTCAGCGATATTTCTCCTATTTGCTTTTGAAAGAAGAGAAATATGGCTTTGTTCTGCCCAGCTCTCAGGCAGTCAGACCTAATGGTTATCTCCCTTGCTCCCTGAACATCCTTGTTATCCTGTTTTCTTTTCAAGGTGCCCAGATTTCATGTTGTTTAAACACACAGGTTTTACGAACAATTTGTGTAGTTAACACAATCATCACAGGGTCCTAAGGTGACATACATCCTCAGTTTATGAAGACGATGGGATTAAGAGATTAAAGACAGGCATAGGAAATCTCAAGAGTATTGATTGGAGAAGTCTATCAATAAATGTCCATGAAATCTTCACAGTTTATGTTCAGAGATTGCAGTAAAGACAGGCGTAAGAAATTACAAAAGCATTAATTTGGGGAACTAATAAATGTTCATGAAATCTTCACAATTTATGTTCTTCTGCCATGGCTTCAGCCAGTCCCTCTGTTCAGGGTCCCTGACTTCCCGCAACAGAAGTCATGTATTAATATGCACACAGTACGTGGTAAATTCTAGAAAAGGCAACCAATATAGAGAAATGTTTCTGCCTGATTTTATACTACGTTTTTAGGTAATTCAGTGAGTTACTGTGTTTCTGACTCCAAAAATCTTGCTAATTAGAATGGAAAGTTATTACACAGACATGAACGATAGAAGATGTTTTATTCCATCATTATTTTAAGAATATGAAATCAACCTCAATAATAGCAGGAGATTCATTAAGCCATTTTTAGCACATTAGGCTCATGGAGACTGTGGTGTTTGTTACTGGGGAGAGACTTGTGAAACAGGTGTTTTCATTAAAAATGATTATAATTATTATAATATTATTTTACTTTAAATAAAGTATTGTTCTGTCACCCAGGCTGAAGTGCAGTGACATGATCTTGGCTCATGGCAACCTCCACCTTCTGGGTTGAAGGATTCTCCTGCCTCAGCCTCCCGAGTAGCTGGGATTATAGGCACGCATCACCATGCCCAGCTAATTTTGTTGTATTTTTATTAGTGACAGGTATCACTATGTTGGCCAGGCTGGTCTCAAACTACTGACCTCAGGTGATCTGCCCACCTCACCCTCCTCGAGGGCTGGGTTTACAGGTGCAAGCCACTGTGCCCAGCCCCAATGATTATTATTAAATGTATATTTTTATATTTAAACATCACATAATGAATATATTTGTTTTGTGATAAAACTCCAAGCAAAGCTGCAGCTTAGACCCTTGGCCATAAGGTATCTCCTTTCCCTGTCACATCCTCCACCCTCTTTCCAAACTCACTGGGGAGCTAGTTGTCAGAGCAAGTCTCATACACGTGTATTTCAGCATCATTATGAGACTTTAGAGAAAAGTCTGAGGTAAATTTAAAAACAAATAACTTTTTTACAAAAATTAGCTGGGTAGGCCGGGCACGGTGGCTCGAGCCTGTAATCCCAGCACTTTGGGAGGCCGAGACGGGCGGATCACAAGGTCAGGAGATCGAGACCATCCTGGCTAACATGGTGAAACCCCGTCTCTACTAAAAAATACAAAAAACTAGCCGGGCGAGGTGGCGGGCGCCTGTAGTCCCAGCTACTCGGGAGGCTGAGGCAGGAGAATGGTGTAAACCCGGGAGGCGGAGCTTGCAGTGAGCTGAGATCCGGCCATTGCACTCCAGCCTGGGCGACAGAGCGAGACTCTGTCTCAAAAACAAACAAACAAACAAACAAACAAAAAAAATTAGCTGGGTGTGGTGGCACATGCCTATAATCCCAGCTACTCAGGAAGCTGAGGCAGGAGAATCGCTTGAACCTTGGAGGCGGACATTGTCATGAGCTGAGATTGTGCCACTGCACTCCAACCTAGGCACAGAGCAAGACTCCGTCTCAAAAAAAAAAAATTATATTTGTGTTTTCACTTTAGGTTTGGGGCTACATGTGAAGGTTTTTTACACAGGTAAACTAGTGTCATCGGGATTTGTTGTACAGATTATTTCATCACTCTGGTGTTAAGCCCCATACTCAATAGCTATTTTAAATTTATTTACTTTTTTGAGACTGAGTTTTGCTCTTGTTGCCCAGGCTGGAGTATAATGGCATGATCTCAGCTCACTGCAACCTCCTCCTGCTGGGTTCAAGTGATTCCTCTGCCTCAGCCTCCTGAGTAGCTGAAATTACAGGGGCCTGCTATCATGCCTGGCTAATTTTTATATTTTTAGTAGAGACAGGGTTTCACCATGTTGGCCAGGCTGATCTTGAACTCCTGACTCATGATCCACCTGCCTCGGCCTCCCAAAGTGGTGGGATTACAGGCATGAGCCACCTTGTCGGGCCCCCAGTAGTTATTTTTTCTGCTCCTCTCCTTCCACCCTCCATCCTCAAGTAGACCACAGTGTCTGTTTTCTTCTTTATGTTCCAGTAAATATTTTACTTTGATATTTGATGCTGCTAATTGTGAAAATTTACATGTTCTCACGTTAGTAAATGTGGCTAGCTTGCTGTTTGCCATCTGCATTGGAAATTAGCTGAATGACAAGTGGGTGGGTCCTTTGCAATTTTTCTCTGTATAAGGAGTGCCATAGGGGCTGCCTCTATGCACGCCTGCATTCCTACAGATATCTGAACATTCCTCCAGGTCAGGCAGGTGAAAGCGTGATTGCTTCCTCTAAGATGGGGCATTTCCTGTTTTCTTAGATCTGACAAGATTTTCCCTCCCCCAACTGCCAATGTATCCTTTTCCAGCAAGATGGCATTCTTCTTCAGTTCAACATAACTTGCTACTTTTTATATTTTTAAAGTCTTTATATATATATACACCCACACACACAATATACACACACACATATACATATACATACATACACACACACAAATGTATATATTTTGAACAACTTTTCCATTTTGAAAATCTGGGGAAAATGACCACCCTTTATATTAACATGTAGTTTTATGTGAGTCCGTGTAGGTTTCATTATTTTGTTGACGTATATATGTATAATGGATTTTCATACTTTGAGTAATCTAGTTTTCATGTATTTTCTTTTATTTTGAGACTGGGTCTAACTGTGTTGCCCAGGCTGGAGCACAGTGGGACGATCTCAGCTCACTGCAAGCTCCACCCTCAGGCTCAAGCCATCCTCCTACCTCAGGCTCCCAAGTAGCAGGAACCACAGGTGGCTGCCACCATGCCTGGCTAATTTTTTTTTTTTTTGAGATGGAGTCTCCGTTGTCCAGGCTGGAGTGCAGTTGCATGATTTCAAATCATTGCAACCTCTGGCTCATGGGATCAAGCAGTTCTCCTGTGTCAGCCTCCCGGCTGACTGGGATTAACAGGCATGTGCCACCGTGCCCAGCCAGATTTTAGTTTCTGATGTTTCACTCTGGACGTTGTCATCGCTGAAGACATCACTCATACTCTGTCTCATCTAGATACTGAATGTCACTTGGTGTGTCAATAAAAGTTTCTGGGCCAGGCACGGTGGATCAGGCCTGTAATTCCAGCACTTTGAGAGGCTGAGTCAGAGAGATAACAAGGTTGGGAGTTTGAGACCAACCTAGCCAATATGGTGAAAGCCCGTTTCTGCTAAAAATACAAAAATTAACTGGTCATGGTGGTGCATGCCTGTAATTTCAACTACTCAGGAGGCTAAGGCAGGAGAATCGCTTGATCCTGGAAGGTGGAGGTTGCAGTGAGCAGAAACTGCACCTTTGCACTCCAGCCTGGGCAACAGAGCTAGACGCCATCTCAAAAAAAAAAAAAAAAAGTTTAGTAAAACACAACTGGCAAGACAAAATGTGGTGAGAAATCCCTCACTCAGATTTGCTAGAACATTCACTGCATTTCAATCCACACTTTCCCTTCTCTCCTCTTCTCATTTTCTGTAAAGATAAGAACTCCTCCCATAACCATTTCCTTAAAATGTGTTTTCATTTCAGGTTTTACTGACGTTCAGGGATGTGGCCATAGAATTCTCTCAGGAGGAGTGGAAATGCCTGGACCCTGCTCAGAGGACTCTATACAGAGACGTGATGTTGGAGAATTATAGGAACCTGGTTTCCCTGGGTGAGGATAACTTCCCTGCTGGGGATGTGCCCTTTGCGTATCTTTGTATTTTCTTTCTTTCTTTTTTTTTTTTTTTTTTTTTTTTGAGACGGAGTCTTGCTCTGTTGCCCAGGTTAGAGTGCCATGGCACAATCCTGGCTCGCTGCAAGCTCTGCCTTTCGGGTTCATGTGGTTCTCCTGCCTCAGCCTCCCAAGTAGCTGGGACTACAGGTGCCCACCAACATGCCCGGCTAATTTTTTGTATTATTTTTTAGTAGAGACAGGGTTTCACCGTGTTAACCAGGATGGTCTCAAATTTGAATTCCTGATGTCGTGATCACACACCTCGGCCTCCCAAAGTGCTGGGATTACAGGTGTGAGCCACTGTGCCTGGCCCATATTTTCTCTTTTTCTTAGATACAGTGTCTCTCTCTGTCACCCAGTGTGGAGTGCGATGGTGTGATCATGGCTCACTGCAATCTTGAATTCCTTGGCTCTAGTGATTGCCCCACCTCAGCCTCCCCCAGTAGCTGGTACAGGTGCATGCCACCATGTCAGGCAACTTTTTTAGTTTGTTTTTTTTCCAGACAGGGTCCTGCTGTGTTGTTGAAATTCGTCCTGATCTCTTGGGCTCAAGAGATCCTCCTCAGTCTCCCGAGTAGCTGGGATTACAGGCGCCAACCCCCATACCTAATCATTGGCTTTTATTTTTGAAATGTTTGCATATGTGCAGCCGGGCCTGGTGGCTCACGCCTGTAATCCCAGCACTTTGGGAAGCCAAACTGGGTGGATCACAATGTCAGGAGATCAAGACCAGCCTGGGCAACATGGTGAAACCCTGTCTCTTCTAAAAACACAAAAATCAGCTGGATGTGGTGGCACGTGCCTGTAATCCCAGCTACTTGAGAGGCTGAGGCAACAAAATCACACGAACCCGGGAGTCAGAGGTTGCGTTGAGCCAAGATCACCACTGTACTCCAGCCGGGCGACGGAGCGAGACTCCGTCTCAAAAAAAAAAAAAAAAAAAAAATTGCATGTGTGTGTTCTTAAGGCTGAGTCTATAAGTCTCTTGTAGACAACATGTAGTTGGTTCCTGTTGATTCAGCCAGTTTTTGCCTTCTGAATGCAGAGTTAAATACTTACAGTTCAAGTATTACTGATGGAGAAGAGCTTTCCTATGTGAATTTGTTACATATTGTCTGTATTTCTTGTAGTTTTTTTTTTGTTCTTCATTTCTCATTTCCTAATTTTTGGGTTTAATTCCATTTTTGTGTAGACATGCTTTGACTCCCTTCCTATTTACTTTTTTTCTTTCTTTGTTTATGCTGGAATCTCACTCTGTTGCCAAGGCTACAGTGCAGTGGTACGATCTTGGCTCACCACAGTGAGCTCCGCCTCTCAGGCTCAAATGATTCTTGTGCCCCAGTGGCTCATGCCTCTAATCCCAGCACTTTGGGAGGCCAAGGCAGGCAAATCACCTGAGGTCAGGAGTTCAAAACCAGCCTGGCTAACATGGCGAAACTCTGTCTCTACTAAAAATACAAAAATTAGCTGGACACCATGGTGGGCACGTGTAATCCTGCTGCTCAAGAGTCTAACCCAGGAGAGTTGCTTGAACCCAGGAGGTGGAAGTTGCAGTGAGCCAACATTACGCCACTGCACTCCAGCCTGGGTGACAGCATGAGACTCTGTCTCAAAAAAAAAAAAAGAAAAAAAAATCATAACCTGCAAAAGCTATTATTTATCCACTAGAACTCTTTATCTATGTCAGAATTATTTCTGTGTGTGTTGCATTTTCATTAACATATATGTACAGTGTTTTTTCATGCTTTTTTCTTCTAAATCACAGAAAAAAGTTGAATTATGGAGAAAAGGTACACTTATACCAGTTTCTGTATCTGTCCTTTTATTTGCCTATTCATGTATTTATTCATTTGTTGATGAGATGAAGTTTTGTTCTTGTCGCCCGTGCTGGAGTACAATGGCACAGTCTCGGGACACTCCAACCTCCAACTTGTGGGTTCAAGCGATTCTCCTGCCTCAGTGTCCCAAGTAGCTGGGATTACAGGCATGTGCCACCACGCCTGGCTAATTTTGTATTTTAATAGACACAGGGTTTCTCCTTTTTGGTCATGCTGGTCTTGAACCCCCATCCTCAAGTGATCCCTCAACCTTGGCCTCCTAAACTGCTGGGATTACAGATGTGAACCACCACGTCCAGCCTGTCTGTCATTTTATTTACCTTTACTGGAGAACTTTATATATGTTTGTGGGTTGGAATTACTCTTTAGAGTTTTTTCATTTCTTTCTTTTTTTTATTCTTAAGACAGAGTCTCAGTCTGTCACCCAGGCTGCAGTGTGGTGGTGCGATCTTGGCTAACTGCAACATCTGCCTCCCAGGTTCAAGTGATTCTTCTCCTTCAGTCTCCCAAGTAGCTGGGACTACAGGCACATGCCACCACACCTGGCTAATTTTTTCTTTTTTCTTTTTTTTCGGTAGAAACAGGGATTCACCCTGTTAGCCACGATGGTCTTGATCTCCATACCTCATGATCCTCCTGCCTCAGCCTCCCATAGTGCTGGAATTACAGGCATGAACCACCATGCCTGGCCAGCCTCGAAATTTTTAAAACACGTTATTGCTATAGATGGCTTCAAGTATTGCAAGATTTATAGAACAGGCTCTAAACTTCCTTTGTTTAATCAGATTTGTCAGCCTTTGGTGATGTTGATGATGAGATGCTCCTGTTCCTGACTCAATCATTTCACTGACAGAAGTAGCTTAGACTGGCCGGCCAGGGTGGCTCACACCTCTAATCCCAGTAGTTTGGGATGCCAAGGTGGGTGGATCACTTGAAGTCAGGAGTTTGAGACCAGTCTGGCCAACATGGTGAAACCTCAAATCTACTAAATACAAGAAATTGGCCAGGCGTGGTGGCTCAAGCCTGTAATTCCAGCACTTTGGGAGGCTGAGAGGGGCAGATCACCTGAGTTCAGGAGTTCAAGGCCAGCCTGGCCAACATGGTGAAACCCCGTCTCTACTAAAAATACAAAAATTAGCCAGGCGTGGTGGCACATGGCTGTTATCCCAAGTACTTGAGAGGCTGAGGCAGGAGAATCACTTGAACCGGGGAGGTGGAGGTTGTAGTGAGCCAAGATTGCCCCACTGCACTCCAGTCCAGGCGACAACGTAAGACTCTGCTAAGGCAAGAGAATCTCTTGAGGCAAGAGAATCGTGCCACTACACTCCAGCCTGGGTGACAGAGTGTGACTCGGTCCCAAAAACAAACAGCAAAAGAGATAGCTTGAACTGGGGAGGCTTCAGACATAGAAAATTATTTCTCATGAATTTGGAAAGGGGGAAATCCAAGAGCAAGGTGCCAGTCAAATTGTTCCTGGTGAGAGCCTTCTTCGTGGTTTAGCCCAGCCATCTTCCTGCCGTGTCCTGACATGGGGGAAAGACGAACAGGAAATGGGCTCCTTAATATCTCTTTTTATGAAAGCGCAAGACCTGTTCACCAGTATTCAACACCCATGACCAAATTCTCTCAAAGGCCCCATCTGCAGAACATCCTATTGGAGAATAAGAACTCTGAACACGGCTTTTTGACAATAGGAACATTCAGACCAGGGAGCCTGCATCATATTTTTTATGTTTTTATTGTGCAATTTGATTTATACAACGTTTTCTCTGATCTCAGTTTAAAAATTTTCCCAGTACACATTCTACGTTTTATAATTTGTGCATAGTGAACTAGATAATTAAGGCCAACAATGCATACATATATAGAATTGCTGTATTGCCTGGCTGTTTTATAAATGTAGTTGTGACATCATAATTGCACCCTCTGACACTATTAGTCAATTATTTATTTATTTATTTATTTTGAGATGAAGTCTCACCCTCTCACTCAGGCTGGAGTGCCATGGTGCAATCTCGGCTCACTGCAACCTCCACCTCCTGGGTTAAAACGATTCTCCTGCCTCAGCCTTCCAAGTAGCTGAGATTACAGGCACCTGCCACCATACCCAGCAAATTTTTTTGTATTTTTAGTAGAGTTGGGATTTCACCATGTTGGCCAAGCTACTCTTGAACTCCTGACCTCATAATCCTCTCGCCTCAGCCTCCCAAAGTGCTGGGATTATAGACCTGAGCCACCATGCCCGGCCGTTAGTCAATTCTTATTCCTTATAATGTTGTGTACTTTTTGACATCATAAATCAGAAGGTAGTGATCTTAACATGTATTTCCATTCTTATGTTGTGTGCTGGTGGTAAGTAGAAGTTTGGCGTTTTTTTAAACAGCGAATTGTTTAGAATTTTTCAGGTTGTATAAATGTACTTATTATTTGCTTGCTGGTTTTATGGGTTACAATGTTTTACTAATTAATTTTTATATCTGTACATAAGGCTTTTCAGCATGTGGTATGCACAGTCCACTAGTTAATGTCACAAAGTGCCACCAGATGCTGTGGCTCACACATGCCATCCCAGGACTTTGGGAGGCTAAGGCGAGTGGATCACTTGAGGTGAAAAGTTTGAGACCAGCCTGGCCAGATGTTGAAACCCTATCTCTACTGAAAATACAAAAATTAGCCAAGCATGGTGGTGTGTGCCTGTAATCCCAAGTACATAGGAGGCTGAGGCAGGAGAATGGCTTGAACTCAAAAGGCGGAGGTTGCAGTGAGCCGAGATTGGGCCATTGAATTCCAACTGGTTATGACAGAGTGAAACTTCATCTCAAAAATATAAAAATAAAGAATTTTTAAAAAAATATAACGTGCCTTTTCTGCAAGGACATAGGTAATTTCATGACAGTTATTCAGAAAAACATTGTATTAACTTTTGTTTTGTTTTGTTTTTTGAGATGGAGTCTCGCTTTGTCGCCCAGGCTGAAGTGCAGTGGTGCAATCTCGGCTCACTGCTACCTCTGCGTCTTGGGTTCAAATAATTCTTGTGCCTCAGCCTCCCGAGTAGGTGGGACTGCAGATGTGGGCCACCACGCCTGGCTAAATTTTGTAATCTTTTCTTATCTTCTCAGTGCTATGATTGTTTGACAATACAGAATTTCCATTGATTTTGGTTATCCTCACATGAGCTCGTTGTGGATTATTTACCAATATAGTATATCATGTGGTCCTGTAGCATTTATTTGTATACAGTAAATATGCTGTAAATATGAATAATATATACTTTACATTGATGTGACAGTGATATGTTTTTTACAAACTGTGAGACATTTTAGGGTCACAATGGAAAAATATTCCTTACTTTAGGCTACACGTTTGTGCCCTGTCATTGTTTTGTCACGATATTGGAAACCGGCTTCCGTAAAAGTAATTTGAAGCACATGTAACAGCTCTTTATTTGTTTTTTTTTTTTTTTTTTTTTTTTTTTTTTTGAGACGGAGTCATGCTCTGTCGCCCAGGCTGGAGTGCAGTGGCCGGATCTCAGCTCACTGCAAGCTCCGCCTCCCAGGTTCACGCCATTCTCCTGCCTCAGCCTCCCAAGTAGCTGGGACTACAGGCGCCCGCCACTTCGCCCGGCTAGTTTTTTGTAGTTTTTAGTAGAGACGGGGTTTCACCGTGTTAGCCAGGATGGTCTCGATCTCCTGACCTCGTGATCCACCCGTCTCGGCCTCCCAAAGTGCTGGGATTACAGGCTTGAGCCACCGCGCCCGGCCAACAGCTCTTTATTTGTTAAAGAATCTTATGCTTTTCTGTTCCTAAGCTTTGAGGGTCATGTTTGGAAAGTTTAAAATAAGTATTTTTGTGTGTGTCATATTTACACATTTCAGCATTATTTACCATCTGTACTTAATTTGAAACCATTTGGTGTTTATACTTTATAGATATCTCTTCCAAATGCACAATGAAGGAGGTCTTGTCAACAGCGCAAGGCAATAGAGAAGTGTTCCACACAGGGACATTGCAAAGACATGAAAGTCATCACATTGGAGATTTTTGTTTCCAGGATATTCATAAACATATTCATGATGTTGACTTTCAGTGGCAAGAAGATAAAAGAAATGACCATGAAGCACCCATGACAAAAATAAAAATGTTGACATGTAGTACAGACCGATATGATCAAAGTCATGCTGGAAACAAACCTATTAAAGATCAGTTTGGATTAAACTTTCATTCGCATCTGCCTGAACTGCACATATTCCACACCGAACAGAAAATTGATAATCAAGTTGAAAAGTCTATCAACGATGCTTCCTCAGTTTCATCTGCCCAAAGAATTTCTTGTAATCCCAAAACCCATATTTCTAATAACTATGGGAATAATTTCCTGAATTCTTCATTACTCACACAAAAACAGGAAGTACAAGTGAGAGAAAGATCTTTCCAATGCAGTAAGAGTGGGAAAGTCTATAATTATAGCTCACTCCTAAGGAAACATCAGATAATCCATTTAGGAGAGAAACAATTTAAATGTGATGTATGTGGCAAGGTCTTTAATCGGAAGCGAGACCTTGCATGCCATCATAGATGTCACACTGGTGAGAAACCTTACAAATGTGAAGAATGTGACAAAACTTTCCGTTTCAAATCAAGCCTTGAAAGACATAGGAGAATTCATGCTGGAGACAAACTGTACAAGTGTAATGAGTGTGGCAAGACCTTTAGTCTGAAGTCATACTTTATGTGCCATCGTAGACTTCATACTGGAGAGAAACTTTACAAATGTGAAGAATGTGACAAAGCTTACAGTTTCAAATCAAACCTTGGAATACATAAGAAAATTCATACTGAAGAGAATCCTTACAAGCATAATGAGTGTGGCAAGACTTTCAGCTGGATGTCATCCCTTACATGCCATCATAGACTTCCTACTGGAGAGAAACCTTACAAATGTGAAGAATGTGACAAAGCTTTCTGTTTGAAATTAGACCTTGAAGGACATAGCAGAATTCATACTGGAGGGAAACCATACAAGTGTAATGAGTGTGGCAAGACCTTTACTCAGAAGTCATCCCTTACATGCCATCGTAGACATCATACTGGAGAGAAACCTTACAAGTGTAATGACTGTGGCAAGACCTTTAGTCAGAAGTCATACCTTACATGCCATCGTAGACTTCATACTGGAGAGAAACCTTACAAGTGTAATGAGTGTGGCAAGACCTTTAGTCAGAAGTCATCCCTTACATACCATCGTAAACTCCATACTGGAGAGAAACCTTACAAGTGTAATGACTGTGGCAAGACCTTTAGTCAGAAGTCATACCTTACAGACCATCGTAGACTTCATACTGGAGAGAAACCTTACAAATGTGAAGAATGTGACAAAGCTTTCCGTTTCAAATCAAGCCGTGACAGACATAGGAGAATTCATGCTGGAGAGAAACTGTACAAGTGTAATGAGTGTGGCAAGACCTTTAGTCTGAAGTCATACCTTACATGCCATCATAGACTTCATACTGGAGAGAAACCTTGCAAATGTGAGGAATGTGACGAAGCTTACAGTTTCAAATCGAACCTTGGAATACATAAGAAAATTCATACTGAAGAGAATCCTTACAAGTGTAATGAGTGCAGCAAGATCTTCAGCTGGATGTCATCCCTTACGTGCCATAGTAGACTTCCTACTGGAGAGAAACCTTACAAGTGTAATGAGTGTGGCAAGACCTTTACTCGGAAGTCATCCCTTACGTGCCATCGTAGACTTCATACCGGAGAGAAACCTTACAAGTGTAACGAGTGTGGCAAGACCTTTAGTCATAAGTCATCGCTTACATGCCATCGTAGACTTCATACGGGAGAGAAACCTTACAAGTGTAATTACTGTGGCAAGACCTTTAGTCAGAAGTCACGCCTTACATACCATCATAGACTTCATACTGGAGAGAAACCTTACAAGTGTAATGACTGTGGCAAGACCTTTACTCAGAAGTCACACCTTACGTGCCATCATAGAATTCATACTGGAGAGAAACCTTACAAGTGTAATGACTGTGGCAAGACCTTTAGTCAGAAGTCACGCCTTACATGCCATCGTAGACTTCATACTGGAGAGAAACCTTACAAATGTGAGGAATGTGACAAAGCTTACAGTTTCAAATCAAACCTTGGAATACATCAGAAAATTCACACTGAAGAGAATCCTTACAAGTGTACTGAGTGTGGCAAGACCTTCAGCTGGATGTCATCCTTTACGTGCCATCATAGACTTCCTACTGGAGAGAAACCTTACAAATGTGAAGAATGTGACAAAGCTTTCCATTTGAAATTAGACCTTGAAGGACATAGGAGACATACTGGAGAGAAACCATACAAGTGTAATGAGTGTGGCAAGACCTTTACTCGGAAGTCATCCCTTACATGCCATCATAGACTTCATACCGGAGAGAAACCTTACAAGTGTAATGAGTGTGGCAAGACCTTTACTCATAAGTCAGCGCTTACATGCCATCGTAGACGTCATACGGGAGAGAAACCTTACAAGTGTAATGAGTGTGGCAAGACCTTTAGTCAGAAGACACCCCTTACATGCCATCGTAGACTTCATACTGGAGAGAAACCTTACAAGTGTAATGAGTGTGGCAAGACCTTTAGTCAGAAGTCATACCTTACATGCCATCATAGACTTCATAGTGGAGAGAAACCTTACAAGTGTAATGAATGTGGTAAGGTTTTTAATCACCAAGGACACCTTGCACGTCATCATAGAATTCATACTGGAGTGAAACCTTTGGAATGCAAACCATGTGACAAAGTTTACAGTCGCAAATCAAGCCTGGAATGACAGGAGAATTCATACTGGAGAGAAAGCTTACAAATATGAAGAATGTCAGAAAGTTTTCAGTCGCACATCAAACCTGGAAAGACACAGGAGAATTCATACTGGAGAGAAACCATAAAAATGTAAGTTTGTGACAAGGCTTTCAGGCATGATTCACACCTGGCACAATATCCTAGAATTAACACTGGAGATAAACCTTACAAGTGTAATCAGCGTGACAGTCTTTAGTGGGCAGTCAACACTTGTTTACCATCAGGCAATCCATGGTGTAAGAAAACTTTACTAATGCAATGATTGTCACAGAGTTTTCAGTAACCCTACCGACATTGTGAATCATTGGAGAATCCATAATGAAGATAGATCATACTAGTGTAATAAATTTGGCAAACTTTTCAGACATCGTTCATACCTTACGGTTCATCAGCAAACTCATGCTGGAGAGAAACTTACAAATGTCATGACTGTGGCAAGGTCTTCAGTCAAGCTTCATCTTATGCAAAACATAGGAGAATTCATACAAGAGAAAAACTTCACAAGTGTGATGTTTGTGGCAAAGCCTTCACTTCACACCTCATTAGACGTCAGAGAATGCATACTGGACAGAAATCTTAGAAATGTCATCAATATGCCAAGGTCTTCAGTCTGAGTTCTCTCCTTGCAGAATATCAGAAAATTCATGTTGGAGGTAGTTGTTCCAAATGCAATGAGTAGAGTAAACGATCAAGCATTAATTGACATTAGAGTCAATTCAGCATTGACTTGAGTTTGAGTTGACTTAACGTTGAGTTCAAGCATTAATTGACCTTAAAGTGTTTATCTTAAGAGGATTGGGCCAGGCACAGTGGCTCACATCTGTAATCCAAGTGCTTTGGGAGGCCAAGTTGGGTAGACCACTTGAGGTCAGGAGTTTGAGATCAGCCTGGCCAACAGATGTGAACCATCTTCCCAGCCTCTTTTTTGTGTCTTTAACAAAAACTGATAGGGATTTTTATGGGTATCGTGTTGAATCTAAATAACATTGGGTTATATAATCATTTAACAATATTAATTTTTCCAATCAATATGGGTTGTAGCTCTTACATTTTTAATCATTTCAATCAATGTTTATAGATTTCAAGGTACAAACTTCTGACTTTTTACGTTTATTTCTAAGTATTTCTTTTTTTTTTTTTTTTGAGGTGGAGTCTCACTCTGTTGCCTAGGCTGGAGTGCAGTGGCGCGATCTCGGCTCACTACAAGCTCCGCCTCCTGGGTTCACGCCATTCTCCTGCCTCAGCCTCCCAATTAGCTGGGACTACAGGTGCCCGCCACCATGCCCAGCTAATTTTTTGTATTTTTTAGTAGAGATGGGGTTTCACTGTGTTAGCCAGGATGGTCTCGATCTCCTGACCTCTTGATCCGCCTGCCTCGGCCTCCCAGAGTGCTGGGATTACAGGCGTCAGCCACTGCGCCCACCAGTATTTCTTTCCTTAAGTTCTCCAGCAAATGGAAGTGTCTTAAAATTTTCTTTTTTTTTTTTTTGAGACGGAGTCTCGCTCTGCCGCCCAGGCTGGAGTGCAGTGGCCGGATCTCAGCTCACTGCAAGCTCCGCCTCCCGGGTTTACGCCATTCTCCTGCCTCAGCCTCCCGAGTAGCTGGGACCACAGGCGCCTGCCACCTCGCCCGGCTAGTTTTTTGTATTTTTAGTAGAGACGGGGTTTCACCGTGTTAGCCAGGATGGTCTCGATCTCCTGACCTCGTGATCCGCCTGTCTCGGCCTCCCAAAGTGCTGGGATTACAGGCTTGAGCCACCGCGCCCGGCCAAAATTTTCTTTTAAAATTGTTTATTGTTAGAGTATGGAAATTCAACTAATTTTTGGTGCTGATAATGTATTGTGCAAATCTACTGAATATGTTACCTAGTTCCAGTAGTATTTTGGTTGACTCTTTGTGATTTTCTGCATAGAAGATCATGTCATCTACAAACAAATATTTTTACTTCTTTTGTTCCGATTTGGATGAGTTTTATTTCCTCTGCTATTTCACTGCTCTGGCTAGGACAGCCAGTATTGATTGAATAGAAGGGGTGAGAGAATTCTTGCATCATGTGAGATCCTACAGGAAAAGCATTCCATTTTCCCTGCTTGACTGTTTACTTATTGGTCATTTCACAGATGATCTTTCTATTGTTGAGTTAAATTTCCTTCTCTATCTATTTTGTTTAGGATTTCTATGATGACTGGATTTTGAATTATGTGAAATGCTTTTTATCCATCTATTGAGATGATGTGGTTTTCATCTTTCATTCTGTTCGAGTGATATATCACATTGATTTGCTTGAATATGTTGAACCATCCTTGCATCCCAGAAATAAGTGGCACTTGAATATCTACAGTTTTTAAATGTCCTCTTAAATACAGTTTTCTAGTACAAGGGATCTTGAAGATGTTCATGGAAAAATATGTATTATGAGAAAATTGTGCATGAATTTCAGTTTTTGCAACAAAATAACCTGGTACAAGTCTGTTATAACAAGTCTGAACACACTCTAGTTTATGGCACTCAGAAGGATAAGACATGAGTTTGAAAAGAGACTTTATCAAAGCAATATAAATTCTGCTAAAATTGAAACAAGAAGAAATATCAAATTTATGATGAGATCAGATGCAGTGTCTCAGGCCTGTAATCCCAGCACTTTCAGAGGCCAAGACAGGTGGGTCACGTGAGCCCACGTGTTCAAAACTAGCCTGGGCAACATGGTGAAACCACTTTGTCTAGAAAAAATACAAAAATTAGCTGGGCATGGTGGAATATGACTGCAGGGCCAGCTACTGTGGAGTCTGTGGTGGGAGGATGGCTTCAGCCTGGGAGGTTGAGGCTGCGGTGAGCTGTGGTCATGACACTGCACTCCAGCATGGGAGTTATTAAGGACATTTCCCTTTTGCCTGGAGAGCCACCAATCGCTGTTCCCACGGGTGTTTTTGGACCCTTGCTGCCTGACTCTGTTGGTTTATTGCTCAGTCCCTCAAGCTTAAATTTAAAAGGTGCTCAGGTACATACTGGTGTGATTGATTCTGATTACTCTGGGGAAATACACATTATTGTTAGTTCTACAGTTCCTTGGCAAGCTTCTGCAGGAGATCGAATTGCTCAACTTCTTCTTCTGCCATACATTCTACTCAGATCCAGTTCTCATAGAAGAATTGGAGGTTTTGTGAGTACAGATAATCAGGGTAAAGCGGTTTACTGGGCTAACAAAATTTCTGACACCCAACCTGTTTGTTCCATGCATATACAGGGAAAGAAATTCGAGAGCATGATTGACACGAGTGCTGTTGTTTCCATTATTGCTTTACATCAATGGCCTCATGACTGGCCCAAAGGATGCACATCCACCGGGTTCGTGGGAGTTGGTCAGGCCTCCGAGGCTTATGAAAGTTCCACTATTTTATGTTGTCATGGCCTGGAGGGACAGACTGGTACTATTCTGTAGGGAGACCCCCTGAAACTATTTCTATGGAATAAAAGATGAAATGCTCCTGATTATTGTAAATACAAAATTGCCTGCAGGATTGCATAAAGGCAATGCCAGGTTGGACTTCCAGAATGAGCCAAGGGCTTGTGATGTGCCTCCCCCTGCAGAGAGCCTATGAATGGACGTGCAGTCAGGGAGGTTTTACATCACCAAGATTCCTATCCCAGAAAAGCAGATGTTCATAGCTCTGGGAATGGAATGCGACCCTTGTGGAGAGCCTATAAACGGACACATGAGGGGTGCCTATGTGTCCATATGGATAAGATAGGGCTATAAATGCCCTCATCTTGCCACGGCCCTTCTAGACCTCTTTAGGGTTAAGGCATACTCCCTTATGAGAATTTGTGGTCTAACTGGTTGTCTAGCTTTATGTCCTGTTTCTATGGATTGTTTGTAACCAGCTTTTGCTGCAACTGTTATTGCTGATTAATATCTTGCTAGTCATAGGTTATGGAAAGACAGTGCTTCTGTTTTTAGGCTCTGTTAGAAATTACTGATGCACACATATTGTAAATTCTTACCTCTGTATACTGTACTTCTGCATACAGATGTTATGTTAAAGAATTACTTCATCCCCACATGACCATCTCACCTCATAATCAAATGACCCTAAATCCCTCACTAACCTACCCCCACCCTTACTAATCTTAATAATAAATGCTGGCATATCCAGTGCATTGGCAGCACCGCTGGACCAGAAGGCGGTGAGCCCCCTGGACCCAGCTTTCACTATCTTGTGTGTGTCTGTTATTTCTTTGATCTGCCTGGGAACAAAGAGGGAGCCCCGTTGCATTGCAGGCTACTGGCCAGATCCCGCAATACTATTCGACCTCTAATTACACCTATTCCAGTTAATCTCTGGGGAAGAGATCTTTTACAACAGTGGATGCACAAATTTCATTTCCACATGCTACTTACAGTGAGCAAAGTAAAAACATTATGAAAAAAATGGGATTTGTTCAAGGTACTGGTCTGGGGAAATCAGCCCGGGGTATTACTGAACCTATTCAACCTTCCTATAAATTTGACCCCAAAGGGCTTGGTTATTTTTAGAAGCAGTCACTATCAAGCCTCCAGATCTAGCCAGGCATGGTGGCTCACACCTGTAATCCCAGCACTTTGGGAGGCCGAGGCAGGTGGATCACCTGAGGTCGGGAGTTCAAGACCAGCCTGACCAACATGGAGAAACCCCTGTCTCTACTAAAAATACAAAATTAGCCAGGGTGGTGGCGCATGCCTGTAATCCCAGCTACTCGGGAGGCTGAGGCAGGAGGATCGCTTGAACCTGGGAGGCGGAGGTTGCGGTGAGCCGAGATCGCGCCATTGCACTCCAGCCTTGGCAAAAAGAGCGAAACTGTCTTGAAAAAAAAAAAAAGCCTCCAGATCCCATCCCTTTAACTTGGAAAACTCAGAAACTGGTTTGGGTGGATCAGTGGCCACTCCCAAAAAATAAGCCGGAGGTGCTCCATAATTTAGTCCTGGAACAGTTAGAATTGGGACACATTGAGGAATGTTTTTCTCCATGGAATTCACCTGTCTTTGCTATCCAAAAGAAACCTGGAAAATGGAGGACGCTCACTGATCTCAGGGCAGTTAATGCAGTACTTCAACTATGGGGATGTTGCAACCTGGTTTCCTCTCCCCCTCCATGCTCCCTGAGTATTGGCCTCTAATCATCATAGATCTTAAAGATTGCCTTTTTAACATTCCACTAGCCTCTCAGGACTTTGACAAATTTGCTTTTACGGTCCTTTCCCTCAACGATATCACTCCAGCTGCATGCCTCCATTGGAAAATCTTGCTACAGGGCATGCATAACAGTCCCACGATTTGTCAGTACTTTGTGGGGCACGTGCTTCACCCAGTTAGGGATCAGTTTTCCCAATGTTACTTCATTCGCTATATGAATGATATTCTCTGCGTGGCCCCCACGTACGCCATTTTGATTTCCTACTTTTCTGTGATTCTATAGGCCATTTCAGATGCAGGTTTGACTATTGCACAGAGAAAATTCGAACTTCTCCTTTTCAATATTGGGGCATGCAATTAGAAGACAAGGTGATTAAACCACAAAAGGTCCAGCTTAGGAGAGACTCCTTAAAAACTTTAAATGACTTTCAAAAATTACTTGGGCGGGGCGCAGTGGTTCACGCCTGTAGTCCCAGCACTTTGGGAGGCCGCGGTGGGTGGATCACGAGGTCAGGAGATTGAGACCATCCTGGCTAACACGGTGAAACCCTGTCTCTACTGAAAATACAAAAATTCGCTGGGGGTGGTGGCGGGCACCTGTAGTCCCAGCTACTTGGGAGGCTGAGGCAGGAGAATGGCATGAACCTGGACGCAGAGCTTGCAGTGAGCGGAGATCGTGCCACTGCACTCCAGCCTGGGCGACAGAGCGAGACTCCGTCTCAAAAAAAAAAAAAAAAAAAAAAATTACTTGGAGATATTAATTGGATTTGCCCTTCTTTGGGCATCCCTACATATGCTATGTCTAACCTGTTAACCACATTACAAGGGGATCCAGATTTGCACAGTAAAAGGTTCCTCACACGTGAAACTGAGTCTGAGTTATGATTGGTTGGACAAACAGTGCAATGGTCTCAGTTCACTAGATTCAATCCCAAATTACCTTTTACTATTTTAATTTTTCCCACTGAACATTCTCCAACAGGAATTATTACTCAAGAACAGGATTTAATTGAATGGTGTTTTCTTCCCCATAACTCTCTAAGGACACTTACTATTTACCTTGACCAAATTTCTAACCTTATTGGACAAGCCTGCTCCCATCTTTTTATTACTTTCGGGACAGAAATCTCGAAAAAATTATTGTTCCATTAAACCGTCAACAAGTTTGACAAGCTTTTACAAACTGTTGCTTGGCAAGTAAATCTGGCCAGGTTCCCTGGTATAATTGACAATCATTACCCTAATGTAATATTGTTCCAGTTCCTAAAACTCGCTTCCTGGATTTTACCTAACATTACTAAAAGTACTCCACTAACTGGAGCTGTTACTCTTTTTACTGACGCTTCCTCTCATGGCTGTGCTGCATACACAGGGCCACAAGAATGCGTTCTTAACACAGGATCTATTTCTCTACAGCGAGCTGAAATTATCGCTGTTATGGCTGTCCTTGAGGATTTTCTCAACCTGTCAACATTGTTTCCAATTCTGCATACGTCGTGCATGTTATGCACAACATAGAAACGGCGCTAATTACGTTTTCCCTGATGAAAGTTTACTTTCACTTTTTCAAAGGTTTCAGGCAATTCTCAGAGCGCACTCTGCTCCCTTTTACATTACTTATATTCGAGCTCATACATCTCTTCCAGGACCTCTTTTGGCAGCCAATGCCAGAATTGACGCTTTAGTTGCACCCATTTTTACCGCCGTGCAAAATTTTTATGCCCTAACTCATGCCAATGCTGCAGGACTCTGAAGCAAGTTCCTCCTCTCATGGAAACAGGCAAAAACTATTGTTTTTGCCTGTTAACAAGTGTTAATTTTACAGCCGCTTCCCTCGGGAGTTAATCCTCGAGAACTTTCCCCCAACGCCGTCTGGCAAATGGACATAACCCACTTTCCAGCTTTTGGGAGATTTTCTTTCCTGCATGTTAACAGTGGACACATTTTCCCTCTTCCTCGGGGCTATGTGCCAAACAGGAGAAAGTACTACTCATGTTAAACGACATGTGCTTTCCTGTTTCTCAGTTTTTTTTTTTTTTTTTTTTTTTTTTTTTTTTGAGACGGAGTCTCCCTCTGTCGCCCAGGCTGGAGTGCAGTGGCGCGATCTCGGCTCACTGCAAGCTCCGCCTCCCGGGTTCACGCCATTCTCCTGCCTCAGCCTCCTGAGTAGCTGGGACTACAGGCGCCCACAACCGCGCCCGGCTAATTTTTTGTATTTTTAGTAGAGACGGGGTTTCACCGTGGTCTCGATCTCCTGACCTTGTGATCCGCCCGCCTCGGCCTCCCAAAGTGCTGGGATTACAGGCGTGAGCCACCGCGCCCGGCTCCTGTTTCTCAGTTATGGGCTGCCCCACCAAGCTTAAAGCTGATAATGGTCCCAGCTATACCAGCATTGCCTTTAAGAAGTTCACTCAAGCATGGGACATTAATCACACTACTGGAATTCCCTATAATTCTCAAGGACAGGTGCTGGTGGAATGAGCTAATAAATCTCTCAAAGACCAGCTTTGCAAGCAAGATAACAAAAAGAAAGGGGATGCCAGTGCTCCCCATGCTCAGATAAATTTAGCTCTGTTCACATTAAATTTTTAAAATTTGGCTAAGAACCAACCTTTCACAGCAGCAGAACGACACTTTACTGGTAACAAATTTGACCCACAAAAAGGCAAGAGAGTATGGTGGAAGGACACAAAAACTAATAAATGGGAATTAAGCACTGTAATAACATGGCATAGGGGTTTTGCTTGTGTCTCCCCAGGAAAGGACCAACAAACTGTTTGGGTTCCCTCCCGTCAGCTGAAATTGTACCATGACTCCAGTCTTGAAGAACCATCAGAAACAAAAGGCGAACAGCCTCCGGAAATCGAAACTCAAGGCTCATCACCTGACTAATAAAATTTGTAATCTTAACTTCACTTCACAGCCTTGCCCTACAACTCCCAATACAAAAAATTCCACCTCGCTGACATGGGGTCAGATAAAAGTAATGTTCGAAGAGGCTGAGAGACACCTACAGGACAAAGGGATTCCAAAAACTACAGGTAATATTATCTTGGCTGCCTTTCTGGTAGTTACTGTAGTGTTAAGTATACCTGGGGCTACAGCAACTCACAATTACACCTACTGGGCATATGTCCTGTTTCTCCCTCTTATTCGATCTGTTTCATGGATGGATTCCTCAGTGGAGGTTTGTACTAATGACAGTGCATTCATGCTGGTCCCTAATGATGACAGATTTCAGGTTCAACCAGATGAAGCACGAATGCCTTTTAATGTGTCCATGGGATATAGATTTCCACCATTGTGCATAGGAATTGCACCTGGCTGTTTGGCATTCTCTAATCAAAATTGAATGTGGACTGTACCGGCCTCCAGTAATGATTCTTATCAGGTGCATAATGTTTTGAGTAGTAATTCTTTTCAGGATCTGACCGTTAAAATAAATTCATTTGAGGAACCGAGAATTCCTGTCACAGTAAAACACAATAAAACACAAGGATTGTCAGACTCTTTAAAAGACACTATAAAGGCAGCTTTAGTAATTGGAAACATCCTATGGAGTGACTGCAACGCCCCAACACCGGCAGTGCCACGGAGTCCTGTCACAGGGACTGTCATTGACTGGGCCCCAAAAGGGTATATTGGCGAGATTGCTCTGAGCAAAATACCCAAAGTTCAGAGTTTAACTACTTAATCGATTATGAAGAAGAAGGCTGGCAGTCCTAAAAAAAGAAGAAATGGGTGTCTCCTTACCCGTTCAAATGGTTGGACAAGGGCATTGTTCCTCCTAGGCCAAAAATGATTCATCCTATACTTACCCCAGAACATCCTGAATTGTGGAAGTTGGCTGAAGCCTTATCCGGAATCAGATTATGGAATGTAGCTTATCAAAAAATTCTTACAAATACCAAAACAAACATGTATAAGGTCACTTTTTTCTGATGCGGTGGTACCCATGAGGAGCTGTGTTAAACCACTATATATGTTATTGGTTGGAAACATAATTATCATCCCTGATACCCAAACTGTTGAATGCAATAATTGCAAATTGTTTATGTGTATTGATGCTACATTTGACCCAAAAACAAGTGTTCTCCTGGTCAGAGCCAGGGAATGGGTATGGATACCAGTTTCTTTACACCGCCCCTGGGAATCTTCTCCTTCTATTCATATAGTCAATGAAGTCCTTAAAGGGATCCTTAAAAGAACTAGGAGATTCATTTTTACACTCATTGCTGTGATTGCAGGTTTAATTGCTGTTACAACAGTGGCTACTGCTGGAGTAGCCATTCCTAACTCGGTCCAGACTGCCCATTATGTGGAAACATGGCAAAAGAAGTCCACCGACTTTGGAATTCTCAGGCTGAGACTGATCAAAAACTGGCCAATCAAATTAATGACCTCCACCAGAGTGTAATCTGGTTGGGAGACAGAATGATGAATTTAGCACACTGAATGCAACTACAATGTGATTGGAATACACTGATTTTTGCATAACACCTTATGCTTACAGAGAAGATCAACATAGTTGGGAAAAGGTCCAAAGGCATCTAAAAGCCTGGGATGATCATTTAACCTTAGATATTTCAACACTTAAGGAACAAATTTTTGAGGCTTCCCAGGCTCACTTAACTACCATTCCTGGTTCTGACATATTTGAAACAATTACAAAAGGACTACCTGATATAAATCTTTTCAAGTGGATCAAGCCCATTGGAGGTTCACTTTTGTTATTGGCATTACTAATACTGGTGTGTTTATGTCGTTTGCTTTTAGTCTGCAAGTGTCTCCACGGAGTCTGATGAAAAGCTCGAAGCCAGCGACAAGCAATGATGGCAATGACAATCCTAATCAATAAAAAGGGGAGAGATGTGGGTGAAAGATTACCTAGGTGCCAAGGCAAGAGACTGAAGGCACGAACTGTGTCAGAATTTAATAAAGAAAATAGTTAGAATAAGAATAGTCATAATACAAATTAGATATAGAGATGATCATGGACAATTATCAATCACTATTATAAACATTATTAATCACTAGCTTTTAATATTACTCTATATTGCATTGCTAAGATAACATAGGAATAACCAGTGGGTAGAGGGTCAGGAGCTGAAAGGACATTGTGAGAAGTGACCTAGAAAGCAAGAGGTGAGCCTTCTGTCATGCCCGCATAAGGGCCACTTGAGGGCTCCTTGGTGAAGCAGTAACGCCAGTGTCTGGGAAGGCCCCCGTTACTGAGCAGACCCCGAAAGGGAGTCTCCTTTCCTTGGAGGAGTCAGGGAACGCTCTGCTCCACCAGCTTCTTGTGGAAGGCTGGATATTATCCAGGCCTGCCCGCAGTCGTCCGGAGGCCTAAACCCCGCCGTGTGGTGCTGTGCTTCAGTGGTCACGCTCCTTGTCCGCTTTCATGTTCCTCCCGTACTCCTGGTTCCTCTTTGAAGTTCGTAGTAAACAGCGGTAGCAGAAATAGTGAGAGTCTTAAAATCTTTGATCTTTCTTGTAAGTGCATAGAAGAAAACGCTGATGTATGCTGCCTGCTCTCTCTGCTTTGGCTACCTAAAAGTGTAGGGCCCCCTGTCCTATGATCACGTGACTTGCTTCACCTTATCAATCATTTAGATTCACCCTCCTTACCCTGCCCCCTTGTCTTGTATGCAATAAATATCAGTGCGCCCAGCCGTTAGGGGCCACTACCGGTCTCTACATCTTTTTTTTTTTTCTGAGATGGAGTTTCACTCTTGTTGCCCAGGCTGGAGTGCAATGGCACGATCTCGGCTCACCGCAACCTCCACCTCCCAGGTTCAAGTGATTCTCCTGCCTCAACCTCCCTAGTAGCTGGGATTATAGGCATGTGCCACCACACCCTGCTAATTTTGTATTTTCAGTAGAGACTAGTTTCTCCATGTTGGTCAGGCTGGTCTTGAACTCCCAACCTCAGGTGATCTGCCCGCCTAGACCTCCCAAAGTGCTGGGATTACAGGCGTGAGCCATCGCGCCCAGCCCAGTCTCCGCGTCTTGATGGAAGTGGTCCTGTGGGCCCAGCTGTTTTCTCTTTATCTGTTTGTCTTGTGTCTTTATTTATTACAGTCTCTCGTCTCTGCACACGGGGAGAACACCAGCTAAGCCCCGTAGGGCTGGACCCTACACAGACTAAACAAAAGGTATTTAAATATTCAAAGTGAAAAAATTGCAACATGGAAACCAGGTACTTACAAAGATGTGGCAGGCTACTTTTACATTTAAAATGCTCATAAAAATATGTATTTGTCAGGCAGGGTGCGATGGCTCATGCCTGTAATCCCAGCACTTTCGGAGGCTGAAGCGGTTGGATCACAAGGTCAGGAGTTCAAGACCAGCTGGGCCAACATGGTGAAACCCCGTCTCTACAAAAAATAAAAAAATTAGCTGGGCATGGTCGTGCACTCCTGTAATCCCAGCTACTCGGGAGGGTGAGGCAGGAGAATCACTTGAACCTGGGAGACAGAGGTTGCAGCGAGCAGCTGAGATCATGTCACTGCACTCCAGCCTAGGCAACACCACGAGACTCTGTCTCAAAGAACAAAATGAAAACAAAATTAGCTAGGCGTGGTGGTGTCTGCCTGTAATCCCAGCTACTTGGGAAGGTGAGGCAGGAGAACTGCTTGAATCCGAGAGGTGTAGTTTGCAGTGAGCCGAGATCGCACCACTGCACTCCAGTCTGGGTGAGAGAGCAAGACTTCATCTTAAAAAAAAAAAAAAAAAAAAGAATTTTTCTGTAAATAGAAAGACTAAGCAGCCCCAGAGCTAAGACCTCCTTGGATCATTGCCCCTTTATATCAAGTGATAAAGTAACCTTCCTTGAAGTATATCAATCCATCACCAATCAACCTGCTGCACCCTATCCTACCCACTGGTCTTGAATGGAAAATGTGGTGATTCTGCTAAAGCTTCTCTGTCTTTCTCTGTGTGTGAAAACTTAACATCTCTACTTAGGAACGCTCATCCCATTCATTTGGAGTTGATGTTTCCAGGTGGCTATCCTCACGCTTTGTGTTCAAATAAACTCTATATTTAATCATATATTCTAAATTTTATTTTATTTTATTTTTTTTTGAGACGGAGTCTCGCTCTGTCGCCCAGGCTGGAGTGCAGTGGCCGGATCTCAGCTCACTGCAAGCTCCGCCTCCCGGGTTTACGCCATTCTCCCGCCTCAGCCTCCCGAGTAGCTGGGACTACAGGCGCCCGCCACCTCGCCCGGCTAGTTTTTTGTATTTTTTAGTAGAGACGGAGTTTCACCATGTTAGCCAGGATGGTCTCGATCTTCTGACCTTGCGATCCGCCCGTCTCGGCCTCCCAAAGTGCTGAGATTACAGGCTTGAGCCACCGTGCCCGGCCTCTAAATTTTATTATTTACTACTGACATCAGTTTCTGTCAGACTGTAGGAGCCTCACCAGAGAGGGCAACTGTCACCATGGTGCAAAATTCACACTTGTCAAAAAGACCTGGGTTAGGGTTTCTCCCCCTCCCTCAGAATGAAGCTAATTAGCTGAGACAGATGGTCACCTCCTATGGGCAAAAGATTGCCTAGATGCTGAGGCAAGAGACTGAAGGCACAAACTGTCTCAGTATAATATAATAAAGAAAATAGTTAATAGTCAAATATAAGTTAGATATAGAGATGATCACGGACAATTATCAATCATTATTGTAAACATTATTAATCATTAGCTTTTAATATTACTCTTTGTTGCATTACCAATACAACCTAGGAATAACCAGCAGGTGTAGGGTGAGGTCATGAAGGGACATTGTGAGAAGTGACCTAGAAGGCAAGAGGTGAACCTTTTGTCAGGCCCGCATAAGGCCGCTTGAGGGCTCCTTGGTCAAGCAGTAATGCCAGTGTCTGGGAAGACACCCATTACTTAGCAGACCGCAAAAGGGAGTCTCCTTTCCTTGGAGGAGTCAGGGAACAGTCTGCTCCACCAGCTTCTTGTGGAAGGCTGGATATTATCCAGGCCTGCCCGCAGTCACCCGGAGGCCTAAATCCCTCCCTGTGGTGCTGTGTTTCAATGGTCACGCTTCTCATCCAGTTTTATGTTCCTCCCATACTGCTGGTTCCTCTTTGAAGTCTGTAGTGGACAGCAGTAGAAAAAATAGTGAAAGTCTTAAAGTCTTTGGTCTTTCTCATAAATGCATAGAAGAAACACTGATGTATGCTGCCTTCTCTCTCTCTGCTTCAGTTACCTAAAATGGAAGGATCCCCTGTCCTGTGATCACGTGAGTTGCTTCACTTTGTCAATCACTTAGAAGATTCACCCTCCTTACCCTGCCCCCTTGTCTGGTATGCAATAAATATCAGTGGCCCCAGTCCTTACGGGCCACTACCGGTCTCCACGTGTAGATGGCAGTGGTCCCCTGGGCCCAGCTGTTTCCTCTTTATCTCTTTGTCTTTTGTCTTTATTTATTACAATCTCTCGTCTCTGCACACGGGGAGAACACCCGCTAAGCTCGGTAGGGCTGGACCCTACAACCTTCATTACCAAGTAGAGGCAGGATGAACTATGTATGACCAACCGTGTTGTCAACTCCTCTTCCCTGAGACCTGATTAGTGTTTAACTTGAAAACATAAACTTGGCCGGGCGCGGTGGCTCAAGCCTGTAATCCCAGCACTTTGGGAGGCTGAGACGGGCGGATCACGAGGTCAGGAGATCGAGACCAGCCTGGCTAACACGGTGAAACCCCGTCTCTACTAAAAATACAAAAAACTAGCCGGGCGAGGTGGCGGGCGCCTGTAGTCCCAGCTATTTGGGAGGCTGAGGCAGGAGAATGGCGTAAACCTGGGAGGCAGAGCTTGTAGTGAGCTGAGATCCGGCCACTGCACTCCAGCCTGGGTGACAGAGCGAGACTCTGTCTCAAAAAAAAAAAAAAAAAAAAAAAAAACATAAACTTAATTGTTGTATAGAAAAGTGAAATTTCTTTCTCTTTTTTCAGCCTCTTGGCTGTTTGCCTCTATTTCCCATCACAATCGGGTCTAAGGCTTATTTATTAATGAAATGATTTTTATTTTTCTCTATTATTGTCATGCAGATGATTTGTCATTTGGGGGAAGACTTTTTTGTTTTGTTTTCTGAAGGGGTGGCCTGCCCCTCCACACCTGTGGGTTTCCCGACAGGTGGGACGAGAGACTTGAGAAAAGAAAGACACACAGAGGCACAGTATAGAGAAAGAAAAAGTGGGCCCAGGGGACCAGCGCTCAGCATACGGAGGACCCACGCTGGCACCCATCTCTGAGTTCCCTCAATATTTATTGATCATTATCTTTACCATCTCAGAGAGGGGGAAGTGGCAGGACAATACGGTAATAGTAGGGAGGGGGTCAGCAGGAAGCCTTTTGAATAAAGATCTCTGTGTCATGAGTAAGTTTAAGGAAAAGTGCTGTGCTTTGATGTGCATATATGCAAACATCTCCATAAACATCTTCCATGCATAAAGATCAGCATTACCCCTAGCACGTCTCACCTCCAGCCCTAAGGCGGTTTTCTCCTATCTCAGTAAATAGAACATACAATCAGGTTTCACACCCAGACATTCCATTGCCCAGGGACGGGCAGAAGACAGATGGCTTTCTCTTTCTCAACTGCCAAGAGGCCTTCTTTCCTCTTTTACTAATCCTCCTCAGCACAAACCATTTACGGGTGTTGGGCTGGGGAACGATCAGGTCTTTCCCTTCCCACAAGGCCATATTTCAGACTATCATATGGGGAGAAACCTTGGACAATACCTGGCTTTCCTAGGCAGAGGTCCCCGCGGCCTTCCGCAGTGTTTGTGTCCCTGGGTACTTGAGATTAGAGAATGGCGATGACTTTTACCAAGCATACTGCCTTCAGGCACTTGTTTAACAAAGCACATCCTGCATAGCCCTAAATCCATTAAACCTTGAGTCAACACAGCACAAGTCTCTGCAAGCACAGGGTTGGGGCTAGGGTTACAGATTAACAGCATCTCAAGGCAGAAGAATTTTTCTTATTACAGAACAAAATGGAGTCTCTTATGTCTACTTCTTTCTACATAGACACAGTAACAGTCTGATCTCTCTTTCTTTTACCCATAGCTTTCGATTAAATTTTCTCAACAATTAGAAAGTCAAGTAAACAGCATTTGTTGGGCCAGGCGCGGTGGCTCACGCCTGTACCCTCAGCACTTTCCGAGGCAGAGGCAAGTGGATCACTTGAAGTCAGGAGTTTGAGACCAGCCTGGCCAATATGGTGAACCCACGTACAAATATATAAAAATTAGACGGGCATGGTGGCACGCACATGTAATAGCAGCTACTCCGGAGGCTCAGGCAGGGGAATTGCTTGAACCCAGGAGGCAGAGGCTGCAGTGACCCCAGATCCCGCCACTGCACTCCAGCCTGGGTGACAGACAAATATTCTGTCTCAAAACAAAAGAAAAGAAATAAGTACATAAATAAGTAAAAGAAAGTAATAGATCTCTTCCACAAATGTGCTGGGACAACTAACTGGATATCCACATGGAATACTGTTGGATCTGTATGTCACACCACCAACATTGTATTTTAAAACGTTAAAAGAAAACGAAGGAAAAAAAAAAGAGAGACGAGGAAGGGGGCCCTGCCGGAGGGAGTGTTACTTTGTCGCCCAGGCTGGCCTGGATGCCCAGACTCAGTGATCCTCCCACCGCTGCTTCCTGAGTAGCTGGGACCTCAGGCTCCCGCCCCCGCCCCAGCATCCTTGCTGTGTTTATCCAGCAAGCTGTAACCTCTCACCTCTCTGGCCTGAGCACTCCGTCCTGCATCCCAAGCGGTGGCTTTAGGGAAATCTCTGAAGCTGAGCACAGGATGGACTCTCCCTCCCGAGTGAATGGAGAATAGAAAGGGAGAGGATTTCTATTCTGTTCTATGGGCCCTCAGCATGAAATCCTACCTTCCGCCCAGGCCGGGCCTTGCATTTTACATTGTAGTTTGTATCCCCGTTCCAGACAATTCCAGGGCTTTTGAATCATGCCTCAGCCTTCCCGGCCGGTCTCGCCTCCAAAACCCGGAAACAGAGGTGCTGGGAACAAGGCTGAGAGGCGCACAGGTCCCGCCCCGGCCCTGCCCCGCCCGCTGCGGGTTCTAAAGCACAAAGTCTCTCCGCCTCGCGCCCCGCCCCTACTTCGCCCAGGCCCCGCCCACCTCCTCGCGGGTCCCGCCCAGGCCTGGCTTCTGTCCTGCGCGCGCAGATTCGCGCAGACCAGGAAGCGGATCTCGTGGAGTGACGGTTCCAACGCGGCGCGTGAGTTTCGTCCTGACTTCTATTGTCTGCGTTTCCCAGGTCCCCGGCGCTTCCGCAGCTGGGACCTGGGATCCCCACAAACCTGGAAATTCTCAGCCGTCGTCCTTCACCCAGAGCAAATTGAGACATCCCCGTGAGAGGCCGGGGGTCGCTTCCTTTTGGGTTTTAGGTCGCCCTGAGGCTGGTCCCGTCCCGCGTCTTTCTGCTATAGGGCAACGTATACACTTTCTACGCTTAGTTTTCCTGCTCTAAACCTTTTTCTGACTCCTCCCGCCCCGCGCTTTTTAAAGTCCTCACCGGAGTGGTGGATTCTCGCCCTCGTAGGCCCCTGGAGCGCAGCGCCGCTGCCCCAGTCCCGGGAAGGCCGCGTCCTCTGCCTTGTCCTGGGATCCTGCAGACCCCACCCCACAACTGTCTTAAGGCGCCATCGCCGCTTCACCCCCGTCCTCGTGCGGGGCCCTGCTGCTCCACAGGTCTCCGCTCCACAGTCACCGCTTCCCCGAGCCCGCGTTGGGGAGGTGCCCGGGGCCTGTCCTGTGACACGGGGTGTTCTTGCCTGTCCACCTCCAGCCCCTGGAAAATGCGCTCCACCGGGATGCAGGCGTCTTACTCCAAACCCTCCTGTGATTGTGTGGGCCAAAGGGATCAGGAGACGGAGAGAGAGCAGTAGAAAACCTGAGACAGAAAAGAAGAATGAGAAAGACCCACAACAGATGGCAAAGTAGAGGATGGGTGAGGGATTTGCCGAGAGGCAGCAAAAGTGAAAAGAAAACGGTAAGAAAGCAGGAGGAGAAAAGCAACTGGAGAAATGTAGAGAAAAGCTAGATGTACAGAGAGATGAAGGACAGCAAGGTAGGGAGAGGGGCAGCAAAGAGGGAGGCTCATCAGAGTGAGGGAGAGGAGGAAGCACTTGGAGCCGGGGCAGACAGAGTGGTGCTGGTGGCAAAGAGAACAGAAGGAGAACCACAGCAGGGAGGACACCTGGGGATCTAGGCTGCTAGAACCTAGGGTCAGGGCGGTATAACAGGGAAGAGAGAATGTAATGGAGAGATCAGAGAAGGCGCAGAGATGGTGTTGTGGGAAACTGAGAAGAGACTGATATGGGGGAGACAGGATGATGTTTATTTAAGGTACGCACAGGCTCCGTGGGTTTACATCAAAAAAGCTGAGCATTTCAACAAACACAGAGTGGGGTTTTTTGCTTTCAGAAGCTGAATAAAAAGAGTTAATCATATATTGATAGGTCAGGTAATCTATAGCATAGCGTAACTTGTGTCCTTCCATCGCTGGTGGCCTTGTAGCTGCGTTGAAAGAAAAACAAGAACAGCTAAATACACAAATTTGTCCTTTTTTTTTTTTTATTTCACCCTTGTTCTGAGAAGGTGGGGGGCTGTCTGGAGCCTGTTCCTTTGCCTTCGACTTCGCAAACAGTGTTATAACTGTTCTTGAAGTGAGCTTGCTAGGCAGAGGAAAACTGGTTCTTCTTTTCTTTTTAACCTTTGCCTTGCCCGTTACTTTTCTTGGAGTGAATGAATGCATATTGATTTTTAAAATTTCTACCTCAGTTTCCTCCCTTAGATGCTTGTTATAAACAAGATTTTAATAGAAAGCATCACTGTTACTGGGTTCTTCATGAAAGAGCAGGTTTTCTTCTTTAGGCACAGGCTGATATTTATATAGAGCTATTAGCTGAGTGGTAGTCTGCCTGGTTACAAGTGCTTCTATCGTTGATTGAATGTTCTTAACAAGGAGAGGTAAGAGGCAAGGGAGTATTAAACAAATTCTTAGTATGGCTGGAACTACTCCTATTAAGGTTTTGAATATACTGAAGGAGGAAAACCAGCCTCTAAAGAGGGACTCAGGAGCCTACTTTTTCTAAGTGTGGACTGGAACTTGGGCTAATTTTTTCATTCTGGCAGTTCTTTCTCTTTTTTTTTTTTTGTGAGACGGAGTCTCACTCTGTGGTCCAGGCTGGAGTGCAGTGGCCGGATCTCAGCTCACTGCAAGCTCCGCCTCCCGGCTTTACACCATTCTCCTGCCTCAGCCTCCAGAGTAGCTGGGACTATAGGTGCCCGCCACCTCGCCCGGCTAGTTTTTTTTGTATTTTTTAGTAGAGACGGGGTTTCACCGTGTTAGCTAGGATGGTCTCGATCTCCTGACCTCGTGATCCACCCGACTCGGCCTCCCAAAGTGCTGGGATTACAGGCTTGAGCCACCGCGCCCGGCCTCTGGCAGTTATTTCTATAATAGCCTTCCTATTGTCATGGATTTCTAGGCAGCAATTAGTTAGATTAAACTTTCTACATACTAGTCTAAAGTTAATCTATTTTGGTAGATGGCATTGCTCATTTTCGTGGCTTGCTGGGCCGGTAAGTCGAATGCATTTTCTGTTTCATTAGTGATGATTTCAGGTGCTGCTTGCAACTTTAGGATACGGTGAAGCGTGTAAATTGGGGTGTGGAAGGCTGCTTTCTCTTTTCACCACCCTGTCCTCCCCTGCGTCTTTTTTCTCAAACTCTCTCTGCCTCTTCCTGGAGATTCCAGCTGGGCTAGAGGCTGAGCAGCTTTGGAAACAATATTTAAGGGAATGTGAGCTTAGTGCATAATGCCTTTAAAAAGCATGTTGTGCTTTTTAAAAGGCACTGTCCGTTTTCTCCTCGTTCAGGTCTAGGCTCAGAGCTGTCTCCCATGCCCTCCCACCACTATCTGAAGTTCTCTCTGCCCATCAGTCTCTATCACGTTACTCAGGTTTTATTATCCCTGCATCAATCACATCAGAAACTTTTTTTTTTTTTTTTTTGAGACAGAGTCTCTGTTGTCCAGGCTGTGAGTGCAGTCTGATGATCTTGGCTCACTGCAACCTCTGTTTCCTGGGTTCAAATGATTCTTGTGCCTCAGCAACCCATATAGCTGAGATTGCAGGTGTGTGCCACCACACCCAGCTAATTATTGTAGTTTTATTTTTATTTTATTTTATTTTATTTTTGAGTCTCACACTGTCACCTAGGCTGAAGTTCAGTGGCATGATCTTGGTTCAGTGCAACTGCCACCTCCTGGGTTCAAGCAATTCTCCTGCCTCTGCCTTCTGAGTAGCTGGGATTACAGACACCCACCAAGCCCACTAGTAGAGTAGAGAGACACCCACCAAGCCCATTTACTTTTTTTATATTTCACCATGTTGGCCAGGCTGGTCTTGAACTTCTGACCTCAAGTAATCCACCCTCCTCGGCCTTCCAGAGTGCTAGTACTACAGACATGAGCCACCATGCCTGCTCAGTTTTTCTATTTTTAGTAGAGACAGTATATCACCGTGTTGGCCAGACTGGTCTTGGACTCCTGAGCCCAAGTGATCCTCAGGGTCTGGGCTGAGGATTGGTCAGGGCTGGGTCTGTACCCTGAAGGGGAGCTCATTCCAGCCCAGCTCCCCACTGCAGGAGCGTGTGTGTGGGCTCCTCCAGGAGAGAAGTGGGAGTTTTCCTATAGGAGTTTATTGTCCCTTCTGCAGTGGGCAGTAGAGGGGACCATATTTCCTCAGGGTGAGGTCTCCTTTGTATGTTTCATTGTGTTACAGGGAGGGGATGTGTTGATTCTGAGCAATAAACAACGTATTTTTAACTTTCAGGATTGACTTCTAAACACTCTTGATACATGAGGAAGAAACCCGGAAGAGGAAGAGGAAAGCAAAGGAGTCAGGGATGGCTCTTCCTCAGGTGAGATGATATTCTCGGTGGATTGTTCTGTCTCCTTCCCTTCAGAAATGCTGCTGGGCCTTGGAGTTGGGAATCTTCTCTGAGTCTGAAGCGTCCTGTCTGACAGGTTTGCTGACACTCACCCATGCCTTCCCTCAGTCACTCTCATCGCGCTTAGATTTTATCTCTTGTGACCCAGTGACATGAACTTGGGAAGAGGCGGCACTGGGCATGGGCCTGGGAAGGGCTCACACCAGACATGGATGGAGACGGGGTGAGGGTCCCGTGGTGTCAGTGCTGTTGGGCAGCAGGGATTGTTCAGGGGCCACATCTGGATGCTCTGTCACCTCTCTGTGGACCAGGATTAGAGCAACTGCTGATGGAAGTCTATCAGGGGAACCTGGCCCCCGATATTTCAACATGGGTTCTTTTCTCTTTTCCTTAAGTGTCGGCCAGTCTGAGAAATAAAGGGAAAGAGTACAAAGAGAGAAATTTTAAAGCTGTGTGTCTGGGAGACACATCACATGTCGGCAGGTTCTGTGATGCCCCCCAAGCTGCAAAACCAGCAAGTTTTTATTAGTGATTTTCAAAGGGGAGGGAGTGTACGAATAGGATATGCGTCACAGAGATCAAATGCTTCACAAGGTAATCAAATATTACAAGGCAAATGGAGGCAGGGTGAGATCACAGGACCAGGGTGAAATTAAAATTGCTATTGAAGTTTCAGGCATGCATTGTCATTGATAACATCTTATCAGGAGACAGGGTTTGAGAGCAGACAACCACTTTCACTAAAAATTTACTAGGTGAGAATTTCCTCATCCTGATAGACCTGGGAGCACGATGGGTGACCGGGGTTTACTTCATCCCTTATCTGCAACCGTAAAAGACAGACATTCCTACAGCGGCCATTTTAGAGGCCTACCCCTCGGAACGCATTCTCTTTCTCAGAGCTGTTCCTTGCTGAGCAAAAGAATTCAGCGATAGTTCTCCTATTTGCTTTTGAAAGAAGAGAAATATGGCTGTGTTCCACCCGGCTCTCAGGCATTCAGACCTAATGGTTATCTCCCTTGTTCCCTGAACATCGCTATTATCCTGTTTTCAAGGTGCCCAGATTTTATATTGTTTAAACACACATGGTTTAGGAACAATTAGTGTAGTTAACTCAATCATCACAGGGTCCTGAAGCAACATACATCCTCAGATTATGAAGATGACGAGATTAAAGAGATTAAAGTAAAGACAGGCATAGGAAATCACAAGAGTATTGACTGGGGAAGTGACAAATGTCCATGAAATCTTCACAGTTTATGTTCAGAGATTGCAGTAAAGACAGGTGTAAGAAATTATAAAAGTATTAATTTGGGGAACTAATAAATGTCCATGAAATCTTCACAATTCATGTTCTTCTGCCGCAGCTTCAGCCGGTCCCTCCATTCGGGATCCCTAACTTCTCGCAACAGAATTCATGTATTAATATGCACAAAGTATGTGGTAAATTCTAGAAAAGGCGACCAATATGGAGAAATGTTTCTGCCTGATTTTATACTACATTTTTAGGTAATTGAGTGAGTTGCTGTGTTTCTGACTCCAAAAATCTTACTAATTAGAATGGAAAGTTCATACATAGACATGAATGATAGATGATGTTTTATTTCATCATTATTTTAAGAATATGAAATCAACCTAAAAGCAGGAGATTCATTAAACCATTCTTAGCACATTAAGCTCATGGAGACTGTGGTGTTACTGTGGAGAGGCTTGTAAAACAGGTGTTTTCAGTAAAAATGGTAATAATTTTTATTATCATTATTATTATATTATGATAATATTATATTTCAAATATATGAAGTCTTGCTCTGTTGCCCAGGCTGAAGTGCAGTGGCATGATCTTGGCTCAAGGCAACCTCCATCTTCCGGGTCCAAGTAATTCTCATGCCTCAGCCTCCCATGTAGCTGGGATTACAGGCACGTGTCACCATGCCCAGCTAATTTTGTTATATTTTTATTAGTGACGGCTATCACCATGTTGGCCAGGCTGGTCTCCAACTACTCACCTCAGGTGATCTGCCCACCTCAGCCTCCTGGAGTGCTGGGTTTACAGGTGCAAGCCACTGTGCCCAGCCCCAATAATATTATTAAATATATATTTTTATATTTAAACATCACATGGTGAATGTATTTATTTTGTGGTAAAACACCAAGCAAAGCTGAAGCTTAGACCCTTGGCCATAAGGCATCTCCGTTCCCTGTCACATCCTCCACCCTCCTTCCAGCCTCACTGGGGAGTCGCTACTGTCAGTTCCGTGTCAGCTGTCAGAGCAAGTCTCGTACTTGTGTATTTCTGCATCGTTATGAGACTTTAGAAAAAGGTCTGCAGTAAATTAAAAAAAGAAAAATCTTTTTACAAAAATTAGCTGGGTGTGATGGCATATGCCTGTAATCCAAGCTACTCAGGAAGCTGAGGCAAGAGAATCCCTTGAACCTGGGAGGCGGAGGTTGCAGTGATCTGAGATTGTGTAACTGCACTGCATCCTGGGCACAGAGCAAGACTCATCTCAAAAAAATAAAAAAGTTTTTATATTTCTGTTTTCACTTTAGATTTGGGGCTACATGTGAAGGTTTGTTACACAGGTAAACGAGTGTCATCAGGGTTTGTTGTACAGATTATTTCATCACTCTGGTGTTAAGCCCCTTACCCAATAGTTATTTTTTTTTGTTTTTTTTTTTGTTTTTTTTTTTGAGGCGGAGTCTCACTATGTCGCCCAGGCTGGAGTGCAGTGGCGCGATCTCGGCTCACTGCAAGCTCCGCCTCCTGGGTTCCCGCCATTCTCCTGCCTCAGCCTCCCGAGTAGCTGGGACTACAGGTGCCGCCACCACGCCCGGCTAATTTTTTTTTTTTTGTATTTTTAGTGGAGACAGGGTTTCATTGTGTTAGCCAGGATGGTCTCGATCTCCTGACCTCGTGATCCGCCCGTCTTGGCCTCCCAAAGTGCTGGGATTACAGGCTTGAGCCACCGCGCCCGGCCCCAATAGTTATTTTTTATCTATTTATTTGTTTGAGACTGAGTTTTGCTCTTGTTGCCCAGGCTGGAGTATAATGGCATGATGTGAACTCGCTGCAACCTCTGCCTCCCAGGTCCAAGCAATTCTTCTGCCTCAGCTTCCCGAGTAGCTGAAATTACAGAGGCCTGCTACCATGCCTTGCTAATTTTTGTAGTTTCAGTAGAGACAGGGTTTCACCATGTTGGCCAGGCTGATCTTGAACCCCTGACAGGTGATCCACCTGCCTCGGCCTCCCAAAGTGGTGGGATTACAGGCGTGAGCCACCGCGTCTGGCCCCCTATAATTATTATTTCTGCTCATCTCCTTCCTCCCACCCTCCACCCTCAAGTAGACCCCAGTGTCTTGTTTTCTTCTTTGTGTTCCAGGAAATATTTTACTTTGAGACTTGATCCTGCTGGTTGTGAACATTTACATGTTGTCTTGTTAGTAAACGTGGAGAGCTTACTCTTTGCCATCTGCATTGGAAATTGGCTGAATGATAAGTGGGTTCTTTGCAATTTTTCTCTGTATAAAGAGTGCCATAGTGGCTGCCTCTGCGCACGCCTGCATTCCTACAGATGTCTGAGGATTCCTCCAGGTCAGGCAGTTGAAAGGGTGATTGCTTCCTCTAGGATGAGGCATTTCCTGTTTTCTTAGATCCCACAAGATTCCCCCCTGCCCCCAACTGCCAAAGTGTCCTTTTCCAGCAAGATGAGATTCCTCTTCAGGTCAACAAAACTTGCTACTTTTTATATTTTTAAAGCCTTTATATATATAAACACCCACACACACAATATACACACACACATATACATATACATACATATGTACACACACAAATGTATATATTTTGAACAGCTTTTCCATTTTGAAAATCTGGGGAAAATGACAAATCTTTGTATTAACATCTGGTTTTTTGTGTGTGTAGGTTTCATTATTTTGTTGACATACATATATATATGTATATATATGATTTTCATACTTTGAGTAATCTAGTTTTCATGCATTTTATTTTATTTTGAGACTAGGTCTCACTGTTTTGCCCAGGCTGGAGCACAGTGGCGCAATGTTAGCTCACTGCAACTTCTACTCTCAGTCTCAAGCCATCCTCCTACCTCAGGCTGCCTGCCACCGTGCCCGGCTAATATATAAAAAAAAAGATTATTTATAAAAAAAATATAAATAATATGTTATATATTTATATATATGTGTGTGTGTATATATATGTAATTTTTTTTTTTTTTTTTTTTTTTTTTTTTTTTGAGATGGGGTCTCTGTTGCCCAGGCTGGATTGGTGTGATTTCAGATCATTGCAACCTCTACCTCCCAGGATCAAGCAATTCTCCTTTGTCAGCCTCCCAGGTCGCTGGGATAACAGGCATGTGCCACTGCACCCAGCCACATATTAGTTTCTGATCTTTCACTCTGAACGTTGTCATCTCTGAAGACATCACTCATACTCTGTCATATCTAGATACTGAATGTCACTTGGTGTGTCAATAAAAGTTTCTGGGCTGGGCACAGTGGATCATGCATGTAATTCCAGAACTTGGAGAGGCTGAGGCAGGCGAATCAGGAGGTCAGGGGTTTGAGACCAACCTGGTGAATACGGTGAAAACCCATTTCTGCTAAAAATACAAAATTAACCGGTCCTGGTGGCACATGCCTGTAATTTCAGCTGCTCAGGAAGCTAAGGCAGGAGAATCGCTTGATCCTGGGAGGTGGAGATCCAGAGAGTGGAGACTGTGCCTTTGCACTCCACCCTGGGCAACAGAGTGAGACTCCACCTCAGGAAAAAAAAAAAAAAAGTTTGGTAAAACACAACTGGGAAGACAAAATGTGGTGAGAAATCCCTTACTCAGATTTGCTAGAATATTCACTGCATTTAAATCCATGCTTTCACCTCTCTTTCTTCTCATTTTCTGTAAAGATAAGAATTCCGCCCATAACCATTTGGTTAAAATGTGTTTTCATTTCAGGGTCTGTTGACATTCAGGGATGTGGCCATAGAATTCTCTCAGGAGGAGTGGAAATGCCTGGACCCTGCTCAGAGGACTCTATACAGGGCTGTGATGTTGGAGAATTATAGGAACCTGGTCTCCCTGGGTGAGGATAACTTCCCTCCTGGGGATGTGCCCTTGCATATCTTTTTATTTGCTCTTCTTTTTTAGATACAGTGTCTCTCTCTGTCACCCAGGGTGGAGTGAAGTGGTGGGATCATGGTTCACTGCAGTCTTGAATTCCTGGGCTGATGTGATTGTCCCACCTCAGCCTCCCCTGGTAGCTGGTACAGGCGCATGCCAGCATGTCGGGCAACTTTTTTAGTTTGGTTTTTTTTCCAGACAGGGTCTTGCTGTGTTGTTGAAATTCATCTTGATCTCCTGTGCTCAAAAGATCTTCCACAGTCTCCTGAGCAACTGGGATTACAGGCGCCAACCCCATACCTAATTATTGGCTTTTATTTTTAAAATTTTTGCGTATGTGTGGCTGGGCATGGTGGCTTACGCCTGTAATCCCAGCACTTTGGGAGGCTGAGGTGGGTGGATCACAAGGTCAGGAGATCGAGACCAGTTTGGCCTACATGGTGAAACCCCGTCTCTACAAAAAATACAAAAATTAGCAGGGTTTGATGGCACATGCCTATAATCCCAGCTACTCCAGAGGCTGAGGCAGGAAAATCACATAAACCCAGGAATCAGAGGTTGCAGTGAGCCAAGATCACCACTGCACTCCAGCCTGGCAACACAGCAAGACTCCGTCTCAAAAACAAACAAACAAAAAACAAAAAACAAACAAACAAAAAACTTTGCATATGTGTGTCCTTTAGGCTAATATGAGTCTATGAGTCTCTTGTAGATAACATATAGTTGGTTTTTGTTGATTCAGCCAGTCTTTGCCTTCTGAGTGCAGAGTTAAATACTTACAGCTGAAGTATTACTGATGGACAAGACCTTACCTTTGTGATTTTTTTACATATTATCTGTATTTCTTGTAGGTTTTTTTGGTTCTTCATTTCTCATTTCCTACTTTTTGTGTTTAATTGCTTTTTTGTGTAGACATGCTTTGACCCCCTTATTTCCTTTTTTGTTTGTTTGTTTGTTTATGATGGAGTCTCACTCTGCCACCAAGGCTACAGTGCAGTGGGGATATTTGGCTCACCACAGCCAACTCCGCCTCTTGGGCTCAAATGATTCTTGTGACCCATGCCTGTAATTCCAGAACTATGAGAGCCAAGGCAGGCAAATCACCTGAGGTCAGGAGTTCAAAACCAGCCTGGCTAACATGGCGAAACTCCATCTCTACTAAAAATACAAAAATTAGCTGGACACCATGGTGGGCGCTTGTAGTCCTGCTACTCAAGAGGCTAATGCAGGAGAGTCGCTTGAACCTGGGAGGTGGAGGTTGCAGTGAGCTGAGATTGCACCACTGCACTCCAGCCTGGGTGGCACATGAGACTGCCTGAAAAAAAAAAAATTCATAACCTGCAGAAACTACTCTTTCTCCACTGGAATTCTTTATTTATGTCAGAATTATTTCTGTGTATGTTGCATTTTCATAAACATTTATGTACAATGTTTTTTCATGCTTTTTTCTTCTAAATAACAGAAAAAAAGTTGATTTATGGAGAAAATGTACACTAAACCAGTTTCTGTATCAGTCCTCTTATTTACCTATTCATGTATGTATTTATTTATTTGTTGATGAGATGAAGTTTTGTTCTTGTCACCCATGCTGGAGTGCAATGGCACAATCTCGGGATACTCCAACCTCCAACGCCCGGGTTTAAGCGATTCTCCTGCCTCAGTGTCCCGAGTAGCTGGGATTATAGGCATGTGCCACCACGCCTGGCTAATTTCGTATTTTAATAGACACAGGGTTTCTCCTTTTTGGTCAGGCTGGTCTTGAACCCCTGCGCTCTAGTGATCCACCAACCTCGGCCTTCTAAACTTCTGTGATTACAGGTGTGAACCACCAGACAGACCCAGCCTGTCTGTCTTTTTAGATACCTTTACTGGAGAACTTTATATATATTTGTGGGTTGGAATTACTCTTTAGACTTCTTTCTTTTTTCTTTCTTTTCTTTCTTTTTTTTTTTTTAATACAGAGTCTCCTTTCTCTCACCCAGGCTGGAGTGCGGTGGTGCGATCCTGGCTCACTGCAACCTCTACCTCCCAGGTTCAAGTGATTTTCCTGCTTCAGTTTCCCAAGCAGCTGGGACTACAGGCACATGCCACTGCACCCAGCTAATTTTTTTTTTTTTTTTTTTTTTTGGTAGAAACAGGTTTCACCCTGTTAGCCAGGATGGTCTCGATCTCCTGACCTTGTGTTCCTCCTGCCTCAGCCTCCCAAAGTGCTGGGATTACAGGCGTGAACCACCATGCCTGGCCACCTTTAAAATTTTTAAAACATGTTATTGCTCTAGATGGCTTCAAGTATTGTGAGATTTATAGTACAGTCTCTAAACTTCCTTTGTTTAATCAGATCTGTCAGCCTTTGGTGATGTTGATAATGAGGTGCTCCTTTTCCTGTCTCAGTCATTTCACTGACAGAAGTAGCTTAGACTGGCCGGCCGAGGTGGCTCACGCCTCTAATCTCAGCAGTTTGGGATGCCAAGGTGGGCGGATCACTTGAAGTCAGGAGTTTGAGACCAGTCTGGCCAACATGGTGAAACCTCAAATCTACTAAATACAAGAAATTGACCAGGCGTGGTGGCTCAAGCCTATAATCCCAGCACTTTGGGAGGCCAAGAGGGGCAGATCACCTGAGTTCAGGAGTTCAAGGCCAGCCAGGCCAACATGGTGAAACCCTGTCTCTACTAACAATACAAAAATTAGCTGGACGTGGTGGCACACGGTTGTTATCCCAAGTACTTGAGAGGCTGAGGCAGGAGAATCACTTGAACATGGGAGGTGAAGGTTGCAGTGAGCCAAGATTGCCCCACTGCACTCCAGTCCAGGTGACAAAGTGAGACTCCGGGCTGAGGTAGGAGAATCTCTTGAGGCAGGAGAATCCTGCCACTACACTCCAGCCTGGGTGATAGAGCTTGAATTGGTCTCAAAAACAAACAAAAAAAGAAATAGCTTAAAGTGGGAGGCTTCAGACACAGACATTTATTTCTCATGAATTTGGAAAGTGGGAAACCCAAGAGCAAGATGCCAGCCAAATTGGTTCCTAGTGAGAGCCTTCTTTAGGGTTTAGCCCAGCCATCTTACTGCTGTGTCCTGACATGGGAGAAAAAGGAACAGGAAATGAGTCTTTTGTATCTCTTTTTATGAAAGCACAAGCCCTATTCATGAGTAGTCAACACCCATGACCAAATTCTCTCAAAGGCCCCATCCGCAGGAACATCCCGTTGGAGAATAAAAACTCTGAACGTGGCTTTTGGCCAATAAGAACATTCACACCAGGGAGGCTGCATCATATTGTTTATGTTTTTATTGTGCAATTTGAATGATAAAATGTTTTCTCTGATCTCAGTTTAAACATTTTCCCAGTACACATTCTGTGTTTTGTATTTTGTGCATAGTGAACTAGATATTTAAGGCCAACAATGCATATGTATCTATAGAATTGCTGTATTGCCTGGCTGTTTCATAAATGTAGTTGTGACATCATAATTGCACCCTCTGGCACTGTTAGTCAATTCTTTTTTTTTTTTTTTTTTTTTCGAGATGAAGTCTCACCCTCTCAATCAGGTTGGAGTGCAGTGGTGCGATCTCAGCTCACTACAACCTCCACCTCCCAGGTTGAAATGATTCTCCTGCCTCAGCCTTCCAAGTAGCTGAGATTACAGGCACCCACCACCATACCCAGTTGATTTTTTTTTATTTTTAGTAGAGTTGGGATTTCACCATGTTGGCCAGGCTACTCTCGAACTCCTGACCTCATGATCCACCCGCCTCAGCCTCCCAAAGTGCTGGGATTACACACCTGAGCCACCGTGCCTGGCCTTTAGTCAATTCTTATTCCTTATAATGCTGTGTACATTTTTGACTTCATAAATCAGAAGGTAGTGATCTTAACATGTATTTCCTTTCTTACATTGTGCGCTGGTGGTAAGTAAAAGTTGTGGAGTTTTTCTTAGCAGCGAATTGTTTAGAATTTTGCAGGTTGTATAAAGGTACTTATTTGCGTCCTGGTTTTATGCGTTACAATATTTTACTAATTAATTTTTATGATTGTACATAAGGCTTTTCGGTATGTATGCAGTATGCAGTATAACTGACACAGTCCACTAGTTAATGTCACAAAGTGCCACCGGATGCTGTGGCTCATGCATGCCATCCCAGGACTTTGGGAGGCTGAAGCAGGTAGAACACTTGAAGTCAACAGTTTAAGGCCAGCCTGGCCAACATGTTGAAACCCTGTCTCTACTAAAAATACAAAAATTAGCCAAGCATGGTGACGTGTGCCGTGCCTGTAATCCCAGGTACTCAGGAGGCTGAGGCAGGAGAATCAGTTGAACCCAAAAGGCGGAGGTTGCAGTGAGCCGAGATCAGGCCATTTAATTCCAGCTGGTTGCGAGAGAGTGAAACTTAGCCTCAAAAATGTAAAAATAAAAAAATTATTTAAAATGTCACGAAGTGCCTTTTCTGCATGGATATAGGTAATTTTATGACAGTTATTTAGAAAAGCATTGTATTAACTTTTTTTGTTTTTTGAGATGGAGTCTCACTTTGTCGCCCAGGCTAAAGTATAGTGCAATCTTGGCTCACTGCTACCTCTGCCTCTCGGGTTCAAATGATTCTTGTGACTCACCCTCCCAAGTAGCTGGGACTACAGATGTGGGCCACCACGCCTGGCTAAATTTTGTAGTCTTTTCTTATCTTCTCAGTGCTGTGATTGACAATACAGAATTTCCATTGATTTTGGTTATCTTTACATAAGCTTGTTGTGGATTATTTACCAATATAGTATTTCCTGTGATCCTTTAGCATTTATTTCTATACAGCAAATATGAAGAATATATACTTTTCATTGATGTGACAGTGATATTTTTGGGAAACTGTTAGACACTTTAGGGTCCCAGTGGAAAACTATTCCTTACTTTAGGTGACACACGTTTGTGCCCTGTCATTGTTTTGTCACAGTATTGGAAATAGGCTTCTGTAAAAGTAATTTGAAGCACATGTAATAGCCCATTATTTGTTAAAGAATCTTACGCTTTTCTGTTCCTAAGCTTTGAGGGTCATGTTTGGAAAGTTTAAAATAAGTATTGTTTTTTGTGTCATAGTTACACATTTCAGCATTGTTTACCATCTGTACTTAACTTGAAAATTTTGGTGTTTATATTTTGTAGCTATTTCTTCCAAATGCATGATGAAGGAGTTCTCATCAACAGCGCAAGGCAATAGAGAAGTGCTCCACACAGGGACTTTGCAAAGACATGAAAGTCATCACATTGGAGATTTTTGCTTCCACGATATTGATAAAGATATTCATAACTTTGAGTTTCAGTGGCAAGAAGATGAAAGAAATGGCCATGAAGCACCCATTACAAAAATCAACAACTTGACAGGTAGTACAGACCGATATGATCATAGTCATGCTGGAAACAAGCCTATTAAAGATCAGCTTGGATTAAGCTTTCATTCACATCTGCCTGAACTGCACCTATTTCACACCAAAGGGAAAATTGATAATCAAGTTGAGAAGTCTATCAACGATGCTTCCTCATTTTCAACAGCCCAAAGAATTTCTTGTAGGCCCAAAACCCATATATCTAATAACTATGGGAATGATTTCCGGAATTCTTCATTACTCACAGAAAAACAGGAAGTACACATGAGAGAAAAATCTTTCCCATGTAATGAGAGTGGCAAAGCCTTTAATTATAGCTCACTCTTAAGGAAACGTCAGATAATCTATTTGGGACAGAAACAATATAAATGTGATGTGTGTGGCAAGGTCTTTAATCAGAAGCAATACCTTGCAGGCCATCATAGATGTCACACTGGTGAGAAACCTTACAGGTGTAATGAGTGCGGCAAGACTTTCAGTCAGATGTCATCCCTTACATGCCATCGTAGATTTCATACTGTTGAGAAACCTTACAAATGTGAGGAATGTGACAAAGCTTTCAGTTTCAAATCAATCCTTGAAAGACATACGAGAATTCATAGTGCAGAGAAACCATACAAGTGTAATGAGTGTGGCAAGACCTTCAGTCAGGAGTTAACCCTTACATACCATCGTAGACTTCATACTGGAGAGAAACTTTACAAATGTGAAGAATGTCACAAAGCTTTCTGTTTCAAATCAAACTTTGAAACACATAGGAGAATTCATACTGGAGAGAAACCGTACAAGTGTAATGAGTGTGACAAGACCTTCAGTTCGAAGTCATACCTTACATGCCATCGTAGACTTCATACTGGAGAGAAACCTTACAAGTGTAATGAGTGTGGCAAGACCTTTAGTCAGAAGTCATCCCTTACATGGCATCGTAGACGTCATACTGGAGAGAAACTTTACAAGTGCAATGAGTGTGGCAAGACCTTCAGTCAGCAGTTAACCCTTAAATGCCATCGTAGACTTCATAGTAGAGAGAAACCTTACAAATGTGAAGAATGTGACAAAGCTTACAGTTTCAAATCAAACCTTGAAATACATCGGAAAATTCACACTGAAGAGAATCTTTACAAGTGTACTGAGTGTGGCAAGACCTTCAGCCGGATATCATCCCTTACGTGGCATCGTAGACTTCATACTGGAGAGAAACCTTACAAATGTGAAGAATGTGACAAAGCTTTCAGTTTGAAATCAAACCTTGAAAGACATAGGAGAATTCATACTGGAGAGAAACTGTACAAGTGTAAGGAGTGTGGCAAGATCTTTAGTCAGAAGTCATCGCTTACATGCCATCGTAGACTTCATCCTGAAAAGAAACCTTACAAATGTGAAGGATGTGACAAAGCTTTCAGTTTCAAATCAAAGCTTGAAAGACACAGGAGAATTCACACTGGAGAGAAACCGTACAAGTGTAATGAGTGTGGCAAGACGTTTAGTCGGAAGTCATCCCTTACATACCATCGTAGACTTCACACTGGAGAGAAACCTTACAAATGTGAAGAATGTGACAAAGCTTTCGGTAGGAAATCAAACCTTGAAAGACATAGGAGAATTCATACTGGACAGAAACCATACAACTGTAATGAATGTGGCAAGACCTTTATTCAGAAGTCATCCCTTATATGCCATCGTACACTTCATACTGGAGAGAAACCTTACAAGTGTAATGAGTGTGACAAGACCTTCCGTCACAAGTCATCCCTCACATGCCATCGTAGACTTCATACTGGAGAGAAACCTTGCAAGTGTAATGAGGGTGGCAAGAACTTCAATCAACAGTTAACCCTTAAATGCCATTGTAGACTTCATACTGGAGAGAAACCTTACAAATGTGAAGAATGTGACAAAGCTTACAGTTTCAAATCAAACCTTGAAATACATCGGAAAAGTCATACTGGAGAGAATCTTTGCAAGTGTAATGAGTGTGGCAAGACCTTTAGCCGGACATCATCCCTTACATACCATCGTAGAGTTCATACTGGAGAGAAACCTTACAAATGTGAAGAATGTGACAAAGCTTTCCGTTTCAAGTCAAGCCTTGTAATACATAGGGGAATTCATACTGGAGAGAAACTGTACAAGTGTAATGAGTGTGGCAAGACCTTTAGTCAGAAGTCGTACCTTAGACGCCATCATAGTCTTCATACTGGAGAGAAACCTTACAAGTGTAATGAGTGTGGCAAAACGTTTAATCAGAAGTCATACCTTGCATACCATCGTAGACTTCATACTGGAGAGAAACCTTACAAGTGTAATGACTGTGGCAAGACCTTTGGTCAGAAGTCACACCTTACATGCCATCGTAGACTTCATACTGGAGAGAAACCTTACAAGTGTAATGAGTGTGGTAAGATGTTTAGTCGGAAGTCATACCTTACACGCCATCGTAGACTTCATACTGGAGAGAAACCTTACAAATGTAATGAGTGTGGCAAAGCCTTTCATGGGCAGTCAGCACTTCACAAATGTAGTGATTGTCACCATGTCTTCAGTAATGCTACAACTATTGCAAATCATTGGAGAATCCATAATGAAGAGAGATCTTAGAAGTGTGATAAAACCGGCAAATTTTTCAGACATCATTCATACCTTGAACTCATACTAGAGAGAAACCTTATAAATGTGAAGAATGTGATGAAGCTTTCAGATTCAAATCAAACCTTGGTAGTCCTAGAAATCATATTAGAAAGAAACCTTACAAGTGTAGTGATTGTGAAAGGGTTTTGAATCGAAAAGCAAAGCTTGCACGTCATCATACAATTTATCCTGGAGATAAACCTTAGAAATGTAAATCATGAAAAAAGTTTAGTCACAAATCAAGCCTTGAAAGACAAGAAAATTCATATTGGAGAGAAACCTTACAAGTGTAATGAATATGGTGTGGTTTTTAATCAACAGGCACACCATGCACGTCATCACAGAATTCATACTGGAGAGAAACCTTAGAAATGTGAAGCACGTGACAAAGTTTACAGTTGCCAATCAAGCCTCGAGAGACAGGAGAATTCATACTGGAGAGAAAGCTTACAAATGTGAAGAATGTCACAAAGTTTTCAGTTGCACATCAAACCTTGAAAGACCTAGGTGAATTCATACTAGAGATAAACCATAAAAATGTAAGTTTGTGACAAGGCTTTCAGGTATGATTCGCACCTGGCACAACATCCTAGAATTCACACTGGAGAGAAACCTTACGAGTGTAACGAGTGTGACAGAGTCTTTAGTGGGCAGTCAACACTTGTTTACCATCAGGCAATTCATGTTGTAGGGAAACTTTACTGATGTAATGTTTGTCACAAAGTCTTCAGTAATGCTACAACCATTGCAAATCATTGGAGAATCCATAATGAAGAGAGATCATACTAGTGTAATAAATTTGGGAGAGTTTTCAGACATCATTCATACCTTGCAGTTCATTGGTGAACTCATGCTGGAGAGAAACCTTACAAATGTCATGATTGTGGCAAGGTCTTCAGTCAAGTTTCATTCTATGCGAAACATAGGAGAGAAACCTCACAAGTGTGATGATCGTGGCAAAGCCTTTACTTCACGTTCACACGTCATTAGGCGTCAGAGAATGCATACTGGACAGAAATCTTACAAATGTCATCAATGTGCCAAGGTCTTCAGTCTGAGTTCACTCCTTGAAGAACATCAGAACATTCATTTTGGAGGTAGTTGTTCCAAATGCAATGAGTAGAGCAAACCGTTAAGCATTAATTAACATTAGAGTCAATTCAGCATTTAGTTGAGTTGATTTAACATTGAGTTCAAGCATTAATTGAAATTAAAGTGTTTATGTTAAAAGGATTGGGCTGGGCACTGGCTCCTGCCTGTAATCTCAGCATTTTGTGAGGCCAAGGGAGGTATATCACTTGAGGTCAGGAATTTGAGATCAACCTGGCCAACAGACGTGAGCCATTTTCCCAGCCTGTTTTCTCTTTCTTTAAAAAAAAAAACTGATAGGGATTTTTATGGGTATTGTGTTGAATCTAAATCACATTGGGTTATATAATCATTTAACAATATTTTTCCAAAACATCAATATGGGTTGTAGCTCTGTTTTTAATCATTTTGAGCAATGTTTGTAGATTTCAAGGTACGAACTTCTGAGCTTTTTAAGTTTATTTCTAAGTATTTCTTACTTTACATTCTCCAGCAAATGGAAGTGTTTAAAATTTTTAAAAATTTTTATTGTTAAAGTATGGAAATTCAACTAATTTTTGGTGCTGATACTGTATTGTGCAAATCCACTGAATATGTTACTTAGTTCCAGTAGTATTTTGGTTGACTCTTTGTGATCTTCTACACAGAAGATCATGTCATCTATAAACAAATATAATTTTACTTCTTTCTTTCTGATTTGGGTGAGTTTTATTTCTTCTGCTATTTCACTGCTCTGGCTAGGACAGCCAGTATTGATTGAATAGAAGGGGTGAGAGCATTCTTGCATCATGTGAGATCCTACAGGAAAAGCATTCCATTTTCCCTGCTTGACTATTTACTCATTGGTCATTTCACAGATGGTCTTTCTATTGTTGAGGTACATTTCCTTTTCTATCTATTTTGTTTAGGATTTCTATGATGACTGGATTTTGAATTTTCTGAAATGCTTTTTCTCCATCTATTAAGATGATGTGGTTTTCATCTTTCTTTCTGTTCAAGTGGCATATCACATTGATTTGCTTGAATATGTTGAACCTTCCTTGCATCCCAGAAATAAGTGTCACGTGAACATCTACATTTTTTTTAATGTCCTCTTGAATAGTGTTCTAGTGCAAGCAGTCTTGGAGAAATTCATGGAAAAATAAGTATTTTGAGAAAATTGTGCATGAATTTCACAGTTTTTGCACCAAAATAAACTGGTACAAATCTGTTATAACATGTCTGAACAGGTTCTAGTTTAAGGCACTCAGAAGGATAAGACATGAGTTTGAAAAGAGATTCTATCAAAGTAATATAAATTCTGCTAAAATTGAAACAAGAAGAAACATCAAATTTATGATGAGATCAGATGCAGTGTCTCAGGCGGTTAATCCCAGCACTTTCAGAGGCCAAGACAGGTGGGTCACGTGAGCCCAGGTATTTAAGACCAGCCTGGGCAACATGGTGAAACCACCTTGTCTACAAAAAATACAAAAATTTGCTGGGCATGGTGGCATATGACTGCAGGGCCAGCTACTGTGGAGTCTGTGGTGGGAGGATGGCTTCAGCCTGGGAGGTTGAGGCTGCAGGGAGCTGTGGTCATGCCACTGCACTCCAGCATGGGTGACGGAGCAAGATACTGTCTCAATAAAAGAATAATTATGGGAAAGTTTGGGAAGAGGAATAATATAATCATTGATGCTTTATGAAAAGGTTATGGAGATGATGCCCAAAAGAAATAAACAGTTTGTAAATGGATAACTCATTTGAATCGGGACAAGACAGTGTTGAAGGTGATGCAAGGAGCAGCAGGCACACCATCCACATCAGTTTTTTGTTTTCTTTTGTTTCCTTGTTTTGAGACAGTGTCTTGATCTGTTGACCAGGCTGGGGTGCAGTGGTGTGATCTCGGCTCACTGCAACCTCTGCTTCCTGGATTGAAGTGATTCTCCTGTCTCTACCTCCCTGGTGGGTTCACACCACCACACACGGCTAATTTTTGTGTTTTTAGTAGAGATGGGGTTTCACCATATTGGCCAGATTGATCTTGAACTCCTGACCTTGTGATCCACCCACCTTGGCCTCCCAAAGTGCTGGGATTACAGGCATGAGCCACCACATCTGGCCCACATCAGTTTAAAAAAAAAAAAATTAAGCTTGTGTGTGCCACAATGAAGAGGACTGACAGGTAACGGCAGAAATAGTATTCAGGAGTTCAAGAACAGGCTGGTTAAAATGGTGAAACCCCGTCTCTACTAAAAATACAAAAATTAGCTGGGTATGGTGGCAGGTGCCAGTAATCCCAGTTACTCAGCAGGCTGAGGCTGGAGAATCGCTGGAACCCGGGTGGCGGAGGTTGCAGTGAGCTGAGATGGCACCATTGCACTCCAGCCTGGGCAACAAGAGCGAAATTTTGTCTCAAAAAGAAAAAAAAAAAAGATATCAAGCCCCTTCTCTTCCTCTCTCCTCTCGTGGTGTGTGTACTTGACTCTGCTTCTCACCAGATCTTCTTGTAAGACTTTCAGGATTAAGCGATTCCTGACCAAGAAACAAAAGCAAAATCGTTCCATGCCCCAGTGGATTCAGATCAAAACTGGTAAGAAAACAGGTACAACTTTAAAAGGAGACATTGGAGAAGAACCAAGCTAGGTCTATAAGGAATTGCATATGAGATGGCACACATATTTATGCTGTCTGAGTGTCTCAATCACGTTACCATATGAAGCTGAAAATGTCACCACCATCTGGAGAGTTGGACATGTTTTATTGGGAATATATTTTTTCTCTCTGAATCTGTTATGAACCCATTGTTTGGCTGGGGTCAGTAATGAATATATGAGACTTCATTTCAAAAAAAAGTCAAATGATGTAATTCCATAGAGTACCTTAATTTGTGTGTTGCTTTTTTTTTTTTTTTTTTTTTTTTTAAAAACTCCACTGGGTTCAGTGGATCACACCTGTGGTCCTCGCACTTTGGGAGGCTGAGGTGGGAGGATTGGTTGAGACCAGGAGTCTCCTGGGAATCTTCTCGTCTCCCATAACCCAGTTCATGACAGACCCTTGGACTTTACTAGTTTGGAAAAATCTACATAAAACAATATCTGTGTCAGAGCATTATGTCAGTCACAAGCACGTGAAAGCAAAATAAAAATTACTAAGCCAAAGAGAAAAGTCAAGCTGGGCACTGTGTCAGAAATACCTGCCTTCCATTTTATTCCTAAATGAGATAGCTACAAGGATTTTTACAAAGCTACATAGAGGCCGGGCGCTGCGGCTCACGCCTCTAATCCCAGCGCTTTGGGAGGCTGAGGTGGGCGAATCACCTGAGGTTGGGACTTTGAGACCAGGCTGACTAACGCAGAGATGTCCCATCTTTACTAAAAATACAAAACTTAACAAGGCACGGTGGCGCACGCCTGCAATCCCAGCTGCTCCTGAGGCCGAGGCAGGAGAATCGCTTGAGCCCGAGAGGTGGAAGTTGCAGTGAGCCGAGATCGCGCTACTGCACTCCATCCTGGGGGACAGAGTGAGACTCCGTCTCAAAAAAAAAAAACCAAAAAACTTCCAGCAAACATCATATTTTATAATAATCCTTTGCCACAGGAGAGAATCAGGTATGAGAAGTTCCTACATGGAGAACAAAATGTGAGTTTCTACTCTGTCTTCAGGTGCCTTCCCAGAGATGCCCCCAGATTTTCCTACAGCAGTGGGGATATAGGGTGTACTGACCCTCCCCAACACACACCCCCCTAACCACCCCATACCACCCCAACCCCGCAAAAAACCCAAATAAATCCGTTCCCATTTCCTGCCACAAACTGTGGGCTCCCAGTGAAAACTACCATAGATTTTCTTGTAAATCCCGTTCTTTTCGGGCCTTCTACGGGATGACAGGGGCCTAGAGGAGGCAGTACTGGGTGGAGTTACCTGGGTGCGCATTTGTTGGAATGTGACATTTTATGGCTACTCGCAAGGTCTGTTATCAGTTGTCTGTCTTGGGGAGAATGTGCAGTCACCATGGTGCAATAATAATCTATCCAAGGACCACACAGGTCACCACAGGTGCTCAGTCAGCGTGATCAACATGCTGTGATGTGTGCTCTGGCAGGACACAGACGGACACACTCAGCTCTGTCGATGTGTGAACAAGGAGTGTTGCAATGCCATGGTTTATTCACAATCACCATGGAATCTGATGTGGCATTTTAAAAAATGCACAGATCTATTGCAACTGGTATGAAAACATCACTGATTGGCCAGACATGGTGGCTCACACCTGTAATCCCAGCACTTTGGGAGGTCGAGGCAGGCAGATCACCTGAGGTCGGGAGTTGGAGACCAGCCTGACCAACATTGTGAAACTCCATCTCTACTAAAACTACAAAAGTAGCCGGGTGTGGTGGCGCATGCCTGTAATCCCACCTTCTCCAGAGGCTGAGGCGGGAGAATCGCTTGAAGCCAGTTGGCAGAAGTTGAGGTGAGTTGAAATCACGCCACTGGACTCCAGCCTGGACAAGAAGAATGAAACTCCATCTCAAAAAGAAAAAGAAAAGAAAAAACATCACTGGTTGGTGAAAACTATTGAATTAGACAGAAATGTAAATCTGCAAATATATATTTAAATATTGAATAATGAACAGAATATCTGAATGGTGTGTATATTCATACATATTTTGTATATGATTTCAGAAGCAATTTTAGATATTCTATGAAATTGTATAGGAAGGCTACACCTCAAACTGGTGAATTTATGTTTAGATATAAATGACTACTTTTTATTTTAGTGTTTAAATATTTTATTACATTGTTCAGGTGTGCATTAATTTTGTGTTTATGAATTGCCATGGTATAGCCAGATGTTTACTACAGCACCCATTTATTTTCTCACAGTTCATAGATGAGAAATGTGTCAGGTTTTTGTGGGTACTCTGTCTGGTCTCACAAGGCCAAAATCAAGGTCAAAGCCATGGGATCGAGTCTTGAGGCTGTGGGGGCAGAATGTCCTTCTGAGCTCATTCAGAATGTTGTCAGAATTCATTATTTTCTCCTGGTTCCCATATATTCAAAATCCAGTACATGAAATCACCCTCGTGCTCCTGGGTCCTAACTTCCTCCGCTGTTGCATCTCTCTGACATACACTTCTGCTTCAAGGACACTTAGGACCCACCCAGATAATCCAGGATAACTTTCTTTTCTTTTCTTTACTTTTTTGAGACTGAGTCTTGCTCTGTCGACCAGTCTGGAGTGCAGTGGTGCAATCTCTGCTCACTGCAACCTCCACTTCTAGGGTTAAAGTGGTTCTCCTGCCTCAGCCTTCCAAGTAGCTGGGATTACAGGCACGGACCACCACGCTGGCTGATTTTTGTATTTTTAGTAGAGATGGGGTTTCACCATGTTAGCCAGGTTGGTCTTGAACTCCTGACCACAAGTCATCCACCCACCTTGGCCTTTCAAAATGCTGGGATTACACACAGTTTTCTCTTTCAAAGCTGAATGAGGCTAGGCATGGTGGCGGGTGCCTATAATCCCAGCTACTCAGGAGACTGAGGTAGGAGGATCACTTGAACCAGAGAGGCGGAGGATGCAGTGAGCCGAGATCGCGCCACTGCACTGCAGCCTGGTCAACAGAGCGAAACTCGGTCTCAAAAAAAAAAAAAAAATCAAATGACTAGTAACCTTCATTCATTAGGAAATTACCAGCCAAATTCCTTTTGGTAACATAACATAAACACAGGAGTAGCACCAGGAGTTGGAGACCTGCCTACAACATCATAGGACCAGTAAACTTTTTTGCACTGAGAAAAAAATTTGTCAGTCTAGCTAGAAAATTATTACCATTTGGGATATTTCTGTTAATTGAAATTGGTATGCTATATATTGATAAACTATATTTGTAATACTATATTTTATATAGTTATATAACTATACATCAATATAATTAAGTATACATCAGTATAATTATATAGTAATATATATGTAAATATTGGTAAACTATACGTTTCTATGACATTTCTATATTATTTGGTATTCAGTTATGCTCACAAGTCCATTGCTTTCTTTCCTTTTTTTTTTTTTTCTGAGACCAAATCTTGTTCTGTAGCCCAGATCTGGGGAGCAGTCTTGCGATTTCCGCTCACTGCAACCTCTGCCTCCCAGGTTCAAGCAATTCTCCTCTCTCAGCCTTCCAAGTAGCTGAGATTACAGGCGCGCACAACCATGCCCAGCTAATTTTTGTATTTTTAGTAGAGACGAGGTTTCACCATGTTGGCCAGGCCGGCCTCGAACTCCTGACCTCAGGTGATCTGCCTGCCTAGGCCTCTCAAAGTGCTAGGATTACAGGCGTGAGCCACCGCGCCGGGCCATGATAATTTAATTTCTACCCTACTTTATTTGATCATCCTCTAGTGTTTTACGTCAGGTAGAACATGATATCAGAGTGTCCATTAATGCCTGTGGTAGGTGCCATTGTACTTTCTTTCCTGGCATAAAAAGAAGTGAGTCTCTGTGTAGCTGTCCTGATAGGGGGTCAATTGTTTAAATCTAATTTAGTCATGAGGCAGATTCCTGTAATTTTATACTCCAATCAGGGTATCTACATTTAATCAAGGTCTTTAAAGATTTATTCATAACTGGTATCAGCCTCTGGGGTAATATTTGACACATCAGTGGAAACCGGTCAAAAACAAAATTATGGGCCGGGCGCGGTGGCTCAAGCCTGTAATCCCAGCACTTTGGGAGGCCGAGACGGGCGGATCACGAGGTCAGGAGATCGAGACCATCCTGGCTGACACTGTGAAACCCCGTCTCTACTAAAAACTACAAAAAACTAGCCGGGCGAGGTGGCGGGCGCCTGTAGTCCCAGCTACTCGGGAGGCTGAGGCAGGAGAATGGCGTGAACCCGGGAGGCGGAGCTTGCAGTGAGCTGAGATCCGGCCACTGCACTCCAGCCTGGGTGGCAGAGCGAGACTCCGTCTAAAAAAAAAAAAAAAAAAAAAAAAAAATTATGAAATTAAATGGGCCGGGCACGGTGGCTCAAGCCTGTAATCCCAGCACTTTGGGAGGCCGAGACGGGCGGATCACGAGGTCAGGAGATCCAGACCATCCTGGCTAACAGTGAAACCCCGTCTCTACTAAAAAATACAAAAAACTAGCCAGGCGAGGTGGTGGGCGCCTGTAGTCCCAGCTACTTGGGAGGCTGAGGCAGGAGAATGGCATAAACCCGGGACGCGGAGCTTGCAGTGAGCTGAGATCCGGCCACCGCACTCCAGCCTGGGTGACAGAGCAAGACTCTGTCTCAAAAAAAAAAAAAAAAAGAAAAAGAAATTAAATGTACCTGTGTAAAATATAGAGACAAGGTATAAAATAAAAATTAAATATGTATCTTCATTATTGGAAGAACTCTGCTAACTAGCTTTGGCAACAGAGCATGGTGGTTAATGTACTCTGAAATCAGCCCAGACAAGATCAGTCCCCATTCCACCCCAAACACGGTGTGAATTTACACAAATCATGTCATCTCTCTGTGCTTGAGTCCTCTTGGTCTTTATAATGGTGGTGCCTGGCTCAAGGGAACCTCCCATCTCAGCCCCCCACCCACTACCAGCTGCCTTTTAAATCTCGCTCATGCATCACGTTCCCTGCAGGATCTTGTGTGTCTGAAGACAAGTAGCAGCCTTTGGGAACTGACAGAACGGCTGCTGGGATGGGGCAATGGGAATGATGTTCTTATCGCAGACTACACTTAGAATCCTGGAGAATTTCTCTCTTATTTACCATTATCTGTTATTTTACATCACTGGGTGCAGGTTAAGGTCCACAGATTTGATTATCAGACACCTAATTGTAGCCAACACCTTATTCCTCCTCCCTAGAGGAGTCCCACAGACAATGGCAGCTTTTGGGTTTAGACATTTCCTGAATGATTCTGGAGGTAAATTTCTTTTTTGTGTCCACATAGTGGGCAGGGGAGTGTCCATTGGCTGCAGTGAGCCCAGATGGGATCTATCGGGCCACTGCCCTCTAGCCTGGGCGACAGAGAAATACTCTTTCAAACCAAAGAAAAGAAATAGTAAATAAATAAAGTAACAGATCTCTTCCACAAATGTGCTGGGACAACTAACTGGATAACCACAAGGAAAAGAATAATGTTGGATCCCTATCTCACACCATCAAAATTTTATTTTAAAATGTTAAAAGAAAATGAAGAAAAAAAGAGAGAGAGAGAGACGAAAGGAGCCCTGCGGGAGGGGGTGTTACTTTGTCGCCCAGGCTGGCCTGGATCCCCAGGCTCAGCAATCCTCCCGCCGCTGCTTCCTGAGTAGCTGGGACCTCAGGCTCCCGCCCCCGCGCCCGCATCTTTGCTGTGTTTATCCAGCAGGTCCTCCCTAGCTGACCTGAGCAGTCCGTCCTGCATCCCAGGCGATGGTCCTAGGGAAGTCTCTGAAGCTGAGCACAGGGTGGACTCTCCCTCCCGAGTGAATGGAGAATAGAAAGGGAGAGAATTTCTGTTCCGTTTTGTGGGCGGTCAGCATGAAATCGTACTTTCCGCCCAGGCCGGGCCTTGAATTTTACATTCTAGTTTGCATCCCCGTTTCAGACAATTCCAGGGCTTTTTAATCATGCCTCAGCCTTCCTGGCGGGTCTCGCCTCCAAAACCCGGAAACAGAGGTGCTGGGAACAAGGCTGAGAGGCGCACAGGTCCCGCCCCGGCCCCGCCCGCTGCGGGTTCTAAAGCGCAAGGTCTCTCCGCCTCGCGCCCCGCCCCTACCTCGCCCAGGCCCCGCCCACCTCCTCGCGGGTCCCGCCCAGGCCTGGCTTCTGTCCTGCGCGCGCAGATTAGCGCAGACCAGGAAGCGGATCTCGTGGAGTGACTCTCCCGCCGCGGCGCGTGAGTTTCGCCCTGTCTTGTATTAAGTCTGCATTTCCCAGGTTTCCGGCTCTTCTGTACCTGGGACTTGGGATCCCCACAAACCTGGAAATTCTCGCCCATCCTCCTTCACCCAGAGCAAATTGAGACATCCCCGTGTGAGGCCGGGGGTCGCTTCCTTTGGGTTTTAGGTCTCCCTGAGGCTGGTGCCGTCCCGGGTCTTTCTGCTATAGGGCAATGTATACACTTTCTAACGCGTAGTTTTCCTGCTTTAAACCTTTTTCTGACTCCTCCCGCCCCGCGCTTTTTAAAGTCCTCACCCGATAGGTGGATTCTCGCCCTCGTAGGCCCCTGGAGCGCAGCGCCGCTGCCCCAGTCCCGGGAAGGCCGCGTCCTCTGCCTTGTCCTGGGATCCTGTAGAACCCACCCTTGTCTTAAGGCGCCATCGCCGCTTCACCCCCGTCCTCGTGCGGGGCCCTGCTGCTCCACAGGTCTCCCCACCACAGTCACCGCTTCTCCTGAGCCCGCGTTGAGGAGGTGCCCGGGGCCTGTCCTGTGACACGGGGTGTTCTTGCCTGCCCAGCTCCAGCCCCTGGAAAATGTGCTCCACCGGGATGCAGGAGTCTTACTCCAAACCCTTCTGTGATTGTGTGGGCCAAAGGGATCAGGAGACAGAGAGAGCAATAGAAAACCTGAGACAGAAAAATGAGAAAGACCCACAACAGATGGCAAAGTAGAGGATGCTGAGGGATTTGCCAAGAGACAGCAAAAGTGAAAAGAAAACGATAGGAAAGCAGGAGGAGAAAAGCAACTGGAGAAATGTAGAGAAAAGCTAGATGTACAGAGAGATGAAGGACAGTAAGGTAGGGAGAGGGGCAGCAAAGAGGGAGGCTCATCAGGGTGAGGGAGAGGAGGAGGCATTTGGAGCCAGGGCAGACAGAGCAGAGTGGTGCTGGTGGCAAGGAGAACAGAAGGAGAACCACAGCAGGGAGGACACCTGGGGATCGAGGCTGCCAGAGAGTGGGGTCAGGGCGGTATAACAGGGAAGAGGGAATTTAATGGAGAGAGCAGAGGAGGCGCAGAGATTGTGTTCTGGGAAACTCAGGACTAGAGGGACTGATATGGGGGAGACAGAAGGGTGTTTATTTAAGGTAGGCACTGGCTCAGTGGATTTACATCTAAAAAGCTGAGCATTTCAACAAACACAGAGTGGGGTTTTTTGGTTTCAAAACTGCAGAATAAAAGCAGTTAATCATACATTGATAGGTCACGTAATCTATAGCATAGCGTAACTTGTGTCCTTCCATCGCTGGTGGCCTTGTAGCTGCATTGAAAGAAAAACAAAAACAGCTAAATACATATATTTGTCCTTTTTTTTTCTTCACTCTTGTTCTGGGAAGGTGGGGGGCTGTCTGGAGCTCGTTCCTTTGGCTTCGACTTTGCAAACAGCGTTATCTTATAACTGTCCTTGAAGTGAGCTTGCTAGGCAGAGGAGAACTGGTTCTTCTTTTCTTTTTAACCCTTGCCTTGCCCATTACTTTTCTTGGAGTGAATGAATGCATATTTATTTTTTAATTGTCTGCCTCAGTTTCCTCCCTTAGATGCTTGTTATAAATAAGATTTTAATAGAAAGCATCACTGTTACTGGGTTCTTCATGAAAGAGCAGGTTTTCTTCTTTAGGCACAGGCTGATATTCACATAGAGCTATTAGTTGAGTTGTAGTCTGCCTGGTTGCAATTGCTTCTATCGTTGATTGAATGTTCTTAACAAGGAGAGGTAAGAGGCAAGGGAGTATTAAACAAATTCTTAGTATGGCTAGAACCATTTCTATTAAGGTTTTGAATCTACTGAAGGAGGAAAACCAGCCTCTAAAGAGGGACTCAGAAGTCTACTTTGTCTAAGTGTGGACTGAAACATGGGCTAATTTTTAAATTCTGTCAGTTATTTCTATAAAAGCTTTCCTATTGTCATGGATTTCTAGGCAGCAATTAGTTAGATTAAACTTTCTACATACTCCTTCCTGGGCTAGGAGGTAGTCTAAAGCTAATCTATGTTGGTAGATGGCATTTCTCATTTTTGTGGCTTGCTGGGCCAGTAAGTCGATGCATTTGCTGTTTCATTAGTGATGATTTCACGTACTGCTTGCAACTTTGTGATGCAATTAGAATGTAAATTGGGATGCGGTAGCTTTATGACTTACCTTGTGCCCAGGTAGCTGGCCTAGAGTACTGAATTAGTCTTTCGGGGGCCAATTTGTGTCTTTCTAATCTTCTATTTTTATGTCTTCTCTTATGTCTATACCTCTTTTGTTTTTTTCTTTAATGTTATTGTAGACAGGATACCTTCAAGGTTCTCCCTGTTGCAGTGGGAGTGAGAAGAAACATGGTCTAATGGTTTCCAGTACACAAGCCCTTGTACACTTTCCTGGCAACTGTCCATAGTCGCGAGGCCCACAGATCTAATAGAGACTGGAGGGTGCTTGCCAGGTATTTGGAGCTTCAAGCTGATACTAGATGCGGTTTAGAGAAGAGAAACAGGAGAATGGATTTGGATGAGGTGATCTGGAGTCATCCTTGCCTTGCCACAAAGTTTTCTTTAGTGTTTTATTATAATACTGCTGTCTTAAACAAGTTAATTCTTCTACTGAGTCTTAAAAGCTTTTCTTTAGCGAACAGCACAGTATCTCCTGATAATGGAAGTTTTTAAGAGTGAGGCGCTTGAACATGTCAGCATTGGTTCGGGGGAAGAGTCAGAGTTAAATTATCTTGTGACATTAACTCTTTTGCTTCTTAAGGCCACTGGTCTCCTATGTTAGTCCTTCTACAAACAACGTGAGGAAATGCTTAAGCTGCTAGCAATGTTTTCAGCTACCCGAGCAAACAGGTTTTTAGCTAAAAGAGGAGACTGTGGTAACTTCTGGTCTACGTGCTTATGGAATGATTTGAAGACTCGGAATCATTGGTGTGTAGAGATATGTATGGGGTAACCTGCAGTCCACATCGGTAAGTCTGGCTTTAGAATGGTGCAGTTTACAGGACGACAGGTTTTTGTTTCACAATCTGGTTTTGCCGGCATTTCGGTAAGCATAATTGGCTTTTGTTGTGTGCTGGGGTGCCACGATATGCAATACTCACCATCTTTTTCTGGTGTCCCAGGGGAACAAGGTGGCATGCATATGTATTTATAGTCATTTCTCTAGTATCTCTGTACAGGTGGGTTACCACAGATGGGTGAGTCTAGGTCTGCTGCTGGACAAGCATCAAAATACAGAGAAATAGGCCCTCGGTAAAAGGGAGGGACCTTGGTTTGGTTTAAGAGGGGACTTTCTTTTGACCTTGCATGAATTTTAAACTATTCACCAGGTGAAAACTTGAGGTTGTAACATACATCAGGTTGGTTATTTCCTGGTCACAAATTGAGTAATTGAGTGGGTGGTCTGGTTATAAGTAAAAGTCTTTTTTTTTTTTTTTTTTTAAAGATGGAGTTTTGCTCTTGCCTGACTTGGTGGCTCATCCCTGTGATCCCAGCTACTCAGGAAGCTGAGGTAGGAGGATCGCTTGAGCCCAGGAGCTATAAGGTATTAAGTGCATGCTTCCCTCAAGGCCCTCTGGTCCCTTCTGGACTAATGTTGAAAGATGGGATGGATTGGCATGGAACTGTTGGGGTGGCCAGACCCAACACCAGGCCGCAGGGGCTACGAAGTCCGGTGGAGTCAAAGGAATGAGAAAAGACAAGTTAAGGATGCATAAGGTGGGTCCAGGGGGCCAACGCTAGTATGGAGGCTACAAAAGACCCGAACTCTGGAAGCCCACACTATTTATTCGTGGTCAAACAAAGAAGCAGGTGGTACGACTGTGGGGGTTGAAAGGAAGTGGTGCATCCAGCACATGATCTACAGGTGTGTGGTTTAGCATTTATATGGAACATGTTCTGCTACTTGAGATCATGGGGAACATGTTATTCTAGTTTAAGATACAACCGTTTTCTGAGCCTGGAAGTGCTAAAAGCAAGGAACCAGCAAGTCTAGGCACATTCCAGAGGCCATGAGGCATTTTATTTCCTGAGCCCTGGATTCCATCCAAGCCATGAGGGGTTTGTGGGGAAAAGAATGAGAGATCAGACTGTGGCTGTGTCTATGTAGAAAGAAGAAGACATAAGAAACTCCATTTTTTTCTGTGCTAAGAAAAATTCTTCTGCCTTGAGATGCCATTAATCTGTAACCGTAGCCCCAACCCTGTGCTCACAGAAACATGTGCTGTGTTGACTCAAGGTTTAATGGATTTAGGGCTGTGCAGGATGTGCTTTGTTAAAAATGTGTTTGCAAGTAGTATGCTTGGTAAAAGTCATCGCCATTCTCCAGTCTCAAATACCCAGGGACGCAATGCACTGCAGAAGGCTGCAGGCACCTCTGCCCAAGAAAGCCTGTGTATTGTCCAAGGTTTCCCCCCACTGAGACAGCCTGAGATATGGCCTCATGGGAAGGGAAAGACCTGACCGTCCCCCAGCCCGACACCCATAAAGGTTCTTTGCTGAGGAGGATTAGTGAAAGAGGGAGGTCTCTTTGCAGTTGAGATAAGAGGAAGGCATCTATCTCCTGGTCGTCCTGGAATGGAATGTCTCAGTGTAAAACCCAATGGTACATTCCATTTTCTGAGATGGGAGAAAACCACCTTATGGCTGGAGGTGAGACATGCTGGCGGCAATACTGCTCTTTACTGCATGGAGATGTTTGTGTAAAGTCAAACACAAATCTAGCCCACGTGCACATTAAGGCACAGCACTTTCCTTAAATTTATTTATGACACATAGACCTTTGTTCACGTTTTCCTGCTGACCCTCTCCCCACCATTACCCTGTAGTCCTGCCACATCCCCCTCCCTGAGATAGTAGAGATAGTGATGAGTAAATACTGAGGGAACTCAGAGACCAGTGCTGGCGCAGCTCCTCCGAACGCTGAGTGCCGGTCCCCTGGGCCCCCTGTTCTTTCTTTTTACTTTGTCTCTGTGTCTTATTTCTTTTCTCAGTCTCTCATCCCACCAGATGAGAAATACCCACAGGTGTGGAGGGGCCGGCCCCCTTCAGGGTTTTCTGCCTTGGGCTTAGATTGTAATGCGGAGGGCAGCCTTCCACCCTTTGGCACAGAGCTTGGAGTTCCAAAGGCCACAGGGGGTTTTAGACCCTGGACTCCTTCATGTTCCAAGACTCTTTTTATATTATGTCAGACTAGCAAGCCCTGCCTCAGCTTTTCTCCAACACTCAGCTTTTCCCCAACATGGAACGCTATTGTAAAAGCACCCATGTATTCTTTTTTCTTTTCTTTTCTTTTTCTTTTTTTTTCAGCTGGAGTTTCCTTCTTCTTGCACAGGGTGGAGTGCAATGGTGTGATCTCGGCTCACATGGAACCTGGCCACCCATGTATTCTTGGTTGAAAAAATTTGCTTATGCCGGGCGCGGTGGCTCAAGCCTGTAATCCCAGCACTTTGGGAGGCCGAGACGGGCGGATCACGAGGTCGGGAGATCGAGACCATCCTGGTTAACACGGTGAAACCCCGTCTCTACTAAAAAATACAAAAAACTAGCCGGGCGAGGTGGTGGGCGCCTGTAGTCCCAGCTACTCGGGAGGCTGAGGCAGGAGAATGGCGTGAACCCGGGAGGCGGAGCTTGCAGTGAGCTGAGATCCGGCCACTGCACTCCAGCCTGGACCACAGAGCGAGACTCCGTCTCAAAAAAAAAAAAAAAAAAGAAAAAATTTGCTTATGTCTTAGTTCCACAGATGACCCTCTTTCCCTGTTTTCAAGGTCAATAGCTGTGTATTCGCACTTCTGCATTTTATAAACGTTACTGTGCTTTTCTTGTAAGGCAAAATTAAATGTTGGGAATCAGTGGCATCAGAACCTTGTAAAGAAGTTTCTTTGGCCCAGGCATGTGAAAGATGCTTCTCTAATTTTCAAAGATGGGGTGATAAAGACCAACCCTTCCCATTCGCCCTTCCAGGCCCCATGTAAGAATTCAGGCACACCTCACTCATCTATCACATGAGAAACGTGTTTTTTTTTTTTTTTTTTTTTTTTGAGACAGAGTCTCTGTTATCTAGGCTGTGAGTGCAGTCTGATGATCTAGGCTCACTGCAACCTCTGTTTCCTGGGTTCAAGTGATTTTTGTGCCTCAGCATCCCAAGTAGCTGAGATTACAGGAGTGTGCCACCACACCCGGCTAATTATTATATTTTTGTTTTATTTTGTTTTTGAGTCTTACATTGTCACCCTAGACTGAAGTGCAGTGGCATGATCTCGGCTCAGTGCAACTGCCACCTCCTGGGTTCAAGCGATTCTCCTGCCCCTGCCTCCTGAGTAGCTGGGATTACAGACACCCACCAAGCCCACTTACTTTTTTTAGTTTTAGTAGAGATGGGGTTTCACCATGTTGGCCAGACTGGTCTCAAACTTCTTTTTTTTGAGACAGAGTCTCGCTCTGTTGCCCAGGCTGGAGTGCAGTGGCCGGATCTCAGCTCACTGCAAGCTCCGCCTCCCAGGCTTACGCCATTCTTCTGCCTCAGCCTCCCGAGTAGCTGTGACTACAGGCGCCTGCCACCTCGCCTGGCTAGTTTTTTGTATTTTTTTTTAGTAGAGACGGGGTTTCAACATGTTACCAGGATGGTCTCGATCTCCTGACCTCGTGATCCGCCCATCACGGCCTCCCAAAGTGCTGGGATTACAGGCTTGAGCCACCGCGCCCGGCCTGGTCTCAAACTTCTGACCTCAAGTAATCCACCCTCCTTGACCTTCCAGAGTGCTAGTATTACAGACATGAGCCACCGTGCCTGGCTCAGTTTTTATTTTTAGTAGAGACAGGGTGTCACTGTGTTGGCCAGGCTGGTCTTGAACTCCTGAGCCCAAGTGATCCTCACACCTCTGCCTCCTAAGTAGCTGGGACCACGGACACACATGTGCACAACCATGCCTGGCTAAGTTTTTGTATTTTTGATAGCGATGGGGTTTCACCATGTTACCCAGGTTGGTCTCAAACTCCTGAGTTCAAAAGATCTATCTGCCTCAGCCTCCCAGAGTACTGGGATGACAGGCATGAGTTACCACACCTAGCATCTGCATGGGGTTTGGTCAGGGCTGGGTCTGGGGACCCAGGGCTGGGTCAGGCAGCAGAGCTCATTCCAGCCCAGCTCCCCACTGCTGCAGCATATGTGGGGGCTCCTTCAGGAGAGAAGCGGGAGTTTTCCTGTAGGAGTTTATCATCCCTGGTGCGGTGGGCAGCACAGGGGACCATATTTCCCAGGGTGAGGTCTCCTTTGTATGTTTCATTGCGTTACAGGGAGGGGGTTTCTTGATTCTGAGCAATAAACAACATGTTTCTAACATTCAGGATTGACTTCTAAACACTCTTGGTATGTGAGGAAGAAACCTGGAAGAGGAAGAGGAAAGCAAAGGAGTCAGGGATGGCTCTTCCTCAGGTGAGATGATATTTCGGTGGATTGTTCTGTCTCCTTTCAGAAACGCTGGGCCTTGGAGTTGGGAATCTTCTCTGAGTCTGAAGCGTCCTGCCTGACAGGTTTGCTCACCCTCACCCATGCCTTCCCTCAGTCTCTCTCATCTCACTTAGATTCCGTCTCTTGTGACCCAGTGACATGAACTTGGGAAGAGGCGGCACTGGGCATGGGCCTGGGAAGGGCTCACACCAGACATGGATGGAGACGGGGTGAGGGTCCCGTGGTGTTAGTGCTGTTGGGCAGCAGGGATTGTTCAGGGGCCACATCTGGATGCACTGTCAGGTCTCTGTGGACCAGGATTAGAGCAGCTGCCACTGGAAGTCACGTATTCATGTGCACAACATACATGGTAAATTCTAGAAAAGGAGATCAATACAGAGAAATGTTTTCTGCCTGATTTTTTACTACACTTTTAGGTAATTGAGTGAGTTACTGTGTTTCTGACTCCAAAAATCTTACTAATTAGAATGAAAAGTTTGTACACAGACACGAATGATACAAGGTGTTTTATTCCATCATTATTTTAAGAATATGAAGTCAACCTAAATAATAGGAGATTCATTAAACCATTCTTAGCACATTAAGCTCATGGAGACTGTGATGTTACTATGGAGAGGCTTGTGAAACAGGTGTTTTCAGTAAAAATGGTTACAATTTTTATTATCATTATTATTATTATATTATGATAATGTTATTATATTATGATAATGTTATTATATTTCAAATATACGTCGTCTTGCTCTATCGCCCAGGCTGAAGTGCAGTGACATGATTTTGGCTCACGGCCACCTCCACCTTCGAGGTTCGAGCAGTTCTCCTGCCTCAACCTCCCGAGTAGCTGGGATTATAAGCACACGTCACCATGCCCAGCTAATTTTGTTGTATTTTTATTAGTGATGGGTATCACTATGTTGGCCAGGCTGGTCTCAAACTGCTGACCTCAGGTGATCTGCCCACCTCAGCCTCCTGGAGTGCTGGGATTACAGGTGCAAGCCACAGTGCCCAGCCCCAACAATTATTATTAAATATATATTTTTTCTATTTAAACATCACATGATGAGTATATTTTTTTTGTGGTAAAACTCCAAGCAAAGCTGCAGCTTAGACCCTTGGCCATAAGGCATCTCTGTTCCCAGTCACGTCCTCCACCCTCCTTCCAGCCTCACTGGGGAGCCACTACTGTCAGTTTTGTGCCAGGCATCAGAGCAAGTCTTGTACACGTGTATTTCTGCATCATTATGAGACTTTAGAAAAAATTCTACAATAAATTTTTTAAAAAAAGTTTTTTACAAAGATTAGCTGGGCATGGCGGCACGTGCCTATAATCCAAGCTACTCAGGAAGCTGAGGCAGGAGAATCGCTTGAACCTGGGAGGTGCACGTTGCAGTAGACATTGCAGTAGGACATTGCAGAGATTGTGCTACTGCACTCCAGCCTGGGCACAGAGCAAGACTCCGTCTCAAAAAAAAAAAGAAAAAAAGTTTTTATATTTCTGTTTTCACTTTCGATTTGGGGCTACATGTGAAGGTCTGTTACACAGGTAAACTAGTGTCATCGGGGTTTGTTGTACAGATTATTTCTTCACTCTGGTGTTAAGCCCCATACCCAAAAGTTATTTTTAATTAATTTATTTTTTTGAGACTGAGTTTTGCTCTTGTTGCCCAGGCTGGAGTATAATGGCATGATCTCAACTCGCTGCAACCTCTGCCTCCCAGGTTCAAGCAATTCATCTGCCTCAGCTTCCCCAGTAGCTGAGATTACAGAGGCCTTCTACCATGCCTTGCTAATTTTTGTATTTTTAGTAGAGACAGGTTTCACCATGTTGGGCCAGGCTGATCTTGAACTCCTGACAGGTGATCCACCTGCCTCGGCCTCCCAAAGTGGTGGGATTACAGGCATGAGCCGCCGCGTCTGGCCCCCAATAGTTATTTTTTCTGCCGCCTCCTTCCTCTCCACCCTCCACCCTCAAGTAGACCCCAGAGTCTGTTGTTTTCTTCTTTGTGTTTTAGTAAATATTGTACTTTGATATTTGATTCTGCTGGTTGTGAATTCACATGTTGTCCTGTTAGTAAACATGGCTAGCTTGCTCTTTGCCATCTGCATTGGAAACTGGCTGAACGAAAACATGTGGGTCCTTTGCGATTTTTCCCTGTATAAAGAGTGCCATAGTGGCTGCCTCTGCACACGCCTGCATTCCTACAGATATCTGAACATTCCTCCAGGTCAGGCAGGTGAAAGGATGATTGCTTCCTCTAGGATGGGGCATTTTCTGTTTTCTTAGATCCCACAAGATTCCCCCCCCCGCCGCCCCCAATTGCCGAAGTGTCCTTTTCCAGCAAGATGAGATTCCTCTTCAGTTAAACAAAACTTGCTACTTTTTATATTTTTAAAGCCTTTATATATATAAACACACACACACGTACACATATACATATACACACGCAAATGTATATATTTTGAACAACTTTTACAGTTTGAAAATCTGGGGAAAGTGACAACCCTTAGTATTAACATCTAGTTTTTTGTGAGTCTGTGTAGGCTTCATTATTTTGTTTTATATATATATAACCTATATTATACATATATAACATATTATATATAATGGATATTTATATATTTGTTATATATGACAAATATTTATATTTGTTATGTATATATAATATACATTATATCTAACAAATATATTATTTATATATTTGTTATATATACATATATATTATATATATTATATACATATATAAAATGAATTTTCATACTTTGAGTAATCTAGTTTTCATGTATTTTATTTTGAGACTGGGTCTCACTGTGTTGCCCAGGCTGGAGCACAGTGGCATGATCTTAGCTCACTGCAACTTCCACCCTCAGGCTCAAACCACCTTCCTACCTCAGGCTCCCCAGTAGCTGGAACTACAGGTGCCTGCCACCATGCCTGGCTGATTTTTTTTTTTTTTTTTTTTGAGATGGAGTCTCTGTTCCCCAAGCTGGAGTGCAGTGGTGTGATTTTGGATCATTGCAACATCTACCTCCCAGGATCAAGCAATTCTGCTGTGTCAGCCTCCCAGGGAGCTGGGATAACAGGCATGTGCCACTGTGCCCAGCCAGATACTAGTTTCTGATCTTTCATTGTGAATGTTGTCATCTCTGAAGACATCACCCATACTCTGTCTCATCTAGATACTGAATGTCACTTGGTGTGTCAATAAAAGTTTCTTGGCCGGGCACGGTGGATCACGCCTGTAATTCCAGCACTTTGAGAGGCGGAGTCAGGTGGATCACGAGGTCAGGGATTTGAGACCAACCTGGCCAATGTGGTGAAACCCCATTTCTGCTAAAAATACAAAAGTTAACTGGTCCTGGTGGCGTGTGCCTGTAATTTCAGCTACTCAGGAGGCTAAGGCAGGAGAATCGTTTGATCCTGGGAGGTGGAGGTTGCAGTGAGAGGAGACTGCACCATTGCACTCCAGCCTGAGTGACAGACCGAGACTCCACCTCAAAAAAAAAATAAAAGTTTAGTAAAACACAACTGGGAGGACAAAGTGTGGTGAGAAATCCCTTACGCAGATTTGTTAGAATATTCACTGCATTTAAATCCATGCTTTCACCTTTCTTTCTTCTCATTTTCTGTAAAGATAAGAATTCCGCCCATAACCATTTGGTTAAAATTTGTTTTCCTTTCAGGGTCTATTGACATTCAGGGACGTGGCCATAGAATTCTCTCAAGAGGAGTGGAAATGCCTGGACCCTGCTCAGAGGACTCTGTACAGGGACGTGATGGTGGAGAATTATAGGAACCTGGTCTCCCTGGGTGAGGATAATTTCCTTCCAGAAGTGGGGATGTCCCCTTGCGTATCTTTGTATTTTGTCTTTTTTTTAGATACAAAGTCTTGCTCTGTCCCCCCAGGGTGGAGTGAAGTGGTGGGATCATAGCTCACTGCAGTCTTGAATTCCTGGGCTCAGGTGATTGTCCCACCTCAGCCTTCACCAGTAGCTGGTACAGGTGTATGCCACCATGTTGGGCAAACTTTTAGTTGTTTTTTTTCCAGACGGGGTCTTCCTGTGTTGTTGAAATCCGTCTTGATCTCCTGAGCTCAAGAAATCCTCAGTCTCCCGAGTAGCTGGGATTACAGGCGCCAAACCCCATACCTAATTATGGGCTTTTATTTTTAAGATTTTTGCATACGTGCAGCCGGGTGTGGTGGCTCATGCCTGTAATCTCAGCATTTTGGGAGGCCGAGGTGGGCGGATCACGAGGTCAGGAGATCAAGACCAGCTTGGCCAACATGGTAAAACCTGGTCTCTACTAAAAATACAAAAATTAGCCGTGTGTGGTGGCACTGGCCTGTAAAGCCAGCTACTTAGGAGGCTGAGGCAGGAGAATTGCATGAACCTAGGAATCAGTTTGCAGTGAGCCAAGATCTCCAGTGCACTGCAGCCTGGCGACAAGTGAGACTCCGTCTCAAAAAAATAAATAAAATAAAATAAAATATTTGCATATGTGTGTCCTTAAGGCTAATATGAGTCTATGAGTTTCTTGTAGACAACACATAGTTGGTTCCTGTTCATTGAGCCAGACTTTGCCTCCTGAGTGCAGAGTTAAATACTTACAGCTGAAGTATTACTGATGGAGAAGACCTTACCTTTGTGATTTTGTTACATATTATCTGTATTTCTTGTAGGTTTTTTTGGTTCTTCATTTCTCATTTCCTACTTTTTGTGTTTAATTGCTTTTTTGTGTAGACTTGCTTTGACTCCCTTCTTATTTCCTTTTTGTTTGTTTATTTATGATGGAGTCTCACTCTGTCACCAAGGCTACAGTTCAGCGGTACGGTCTTGGCTCACCACAGTGAGCTCCGCCTCTCGGGCTCAAACGATCCTTGTGCCCCAGTGACTCACCCCTATAATCCCAGCACTTTGGGAGGCCGAGACGGGCGGATCACAAGGTCAGGAGATCGAGACCATCCTGGCTAACACGGTGAAACTCCGTCTCTACTAAAAAATACAAAAAACTAGCCGGACGAGGTGGCGGGCGCCTGTAGTCCCAGCTACTTGGGAGGCTGAGGCAGGAGAATGGCGTAAACCCGGGAGGCGGAGCTTGCAGTGAGCTGAGATCCGGCCACTGCACTCCAGCCTGGGCGACAAAGCGAGACTCTGTCTCAAAAAAAAAACCAGCCTGGCTAACATGGCGAAACTCCGTCTCTACTAAAATACAAAAATTGGCTGGACACTGTGGTGGGCGCCTATAATCCTGCTACTCAAGAGTCTAACCCAGGAGAGTAACTTGAACCCGGGAGGTAGAGGTTGCAGTGAGCCGAGATTGCGCCACTGCACTCCAGCCTGGATGACAGCACGAGCCTCTGTCTCAAAGAAGAAAAAAAAAAAAATCCATAACCTGCAAAAACTACTTTTTCTCTACTAGACCTATGTTTATGTCAGAATTATTTCTGTGTATGTTGCATTTTCATTAACATATATGTACCGTGTTTTTTCATGCTTTTTTCTTCTAAACAACAGAAAAAAAGTTGAATTATGAAGAAAAGGTATACTTACACCAGTTTGTGTATCTGTCCTTTTATTTTCCTATTCATTTATTTATTTGTTGATGAGATGAAGTTTTGTTCTTATCGCCCAGGCTGGGGTGTAATGGCACAATCTCGGGTCACTCCAACCTCCAACTCCTGGGTTCAGGTGATTCTCCTGCCTCAGTATCCCATGTAGCTGGCATTACAGGCGTGTGCCACCATGCCTGGCTAATTTTGTTTTTTTTTTTTGAGACGGAGTCTTGCTCTGTCGACCAGGCTGGATCGCAGTGGCGCGATCTCAGCTCCACGCCATTCTCCTGCCTTAGCCTCCCAAGTAGCTGGGACTACAGGCACCCGCCACTACACCCGGCTAATTTTTTGTATTTTTAGTGGAGACGAGGTTTTGCCGTGTTAACCAGAATGGTCTCGATCTCCTGACCACATGATCCACCCGCCTTGGCCTCCCAAAGTGCTGGGATTACAGGCATGAACCACCGCGCCCAGCCATAATTTTGTATTTTAATAGACACAGGGTTTCTCCTTTTTGGTCAGGCTGGTCTGGAGCCCCCGCCCTCGAGTGATCCACCAACCTCGGCCTCCTAAACTGCTGGGATTACAGGTGTGAACCACCGTGCCTGGCCTCTCTGTCTTTTTATTTACCTTTACTGGAAAACTTTATATATGTTTGTGGGTTGGAGTTGCTCTTTGGACTTCTTTCATTTCTTTCTTTCTTTTTTTTTTTTTTTAAGACAGAGTCTTGGTCTGTCACCCAGGCCGGAGTGTGGTGGTACGATCTTGGCCAACTGCAACCTCTGCCTCTCGGGTTCAAGTGATTCTGCTGCTTCAGTCTCCCAAGTAGCTGGGACTACAGGCACATGACACCACACCCGGCTAATTTTTTCTTTTTTACTTTTTTGTAGAAATGGGGTTTCACTGTGTGAGCCAGGATGGTCTCAATCTCCTGACCTCCTGATCCTCCTGTGTCAGCCTCCCAAAATGCTGGGATTACAGGTGTGAACCACCATGCCTGGCCAGCCTCAAAGTTTTTTTTTTTTTTTTTTTTTTTTTTTTTTTTTTTTTTTTTTTTGAGACGGAGTCTCGCTCTGCCGCCCAGGCTGGAGTGCAGTGGCCGGATCTCAGCTCACTGCAAGCTCCGCCTCCCGGGTTTACGCCATTCTCCTGCCTCAGCCTCCCCAGTAGCTAGGACTACAGGCGCCCGCCACCTCGCCCGGCTAGTTTTTTTTTTTGTATTTTTTAGTAGAGACGGGGTTTCACCATGTTAGCCAGGATGGTCTCGATCTCCCGACCTCGTGATCCGCCCGTCTCGGCCTCCCAAAGTGCTGGGATTACAGGCTTGAGCCACCGCGCCCGGCCGCCTCAAAGTTTTTAAAACATGTTATTGCTATAGATGCCTTCAAGCATTGGAAGATTTATAGTACAGGCTCTAAACTTCCTTTGTTTAATCAGATTTGTCAGTCTTCGGTGATATTGATGATGAGATGCTCCTGTTCCTGTCTCAGTCATTTCACTGTCCTGTCACAAGTAGCTTAGACTGGCCAGCCGAGGTGACTCATGCCTCTAATCCCAGCAGTTCGGGGTGTCAAGGTGGGCGGATCACTGGAAATCACGAGTTTGAGACCAGTCTGGCCAACATGATCAAACCTCGAATCTACTAAATACAAGAAATTGGCCGGGTGCGGTGGCTCAAACCTGTAATCCCAGCACTTTGGGAGGCTGAGAGGGGCAGATCACCTGAGTTTAGGGGTTCGAGGCCAGCCTGGCCAACATGGTGAAACCCCGTTGCTACCAAAAATACAAAAATTAGCTGGGCATGGTGGCGCATGGCTGTTATCCCAAGTACTTGAGAGGCTGAGGCAGGAGAATCACTTGAACCCGGGAGGTGGAGGTTGCAGTGAGCCAAGATTGCCCCACTGCACTCCAGTCCAGGTGACAAAGTGAGACTCCGGGCTGAGGTGGGAGAATCTCTTGAGGCAGGAGAATCCTGCCACTACACTCCAGGCTGGGTGACAGAGCATGACTCGGTCTCAAAAACAAACAGGAAAAGAAACAGCTTAAACTAGGAGGCTTCAGACATAGAAATTTATTTCTCATGAATTTGGAAAGTGAAAAATCCAAGAGCAAGGTGCCAGCCAAATTGGTTGCTGGTGAGAGCCTTCTTCATGGTTTAGTCCAGCCATCTTCCTGCCGTGTCCTGACACGGGGGAAAGAGGAACAGAAAACGAGCTCTTTAATATCTCTTCTTATAAAAGCACAAGTCCTATTCATGAGTAGTCAACACCCATGACGAAATTCTCTCAAAGGCCCCATCTGCTGGAAAATCCTATTGGAGAATAAGAACTCTGAAAATGGCTTTTGGCCAAGAAGAACATTAATACCAGGGAGCCTGCATCATATTTTTTATGTTTTTATTGTGCAATTTGATTTATAAAATGTTTTCTCTGATCTCAGTTTAAACATTTTCCCAGCACACATTCTATGTTTTATATTTTGTGCATAGTGAACTAGATAATTAAGGCCAACAATGCATATATATATAGAATTGCTGTATTGCCTGGCTGTTTCATAAATATAGTTGTGACATGGTAATTGCACCCTCTGACAGTGTTAGTCATTCTTTTTTTTTTTTTTTTTTTTTGAGATGAAGTCTCACCCTGTCACTCAGGCTGGAGTGCAATGGTGCGATCTCGGCTCACTACAACCTCCACTTCCCGTGTTCAAATGATTCTCCTGCCTCAGCCTCCCAAGTAGCTGAGATTACAGGCACCCACCACCACGACCAGCTAATTTTTTTGTATTTTTAGTAGAGTTGGGATTTCACCATGTTAGCCAGGCTACTCTCGAACTCCTGACTTCATGATCTGCCCGCCTCAGCCTCCCAAAGTGCTGGCATTACAGACCTGAGCCACCGTGCCCGACCGTTAGTCAATTGTTATTCCTTATAATGCTGTGTAGTTTTTTGACCTCATAAATCAGAAGGTAGTGATCTTAACATGTATTTCAGTTCTTATATTGTGTGCTCATTGTAAGTAGAAGTTTGGCATTTTTCTTAACAGGGAATTGTTTAGAATTTTGCAGTTTGTATAAATCTACTTATTATTTGCTTGCTGGTTTTATGGATTACAATATTTTACTAATTAAATTTTATGACCGTACATAAGGCTTTTCAGTATCGGTATACAATATAACTGATACAGTCCACTAGTTAATGTCACAAAGTGCCACTGGACACTGTGGCTCACGCATACCATCCCAGGACTTTGGGAGGCTGAGGCAGGTGGATCACTTGAGGTCAAAAGTTCGAGGCCAGCCTGGCCAAATGTTGAAACCTTATGTCCACTAAAAATACAAAAATTAGCCAAGCATGGTGGTGTGTGCCTTGAACCTAAAAGGTGGAGGTTGCAGTGAGCCAAGATCAGGCAGCATTGAACTCCAGCCCATTGTGACACAGCAAACATTTGTCTCAAAAATATAAAAACTAAAAAAAAATTTCAAATGTCACGACATGCATTTTCTGCATGGATTTAGGTAATTTTATGACAGTTATTCAGAAAAACATTGTATTTTTTTTTTTTTTTTTTTTTTGAGACGGAGTCTTGCTCTGTCGCCCAGGCTGGAGTGCAGTGGCCGGATCTCAGCTCACTGCAAGCTCCATCTCCCGGGTTTACGCCATTCTCCTGCCTCAGCCTCCCGAGTAGCCGGGACTACAGAAAAACATTGTATTAACTTTTTTTTTGAGACGGAGTCTCACTTTGTCTCCCAGACTGAAGTACAGTGGTGCAATCTCAGCTCACTGCAACCTCTACCTCTTGGGTTCAAACGATTCTTGTGCCTCAGCCTCCCAAGTAGCTGGGACTACAGACGTGGGCCATCACACCTGGCGAAATTTTGTAATCTTTTCTTATCTTCTCAGTGCTATGATTGTTTGACAACATAGAATTGCCATTGATTTTGGTTATCCTTATATGAGGTTGTTGTGGATTATTTACCAATATAGTATATCATGTGGTCCTTTAGCATTTTTTTGTATACAGTAAATATGCCGTAAATATGAAGAATATATACTTTTCATTGATGTGACAGTGATGTGTTTTGCAAACTGTTAGACACTTTAGGGTCACAATGGAAAAATATTTCTTACTTTAGGCTACACATGTTTGTGCCCTGTCAGTGTTTTGTCATGATATTGGAAATAGGCTTCCGTAAAAATAATCTGAAGCACATGTAATTGCCCTTTATTTGTTAAAAAATCATACGCTTTTCTGTTCCTAAACTTTGAGGGTCATGTTTGGAAAGTTTAAAATAAGTATTGTTTTTTGTGTCGTATTTACACATTTCAGCATTATTTGCCATCTGTACTTAATTTGAAACCTTTTGGTGTTTGTGTTTTGTAGATATCTCTTCCAAATGCAAGATGAAGGAGTTCTTGTCAACAGCGCAAAGCAATAGAGAAGTGTTCCACACAGGGACATTGCAAAGACATGAAAGTCATCAAATTGGAGATTATTGCTTCCAGGATGTTGATAAAGATATTCATGACTTAGAGTTTCAGTGGCAAGAAGATGAAAGAAATGGCCATGAAGCACCCATGACAAAAATAAAAAAGTTGACAGGTAGTACAGACCGATATGATCAAAGACATGCTGGAAACAAGCCTATTAAAGATCAGCTTGGATTAAGCTTTCATTCACATTTGCCTGAACTACATATATTTCACACCGAAGAGAAAATTGATAATCAACTTGAGAGGTCTGTCAATGATGCTTCCTCAGTTTCAACAACCCAAAGAAATTGTTGTAGGCCCAAAACCCATATATCTAATAACTATGGGAATAATTTCCAGAATTCTTCATTATTTACACAGAAACAGGAAGTACATATGAGAGAAAAATCTTTCCAATGTGATGAGAGTGGCAAAGCCTTTAGTAATAGATCACTCTTAAGGAAACATCAGATAATCCATTTAGGAGAGAAACAATATAAATGTGATATATGTGGCAAGCTCTTTAATCAGAAACAATACCTTGTAGACCATCGTAGATGTCACACTGGTGAGAAACGTTACAGTTGTAATGAGTGTGACAAGACCTTCAGTCAGACGTCATCCCTTACATACCATCGTAGACTTCATACTGGAGAGAAACCTTACAATTGTGAAGAATGTGACAAAGCTTTCCATTTCAAATCAAACCTTGAAAGACATAGGAGAATTCATACTGAAGAGAAACCATATGAGTGTAATGAGTGTGGCAAGACATTTAGGCAGAAGTCAATCCTTACATGCCATCGTAGACTTCATACTAAAGAGAAACCATACAAGTGTAATGAGTGTGGCAAGACATTTAGGCAGAAGTCATCCCTTACATGCCATCATAGACTTCATACTGGAGAGAAACCTTATAAGTGTAATGAGTGTGGCAAGAACTTTAGGCACAAGTCATCTCTTACATGCCATCGTAGACTTCATACTGGAGAGAAACCTTACAAATGTGAAGAATGTGACAGAGCTTACAGTTTCAAATCAAACCTTGAAATACATCAGAAACTTCATACTGAAGACAATCCTTACAAGTGTAATGAGTGTGGCAAGACCTTTAGCCGAACGTCATCCCTTACATGCCATCGTAGACGTCATACTGGAGAGAAACCTTACAAATGTGAAGAATGTGACAAAGCATTCCGTTTCAAATCAAATCTTGAAAGACATAGGAGAATTCATACTGGAGAGAAACCATACAAGTGTAATGAGTGTGGCAAGACCTTTAGTCGGAAGTCATACCTTACATGCCATCGTAGACTTCATACTGGAGAGAAACCCTACAAGTGTAATGAGTGTGGCAAGACATTTAGTCACAAGTCATCCCTCACATGCCATCGTAGACTTCATTCTGCAGAGAAACCTTACAAGTGTAATGAGTGCGGCAAGACCTTCAATCAGCAGTTAACCCTTAGACACCATCGTAGACTTCATACTGGAGAGAAACCTTACAAATGTGAAGAATGTGACAAAGCTTACAGTTTCAAATCAAACCTTGAAATCCAACAGAAAATTCATACTGAAGAGAATCCTTACAAGTGTAATGAATGTGGCAAGACCTTCAGCCGGACGTCATCCCTTACATGCCATCGTAGACTTCATACTGGAGAGAAACCTTACAAATGTGAAGAATGTGACAAAGCTTTCCGTGTGAAATCAAACCTTGAAGGACATAGGAGAATTCATACTGGAGAGAAACCATACAAGTGTAATGAGTGTGGCAAGACTTTTAGTCGGAAGTCATATTTTACATGCCATCATAGACTTCATACTGGAGAGAAACCTTACAAGTGTAACGAATGTGACAAGAGCTTTAGTCAGAAGTCATCCCTTATATGCCATCGTAGACTTCATACTGGAGAGAAACCTTACAAGTGTAATGAATGTGACAAGACCTTTAGTCAGAAGTCAAACCTTACTTGCCATCGTAGACTTCATACTGGAGAGAAACCTTACAAATGTAATGAGTGTGGCAAGAACTTTAGTCAGAAATCATACCTTACATGCCATCGTAGACTTCATACTGGAGAAAAACCTTACAAGTGTAATGAATGTGGTGAGGTTTTTAATCAACAAGCACACCTTGCAGGTCATCATAGAATTCACACTGGAGAGAAGACTTAGAAATGTGAAGCATGTGACAAAGTTTACAGTCGCAAATCAAGCCTTGAAAGACAGGAGAATTCATACTGTAGAGAAAGCTTACAAATGTGAAGAATGTCACAAAGTTTTCAGTCGCACATCAAACCTTGAAAGACGTAGGAGAGGCCGGGCGCGGTGGCTCAAGCCTGTAATCCCAGCACTTTGGGAGGCCGAGGCGGGCGGATCACAAGGTCAGGAGATCGAGACCACAGTGAAACCCCGTCTCTACTAAAAATACAAAAAATGTGGCGGGCGCCTGTAGTCCCAGCTACTCAGGAGGCTGAGGCAGGAGAATGGCGGGAACCCGGGAGGCGGAGCTTGCAGTGAGCCGAGATCGCGCCACTGCACTCCAGCCTGGGCAACAGCGTGAGACTCCGTCTCAAAAAAAAAAAAAAAAAAAAAAAAGAAAGACGTAGGATAATTCCTACTGGAGAAAAACCATAAATATGTAAGAGTTTGTGGCAAGGCTTTCAGGCATGATTCGCACCTGGCACAGCATCCTAGAATTCACACTGGAGAGAAGCCTTACAAGTGTAATGAGTGTGACAGAGTCTTTAGTGGGCAGTCAACACTTGTTTACCATCAGGCACTTCATGGTGTAGGTAAACTTTACTGATGTAATGATTGTCACAAAGTCTTCAGTAATGCTACAACCATTGTGAATCATTGGAGAATCCATAATGAAGAGAGATCATACTAGTGTAATAAATTTGGCAGATTTTTCAGATGTTGTTCATACCTTGCAGTTCATCGGTGAACTCATGCTGGAGAGAAACCTTACAAATGTCATGATTGTGGCAACGTCTTCAGTCAAGCTTCATCCTATGCAAAACATAGGATAATTCATACAGGAGAGAAACCTCACAAGTGTGATGATTGTGGCAAAGCCTTTACTTCACACCTCATTAGACATCAGAGAATGCATACTGGACAGAAATCTTACAAATGTCATCACGGTGCCAAGGTCTTCAGTCTGAGTTCACTTCTTGCAGAATATCAGAAAATTCATTTTGGAGGTAGTTGTTCCAAATGCAATGAATAGAGCAAACAATCAAGCATTAATTGACATTAGAGTCAATTCAGCGTTGACTTGAGTTTGAGTTGACTTAACGTTGAGGTCAAGCATTAATTGACATTGAAGTGTTTATGTTAAGAGGATTGGGCCAGGCACAGTGGCTCACACCTGTAATCCGAGCGCTTTGGGAGGCCAAGGTGGGTACATCACTTGAGGTCAGGAGTTTGAGATCAGCCTGGCCAACAGATGTGAGCCATTTTCCCTGCGTGTTTTTCATTTCTTTAACAAAAACTGATAGGGATTTTTATGGGTATTGTGTTGAATCTAAATCACATTGGGTTATATAATCATTTAACAATATTAATTTTTCCAAACCATCAATATGGATTGTAGCTCTATGTTTTTAATCATTTCAATCAATGTTTGTAGATGTCAAGGTACAAATTTCTGACCTTTTTATGTTTGTTTCTTTTTTTTTTTTTTTTTTTTTTTTGAGATGGAGTCTTGCTCTGTCACCCGGGCTGGAGTGCAGTGGCCGGATCTCAGCTCACTGCAAGCTCCACCTCCTGGGTTCATGCCGTTGTCCTGCCTCAGCCTCCCGAGTAGCTAGGACTATAGGCGCCGGCCACCTTGCCCGGCTAGTTTTTTGTATTTTTTTTTTTTAGTGGAGTCGGGGTTTCACCATGTTAGCCAGGATGGTCTTGATCTCCTGACCTCGTGATCCACCCGTCTCGGCCTCCCAAAGTGCTGGGATTACAGGCTTGAGCCACCGCGCCCGGCCGTTTATTTCTAAGTATTTCTTAATTTAAGTTCTCCAGCAAATGGAAGTGTTTTAAAATTTCCTTTTAAAATTGTTTATTGTTAGACTGTGGAAATTCAACTAATTTTTTGGTGCTAATACAGTATTGTGCAAATCCACTGAATATGTTACTTAGTTCCAGTAGTATTTTGGTTGACTCTGTGATTTTCTACACAGAAGATCATGTCATCTACAAACAAATATAATTTTACTTCTTTCTTTCTGACTTGGATGAGTTTTATTTCCTCTGCTATTTAATTGCTCTGTCTAGGACAGCCAGTATTGATTGAATAGAAGGGGTGAGCGCATTCTAGCATCATGTGAGGTCCTACAGGAAGAGCATTCCATTTTCCCTGCTTGGTTATTTATTCATTTGTCATTTCATGGATGGTCTTTCTATTGTTGAGGCAAATTTCCTTTTCTATCTATTTTGTTTAGGATTTCTATGATGACTGGATTTTGAATTTTGTGAAATACTTTTTTCCATCTATTAAGATGATGTGGTTTTCATCTTTCATTCTGTTCAAGTGGTATATCACATTGATTTGCTTGAATATGTTGAACCATCCTTGCATTCCAGAAATAAGTGGCACTCGAATATCTACATTTTTTAAATGTCCTCTTGAATACAGTTTTCTAGTACAAGGGATCTTGAAGAAGTTCATGGAAAAATACATATTATGAGAAAATTGTGCATGAATTTCACAGTTTTTGCACCAAAATAACCTGGTGCATGCCTGTAATCTCAGCTTCTCTGGAGGCTGAGGCAGGAGAATCACTTGAAGCCATTTGGCAGAGATTGAGGTGAGTTGAAATCACGCCATTGGACTCCAGCCTGGGCAACAAGAGTGAAACTCCATCTCAAAAAAAAAAAAATAGAAAAAGAAATAGAAAACATCACTGATTGGTGAAAGCTATTGAATTAGACAGAAATGTAACTCTGAAAATATATATTTAGGCCGGGCGCGGTGGCTCAAGCCTGTAATCCCAGCACTTTGGGAGGCCGAGACGGGCGGATCACGAGGTCAGGAGATCGAGACCATCCTGGCTAACACGGTGAAACCCCGTCTCTACTAAAAAATACAAAAAACTAGCCGGGCGAGGTGGCGGGCACCTGTAGTCCCAGCTACTTGGGAGGCTGAGGCAGGAGAATGGCATAAACCCGGGAGGCGGGGCTTGCAGTGAGCTGAGATCCGGCCACTGTACTCCAGCCTGGGCGACAGAGCGAGACTCCGTCTCAAAAAAAAAAGAAAAAGAAAATATATATTTAAATATTGAATAATGAGCATTTCTGAATGGTGTGTATATACATATATATTTTGTATGTGATTTCAGATGCAATTTTAGATATTGTATGAAATTGTATAGGCAGAAGGATACAGCACAAACTGGTAAAAATTATGTCTAGATATAAATGACTACTTTTTATTTTAGTGTTTAAATATTTTATTACATTTGTTCAGGTGAGTGTTAATTTTCTATTTATGCATTGCCACAGTATAGCCAGCAGTTTACTACAACACTCATTTATTTTCTCACAGTTCATAGATGAAAAATGTGTCAGGTTTTTGTGGGTACTCTGGTTTCACAAGGCCAAAATCAAGGTCAAAGCCATGGGATCGAGTCTGAGATTGTGGGGGCAGAATTTCCTTCTAAGCCCATTCAGATTGTTGTCAGAATTCATTTCTTTCTCCTGGTCCCCATATATTCAAAATCCAGCACGTGAAATCACCCTCACGCTCCTGGGTCCTAACTTCCTC